>NW_019396018.1:0-433683 GCF_000612105.2 Orussus abietinus | reverse complement strand
GGGACTCCACGGGACTCCACGGGACTCCACGGGACTCCACGGGACTCCACGGGACAGGATTTTTCGCAGTATTCGACTCTCACGCATACTCGTCGAGTGTAGCGCGGAACGCACATATACTCAACATCTCGACCCGTAGCTTGGCGCTTGGCTGGTTGGGACGCGCGAAAATTACTAGGACCGATCGTACTCACGCAGATTCGCTGCATGGGAATTCCGTACGCGACACCGACGCGTGCCCCAAAGCTCCGCATCACGTCGACTTCGAGGCAACAATGTACTTAATAGTAATAGATAAGAAGATAAAGTCAAATGGAGCGTCACGAGTGTTCTTCCCTTACCATCAAAAACGACCAGTGTCGGTAAGCGTAGATAAGCCACCACCATCAACTGCCGCATGGTATTACCATCACGAGTACGTGAGCCGTCAACGGCGACTGGTATGTACCGCCATCGCGAGTGCGCGAGCTCCTATCAGAAATTCGTTGCGCCGCCCTTGGGGGCAAAAAACGGTGACAGCTAACGTACGAAACCAGAGGGCAGCACAGGATGCGATCACACGATCCTGCCCGTGAGCAATCTCCTAACTCATCTCTAATAAGGACCGTGATATGGACGGAGCCCAAACTGAGATGAGTTGGGAGATTGCTCATGTGCCTGGCCGCGCGATCGTTCCTGTGCTGCCCCCTGCTGTACGAATGCTGAGTTTAGTATATATTTCAGTTGATTTCAGTGATTACTATGGAAACTTCTGAATTTCTCGGACGTGCTCCGTTCTAACCAAATGTAACCTAACCGACGTGGGAATGAAAGGTTGCATGGGAGTAAAAAATAACTTGTACATGATTTGAAAGTGTCTTTTATAGTTACAAACGTAATTAATATGTTATAATATTACGTGATACATTAAAATGAAGGTCAAGGTCTTAACAAGGAATCCGGATGATTATTTAAGAGAGACTAAGCGAGACATTTTTAAAGGTTAGGTCGTACAATTTATAGCCAGCGGTGATCTGTGTTTATTATTTAAAACAGATGTTTTTAAATTATTCAAGTATTAAAGTAATGTATAGCTAAAATTTAAATGCATCGTTATATTCATTAGTTGTATGATTTTATTTTAGTTCCTAGAAACTACGATCCAGCATTACATCCATTTGAAGCTCCGAGGGAGTACACCAGAGCATTGAATGCAACTAAGTTAGAAAGAGTTTTTGCAAAGCCGTTTATCGGGAATCTAGATGGTCATAAAGACAGTGTGTCTTGTTTGTGCAAGCACCCTGGTCGCTTATCGATACTTCTGAGTGGATCTTTTGATGGAGAAGTCAAGATATGGAATCTGCCACAGAAGACATGCGAACGTTCTATTCTAGCTCATGATGGTGTTATTCGAGGGATTGCATTTGAACCTAAGGGTGAACGCTTTATGACAATCGGAGACGATAAAACGATAAAAACATGGAAGGCTGAAAAGGATCAATTTGAAGAAGATGAACCTATAAATACCATCATAAGCAAGGTATCCATGATTGGAATGTCATTGCTCCTTACACATCTTACATTTTTAATAGGAATAAATAGAAGAATGAATCTTGTTTTGCATTTCTACTTATAGACAGTTCTGTCAGGAATTTCACATCACCGAAAGAAACCCATGTTTGCTACATGTGGAGAAATATGCCAGTTATGGGAGGAAACACGAAATGAGCCAATTCGTACATTTCAATGGGGTGTTGATAGTCTTCATGATGTTAAGTTTAATTTAGTACAAAGTAATTTGTTAGGTAAGAATCAAAATGAAGAGATTATATAATGTATATAATATCATAAACTATTATCAGTTTAATGTTTTACCTTTAAAGTTCAATAATTTCTATATGAATTTATCTGCTTGCTTTTATTTTCCAGCTGCATGTGCCAGTGACCGCGGCATAATATTGTATGACATACGAGAAACAGGGCCACTACGAAAAGTAATTATGAAACTGAGAACTAACAAACTCTCATGGAATCCCATGGAAGCTTATACTTTCACCTGTGCCAATGAAGATTACAAGTAAGCCAATATAATTCTTTGTCGTGTATGTGCTGTAATATATGACAGGGAGGAAAGAACATAACAAAACTAAAATAATGGAAATTGGGACACTACTTTAATAAAAAAGGTAGAATCCTTGACATGAAACTCCCAACACCAATTGGATAACGTTGAAAACGGAGTCTTTCACAAATTGTTTATCAGAGTAGAGATGTTTCCGGGTTTACCACTTTAACAAAGTTCTTTCCTCATATAATACTCAGCCATTCATTACAGTACTATCAAATTTGTTTTTGTTGTAAAAACTTATAAAATATTGTGGTCATTTTAGTTTGTATACCTTTGATACTCGTAAGATAAGAACACCTGTAAATGTCCACATGGATCACGTGGCTGCTGTAACGGATGTAGATTATGCTCCAACTGGAAAGGAATTTGTGTCAGGAAGTTATGACAAATCAATTCGTATATTTGAAGTATACAAAGGTCACTCCAGAGACATTTATCATACAAAACGAATGCAAAGGCTTACAAGTGTTGCATGGTCCCTTGATAACAAATATATATTAAGTGGTAGCGACGAGATGAACATTCGAGTGTGGAAAGCTCGAGCTGCTGAAAAATTAGGAGTGGTAAGCATATTTTTTTGATAGTAATTGAGTTATCGTAGAAGTTTCCTTTTAAATTGTAAAGATTGATTATCTCAAGATACTTAACTTTAAGATACTAAACATTGTAGAGTTTTTGCTGGAGAAGTAATACTGTTAAGGTTACAGTAATTTCTGTTTTCCTTCGTAAGGAGAAGCTCTTAACATTTTCCTAACGTGCTATTTTCTTCTGCTTTCTTGTTAGCTAAGACCTAGAGAAAAAGCAGCACTAAACTACAGCGAAGCATTGAAGGAGAAATTTGCGAGTCATCCACAAGTGAAACGTATTGCACGGCATCGACAGGTTCCAAAGCACATTTATAATGCAAAATCAGAGCTACGTACAATTCGAGAAAAAAGCAAGCGCAAGTATGTTGCAGTTTTACTTATCCTAGATGCATGTATCTAGTGAAACTCGTATATTTACATTTTGCTATTCTTTTTCCAGGGAAGCTAATAGGCGTGCTCATTCCAAAAAGGGATCTGTACCGTTTGTTTCTGAACGTAAGAAGCATTTGATTGCAGAAAAACAATGATGGTTAATAAACAGTACGTATGTAAATGTATGTTGACTATGTAGGAAAAAGTATTTTCCAATTTATTTAGGCCATGAATTTGATCAACCAAATACGCTTTCAGGAACGTACAATTACCTCCTCGCGTCACTAACATTTTGTAACACAAATTGAATGCAATAATAAAAAAAGAACGATTTACTTTCATGAATTTCATACGGCTGCATTTTAAGTTGCACATCAGTAAGCTATATTTTACGACAAGGAGATTACTTCCACAAAACTGTTGTGTTGTATAAATATAACCAAGCAGGACTTTAATTTGTAATAAATAATTTTATTATTTTGAAATTATACAGCGCATCAGTATAGTGATTCTTAAAAAGTTACAAACCTCAAGCAGCGATTAATGTTTTGCTTAGCGTAGCTTACAACATGTTTCATTGCTACTTATCACATTCCAACTGACTTTCTATTTCGGGTGACGATCGATTTTTCAGTACGGCCGTATTATTCCCCGCGCCGGTTGTTCTCTCTATGGTGTCAAAGTGAGAGTCTATCTATCGGTTAATACAAAACTCCAAATAACATCGACATACTGGTTTTGCGCACGGGAACGATGCAATCAATGTAACTTCTTAAAATTATTCTTCGGCGTGTAAAAAGCGACTTGCGCGGTTTCACTTCCGGACTATTCCTCTTGCTTTCCCTTGTATTATATATATATAAACAATGCGCGCAACTTCTGTACAAGACTAGGTTAGTCGAGCGATCGATGTACCATTTGTAACGTCTCCAATTCGTGGTTTGTCCATCGCACGGATATACATTTCATGTATAAGCCATTTTTTTTCCTGCCGCTTTGCCCTAAACCACTCCACCGCCAATGTGTGTTTCTCATCCCTACGAATCCTCTCGGTTAAATGTCCAGTGTCGCGTAATAATAATTAAAATGTATATACATATAAACACATTTACATAGAGCTCGCAACGTACAATCTAGCTGTATGAAACACCAATGGTACAGAAGTATCATCGATGGGGCGCGTTAGTATTTTCAGCGACCTCGCGATTTCAGCTGATTTTCGGGTTGATCAGGTGGAGAACGAATGGGTGGGTATTTAGGAGTCTCTTTTCCACGATGATAAAGAAAAGAACGATAAAGCGTAAACGCACGATCTCAACCACATTTAGTTGTAGGCGCGTGCGATGTAACATTGAGGCATAGTGGCGATACGGACATAATATTAGTTAGTTAAAGATATAATAAGTAAATAGTTGATCATGTAAATTTTACCGTTCACTTGCTCTTTTGTATAAACGATCACGTTTGATCAGTAATGCATGCGTGTCTGGGAGGAAGGATCTCCTTAATATTATATAAAATTTGCTGTTATATCGATCACAGCCATTAGAAAAAATAGTTACTCCGAGGAAATATAGTGAGAAGTACGAGTGAACAATTGTCGGCGATCATCGAAATCGTATTTCTTTACATTTTAATTCAGTGTTTCATTCCTTGCATCGACACGGTGAAACAACGTTACAACGCGCGTATTTTATACCGAAATTTTTCAACAAAAAAAAGAAAAGAAAAAAAACGAATGGAGTGCATAAAATCCACTACATGCATATGTGCGTTTTCCTTCACGTCCGTCATCTCTTCGCTATACTTCTTGGTGATGTTATATTGTCAAAAATTATTGTATTCCATCTGGTTCGATAACAAAAAATATAGAGGGAACATGTTGGTACCATTAAGAATAGAAATACCAGAGCATGAAATCCCTGAAACAATTTCTCGACATGCAGACTCTTATGAGAGCAGATCAGTCGAGCAGTCTATACGTAAGCCATTGGTCTTTCACGTAATCGCGCAAAACTAGGATTCGAATACGCGATCTCTTCGTGTACCTGCGATCGAGACTCCGCGTAAACCACATCCGCTATACGTTGCGCATTTGTTTATGAATTGGACAATTGGTAATCGCAAGAACCTCTGCGCATCCCTGGCTCCTTTCCGAGCCATAAATATCCTGGCCCCACCATAATGATACATCGGCCACTATGATATACCTATGCTACTTTCCTTACGATTAGCGACGACTTACGAGTATATATCACTGTGGCGTTTCATTGTTCGCGAGTCTGTGCTCCGGTTTTCCACTGGGCAAGTAATGTTCTTACGCGTTTGGGATCATTCTCTCGGACACACGATCGTCACGACTTCATAAATTAGAAGTCCGTAGGTGTCCTCGGCCGTATGGGAAGCGAGGCGTTAACAGGCTTCCTGTTACACCTGACCTATGGTTAACATTAGTTAATTCGAGTTTCGTCCGAGTTTCTTTTGCCACGGCTGGTGTCAAGCGTGCCGTAGCCGACTTCTTTCCTTCGCATCGGGGTTTTACATGTGATCCTTTTCTGGCAGTATAATCACACAAATATGAGTTAAGTCGCGAGGCGAGATTGGCTCGTTTCGTTGCGAACATGGTACGATTCGCCGTCCAGGCGAAGTGACTTCGATGCTTAAACGTTAAGATCCGCCATCATCTTCCGGAAGTCTGCCAGGGTGTTGTAATCAGGATCCGAGTCGATGTCTGCGAAGTCCTTGTTGGAGTCGCTCTTGACGAAACTTGGATTATAGCGACTCAGGGACAAGGGACATGGCAGCAATTCCGGCATTACGGAGTGATGCGTTATCAGCGCCGTCAACGTTGTGAACTCCTTCGTGAAACCCTGAAAGTAGAGACCGTCTCGTTATAACATGACCACTTGTTTACAAGTTACCTTATTTTTACACAGAATACGTCTTCGTCAAAGGAATACGTTTCCTCTTCAGCGGAGACACGAAAATCCGTCATGCATATCATCGGTAATTGTTGCTTACGTAATTACAGCAAGAAAATAAACTACAGACGAATTGAGACAGCAAGAGGGTCGGTCCCCGCGAAAAGGATAAAATTCGAAAAGCAAGAAACTTGAGAAAATGGCGCCTCATTGAAATTTATCACGATTCTCCATGTGGTGACTTTTAAAAGTAATTTATATCTCTTATTGGTATTGTATAGGTATTGTAAAAGGAGATTCTAAATGCATATCATTTTAAAGCAATTACGCGAAAAAGAAACATTAATAGAAATAAAAAGATTTTTTTCTTATCGATAAAACTCGGAACTAGCGTTCTTAATTTTGAAAAACGTTCGAGTTAACTGCCGCGAAAAAGCAAACGACATATCGGAGACAGAGGACAGAAAATTCCAATGAAGCTCTGATGTTTTCTTTACCCCCTATTCCGCTGGCGATAACAGAAAAAAAAAGTAAAATTCAATCCCTGCCAATAACACGGACATAACGTGTAAAGTTTATTCAAATTAAAAGTTCCAAACATGTATTCCGGAAAATGGGTACAATTCAATACATATATTTCTTGAAGGACCTGGGAGGAATTGAATTAACCTATAATACATTTTGAATTCCATTCTAGTCATGAAGGCAGAAGATACTTTTGAGCACCGTTGATTTCGTTTAAACATTTGAATACAAATACGCGACTCCTTGCATATATTAAGAATATTTTGCATGACACAGCTTGGGCTGGGATCGATACTGATAGAAACTGCGAGAAAGTTTGATTTCCCCATGGAACGTCTGGCAAAAACTGCATGTATGTTCGTCCCTTGGATTAGCGGAGATTGTGCGACTTCGCGAGTTTTTCCTTGCCTCGGAAAATACGCAATTTTGAGGACGAAGAACTGTCGGGGTCGCCGCGAATTACAGTTGTTCCCGATGTTATTGTTGCATCAAACTCGGGTTAAAAATTTGTACGTCATATAAGCCTCGGGAATACATGCGAAGGTTACGGGGTGTAATACGAGAATTAAAAATAGGAAGATGTTAAGGAAACCAGTCACATTTGACCTTCAAATATGCCCTTATGTCAGTTCTTGTAAAGTTAAATTCCAAACAAACGTTAGACCGAAACTGGGATAAAGCTCGAAAAGCTCAATTCTCAAATACGCAATCGAGCCTCGTTTTATCCCCGAGGTCTTCCCCTTCATCTCTGACCCCGAAAATAGACTTCTGTATACATTATTAACATAAATTGTAATATTTAATTTTAGATACCGAAGAAGCTACTTTTTATGGACGCAATAATGCAATGAACAATCACATTCCCTATAGGTTTTCAATTGCATAACAGAAAAACCAAGACCGCGAGTTAACGGTCTTGATTTTCGCCATCTCACCAGAATGACTGGAAGTAGAAAGATCTTCAGGTTTAATTAGCATAAAATGGGATAACCACGCCGTATTGAGATTTATCAAGATTCAATTAAATCGAAGCGTTTCTACGACTTGTAAGCATCGATGAGAAAAATAGACTCCGAGGTTCTAAGGACAGTGAACTAAATGAGACTGAAATTTCTGTTGGCAAACCGAACGGTAGAAAGGACAGAGAGGACTTAAAGGTTCAACTGAGATGGATAATTTCAACTCGGAGAGTCGCTTGCCCTTTACGGGGTATTAAAACGAATTAATGCACCTACGAAGGTGCGCACAGTGGTCAATTTTCGAGTGCCCGACTGGCTTCGACATTGTCCTTTGAAGCACCCGAGCTACGTGTCAATTGCAGTCCAGCAGTTTACTGTTCAGCGGCCGTAATTTACTTTACCTTGATCTTGTATCCCTTATTGGTACGCATGATGAGATAATGGGCTATTCCGCTCGGTTGGAATTCACGTGGAACCCGAAGAGAGAGAGCGTAACATCCGGGTTTACTGGTGCTCTCCCGCACCATGAAGGCTCCTTCCGGCTCCTGGCTCAGTACTTCCAGCGTTATTTCCCTGGATCATAAATCGTGCCGTAACAGTCAGAAACGTTGCCACCAACGCGTTACTCCGCACAACGAGGAGCATCCTGGGGAACCATCCCGAATTCGAAGTCCTATGAGGACTTTCCTCGACCTCCTCGAGAACCGGATGCCCACCAGAATTCTCCCTCGTTAATGCAGCACGTGCTTCGTGCGGAATCATTAACCCCGCGCGAGTGTCATAGGGTGTTATTAATCCTGGAACTCCGCTTTAACGCCTCGAAGGGAGGATGGGAACCATAAATCCCAATGTAGGATATGCTGATGGATGGAGATGGACGGAACGGCTACGGTTGTACGATGCATCTGCACGTTTTAGACTACTTGGGGTGCACTTGTTATTCAAAGGAGTAGTTAATTACCTAAACGTAATTATGGTGGAGATTCACTGACCTTGGTATACCCGCTTGGAACCATGGAGCTCGGCGAAGTTCGCCCTCCTCGGTGCGGTTGTTCAGACTATCCGTTCTTTCCGGAAGCGGTGGAGGTGTTGGCGTCGAACCGTGCGTACTTCCGTCCGCTGGTACCGAACTACTCGACGTGCTAATCTGGGATCTTCTCTTCGACTTGAACTCCGTCTCTGTCCCCGAATTCGGCGAGTTGTGCTCTATCCTGGAAGGGAAAACGCACGTTATAGTCAATATATTTGGTTCCACTCGGTGCATTGTATTAAGGTGAAGTGAAACCCCCCTCAAATCAATCGATTCGAATACACTTTTTTTCAAGGGTATTAGATAGAACTGTTTGAACATTGACACATGACTCATGATCACCTAGAAATTATACAGTGTATAATGTATTTATTTATTACTTTACAACGTGAACATGGAGGCTATAAGGAAAGTCCTGGCACTAATGAAATATAATTTTTTATTAAACATTTCAAAATTCTTTTGGGAAATCATAGGCGTCACGACCTTCCTTATAGCCTCCATATTCACGTCGCAAAGTTTGGAACGATTCGATATCCTCAGTTCGGAGAAAAGATTTACAAACGAGACCTCTGACGCCACTTGCGCATCCCCTTAAAATCTCGCTATCCATATGTAAGCTCTCGACCCCCAATATTACGCCAACTCTACCCCATCATCTTATCATCCAAATGGAGTTTTACCGCCTTGCCTTGCACCCCCGACGCCGGAAACGATTGTTCCCAAAAATAGGAACAGATTCAAGGCCGTAGGAGGATTCGAGCGACTCGGGGTTACCTGTTGTTCTCGATATTGAAGTTCTTGGCGGTGATGGAGGCGTTGATGGAGTTGTCGAGGCTCTCGGAGGGCGCGATCTTGCCGTAGGGTGGCCTCGTCCCCTCGGAGTCGATGATTGCCTCGTTGATGTAGCCCCCGGAATGTGGCCTGTTGGTCGGGCTCGTAGGAGTGCTGCTTCCACTGACCAGTGGGCAGCTGTCGTCCTCGCCATTGAGCCCGAGGACGTCGCGTCCTCCCGTCAGGCCCATTGCCAGCCGCTTTATCAGCGGCGGCTTATCGGTCAGCCTCTTGTACGAGTTGAGCTCGGTTGGCGAGTTGCTCTCGTCGCTGCTGGGGGTGCTCTGCTGGGAGATGCTCTTTGGCTCGTTTTCGCTCGAGATTGGGCCTAGGACGTTGCTGAAATTGTGCGACGGCCGCAGACCCGGGATCGAGTTGGGGGCCTGGGGAAATGTTATCGAAATGTCACTATTAGACCAGCTGGACTAAAATTCTGCTCGAAATATAGTAGGATACGTCGAGACCAACTGTGACAAATTTTACGTTTTTCTCTCTACAACTGATTGCAATAGCTTTTTATGACCGAAACTTTGTCGGAGTTAAATTAAATGATGGTTCATGTTTTAACCCTCTGTACCTTAATTTCATTTTTAAGCCAATAATCGATATAACGTGAAACTTGTAAATATTAACCTTCTGATATTCAGTATTTATTTAGAAATTCACAATGTTTATCAATTTGTATAAAAAGTGTATATAAAGTAAAAGTGTATATAAATATGTATAAAAAGTTAACGATACCGCCGGCGATAATCAAATAAGATTTAAATAATATCGATATAGGCTTTAAAAGTTCATGAAAGCAATTAGTAAGTCAGCAATTTAATTTTTTGTATCTAATATCTGTGTTACAATTGCTACCGGGGCAAAGGTAGTGAAGTATTCATTTAAAACCAAAAACTATATTTCGATAAGTATGTACAAACACAACAGATTCCTAAGCAGGGGCAGATATTTGTATTGACTTCTTCTCTAATCTTACTCTTTTGTTCAAAGCTTGGAATACTTTCGTACGAATTCTTATCTAGAAATGGTGCTTCTCGAAATGTAGTATTCATTTGTTCGATTTTCATTTGGAGTGCCACTTGGTTCTGGTTTTAATATATATTTGTATTCGAAGTGTTCGAAGTATTGAAACATTCTTAACAGGGTGCGTTAACAGTAAGAGCGTTGATAAGGGACCCTGAAAGAAGGTGCGACTAAAGCTGGGGATTTATAGTAGGGGTCTTAATAGCTATGCATTAGCGATATCGTACACTCTGGTATTTTCATTTTGAATCATTAAACAGAAAATAGCGGTAAATATATGGCCGGAAACCACCCCTTTCAAGAATGCGGCGCCTTTTAGTCGAACAAGTCGTATGGAAGCTAATGGACATTTTTAACACAATTTATTATATCGTGAAACTGTATGTAATGTACGAGTTATGACTTGCGAATGCATTAGTGACTGTCAAGATCTCGATTAACACCAGGTTTACGGACATTTCTTCTATAACTACTTCTACGGACACCCGTCAAATTGACACGTGAACAAAAACCGGCATTTTCTTAAAAAAAATCGATTTATTTAATTTAAAAACAATTTCATTGTACCTTATTAGCATCTAAATTTGCTCATGTGATATTATATAATTGCATAATATTTGTAATATTAACATTACGCGACATTATATTTATTCAGTGCATTCTGTGATTTTTCGCGTGAAATTCGAAATCCATCAAATTGACTGGTTCCGTAAACCTAATGTTAACCACCGTAATCTTTCTCTTCCTGGTTTTACGACAATGCCCTCGTAGTTGTCGTTGGAGTATCCCCGACAATCGATTGATTTAAGGACACCAATTACAATTATTTGCGATCTGTCCAATAATTCAATTTTAACGGCCGCACTATTCTTTTCTATCTCGGATCCGTTGCTGCGGGATTTCCTGGCAAGCATTGATTTATCGTTCACATTCAGCCTTGCGCGAATAATATAATAATTTATGATTTGGGGGGTTGTCGCTGGAAATGTTTTATGATTTAATTGCTCGGTCGGATGACGAATTTAATCGACCGGTTTGAAGATTGGACCAAACTATTGTACGTGCGTAAAGAAGTTGTGCACCGATATTTAATTAAGTTCACTAATTATGTAAATTGATTATTTTAAAATTGAGAATTCAAAGATATATTGGAAGCGTTCGAGTCTTGGATCGCATATGAAGAAAACTGGTCTCCTTCAATGTTGTTTAATTTACGTACTCCTTGCCCGTAATATTACTTATACCATGCATGTCTCAATAACATTCCACGGTTCAATCATGCGAACGGTTTTGTAATAGGCTAGAGGGGAACCTTTATTAATCTAACGGGACCTAGACCTAAAGACCTCTCAGCGATTTATAGTATGCATCAACTGAGAGTCGAACTCACGACTTCCTTCCCAGAATGAGACGCGAATACTGACATGGACAATTCTATTTACAAGTCAAAGTTATATTACGTCCTTGAACATGGGTCCCACTTGATACGATAACGACACGTCGTTACCTTAAGCGTAAAAATGGTAATTCTTGGTATTTAAGGCAAAAAGTGTACAACATATACAGTTTAAATATTTTTAGCCACCTTCGGCTCGGATTCAACATTCTAAGAATTAATGCAACCAGGGTATCTTTCTCACGGCTGAAATCATCTGACAATCAAAGAAACTACAATTCAATAATGATATATATTTTATCCTGCATTACACTATGTTCACATAATATTCATGATAAAAATACACAGATTAAAAGACCAATTTACCAACATCCCATTTAAACCCAATTTCATGTCAGTCGAAAAAATCTACTTATTCATTTAATTTTGCTTGCCTATTAATTGAGTTTACTCTCTGCCGGTCTTCATAAAATCATTATTTTAGAACGGTATCTTTCTGTATCATATTCGTTACATCGAGTTGGACTTAATTCAGCAGAATCATCATTGGAGGGTCGTCGCCCATCCCAATCAATTCGTAGTATAAATTAGTAATTTTTTAACCATTCGAGTCAAGGCTCAAGGAATATATATATAATATAGGAACCGCCCGAAAAGTCAAGAGATACTCCAGTTGTTTTTTTTTCCCGAGAAAACCCGGAAAGGTGGAGCGCACATGGCCTCACCGTAGGTGGTCACTGTCGCCAGAGATCCGGTAATGGCCCGCGACGACGCGACGCTAATGAATACCGCTTAGGAGTGCGGAGAATGAAGACAATTCGATGGGTAGAGAGTACGGTCCGAAATGAGAGAAGGGTTTTTCCAGAGAAAGATTTTCAGGGTAAGAAATTTTCCTGAGCACATTGCTTCGACGAAATACTCTTCGCGGAGCAACAGGCTGCGTTTTATAAGACGGCGAAGCGTTCTACAGAGAGACGGATTTTACAGTCTAGCTAGGATATCGCGGTTTCGACTTTCCCTAGGTGGAGTCTCGATCGACATCGGAGACCCTCGAGAGCAACACCTTCCAGGATGATCTCGGACCAGGAAGTGGGGCAGTTACCTTGACGCTGGCGAGTCGCAGCGTGGGCGAGCCGGCGCTGCCGAGTTGGACGTTCATGTCCGCTGCGGACGAGCCGCTTCCAGGGCGTGAGGTGGGCGACGTCCGACTTTTGAGCCACGAATTCGAGGACGGTGTCCTGCACCCGCCCACTCCTCCGGTGCCGCTGATTGCGTCCCCCTCGGTGAACTGCTTACTCGCCTTATTCTGCCGAGCAAAACGGTCCCGCTTACTGTACCATCGGATTTACTTGTCTGACTATTACCTAAGTGGATCGCAACGCGCTCGCTATGCGCCCCGAGAGGGCCTCTCCGACCCGTGGGAAACCTCCGTTTGGAAATTTCCACCAAACGAGCTTTTCGAAACGACCCCCTTGCTCGGCCGAGGCGAATGGCGTCTCGAAAAACGCGCCCCGGAAGCTCGCCGGTTGGAAAACGAACGCGTTCCGCCCGACTTTTCAGCCGCGCGGGGAGTAATCGCGCGATTCTACCCGATCCAAAACTATTAATTGGGGAACGTTTCGCCAAATAAATGTCTGATTCTCCTGGTCCCCAGGGAAATAGAAACTCCAACCGTGGAGGTCGCGGTTCGGCGCCGGGTTGACAAAATATGAAAAACGGTAAATCTGTGCCCGCAGATAAATATTTAATTGAATTAAGATAAATTTTCTTGGTTTAACCGCAGGATATAGTTATTATATGGGCAACCAAATATTTCGTTGACACGATGAAATTCTTTGGTTAATGACTTTCGGTTGATCGCGTCAAATGTTGTGGTAAATCGCACCAAATACGAGTACTAAGGAAATTTGCTACGTTATCGAAAATATTTGTTTCTTTGTTAAAATATATTCTGAACTTAACTAAAAATAGTTTAACGGGAACACTTCATTTCATCGAAGCGATCGAGTTTGGTCCAGTGAAGTAAAATTCAATTAAATCAATTAAAACGTTTTCTGCTATGAGTCAAATGCAGTTAATTAAACGATTTCTCAGTTCAGTGACTCCAAATTTTTTTCTGCATGTAGGAATAATGAGAAACATGGATATGGAAGAGCCCGAGAGACATATATGAATACGGTCGAAATCGCTCATACCCCATTTTTGAGTAATTATAATTTTCTTGCCGATGAAGAAAATGTATATTTGAAATTGGTAATGATGTCCTTTTATACATAAATCCCCGGCTTGGTGAAGAATAATGAAAATGGATGATCATAGCTTACCCAAGTGGTTCGATGTTCCTGTCTCTCCTTGCGATAAGGTAGTGCTGATTGGGGCGAGATCACCTCCTGGAGAATCGGCTGGCGTTGCAATTGCGCCACGTACGCCATACGAAACGCATTGCCGACGATGGTGTTGAGCTCCTCTGCCTGTAATTAAAATGACCGATCAGTCGTGCAGAAAGTAGGAATTAATTCGTAACTGGTTCTCATCGTGATCATAGACCGACCTAAATCCAACATCTCGCGTCGCGCATCCATCGGATCGATTCTCGAGAGCATGTATTCCGGTTAATAATCTCCAGGACATGGATCAAAGGATCCTATCTCTATGACGCGACGAATTGCCTTCTGAATCGAAAGTGCGGCTTCCTGAATCGTTATCGAACCTAGCCGTTAAACAAAATGAGGTCTTCCTTCGGGAATGGAGGACTCCATTATAAATTGTTTGACAGTCTTTTTTCCAGAAGGAAAGGAAAAGTCATTAATTGAATTTACAGATATACATTTTTCTACGTTACTATTAAATCTGAAATAAAGTCAAAGATAGTAGCACCCTGTAAAATCCGTGACAATATAATACTATAGGGTTGTGTTAATATTAACAGCAGTAGTGTTGAAATTATTCATGAGGAGTATTGAACGTGGCGGGGAATTAAATATTTCCATTGAAACTATCCGACTTGGTAAATTAATTACTATGATAAAATAATATGCAAAAGCAAAAACTTCCTCTTTCATTGAAAGTACCGTGAAGATTCAGCGTTGTTAAACAAATTGCAGTTTTCTCGTTCATGAATTTCCGTGGGTTAAATTTCATGAATAATTGCCCGTGGGTTATAAGTAATGGCTGCAATTAACGCACCGAGGTCCCGGTAGCCGCATTCCATTATTAATCTGTTTTAAAAACCTCGTTTACACTGTTCCTAACCGCGCAGCCTATTAATTATAATTACTGTCTCTGTACGTGCAATCAAGCGCCCGCAATGGTAGCGCCGTTTGTGCATATGACGAACTGGCTCAAATTAGGGTTTCGGATCGGGTCATATTGAAACACTCGTAACCCAGTGCCGATGATGATATCGATCTCTACGCTTGGCTGATTTAGCTTAATCAGCTAACGGATACACAGGTGTGTAGTGATATAGTGCGCTGCTGATATCGAGTCATGCAACGAGAAAGCGCGGTTTGCCAATTGCTTCTTAAAGGTGTAAATGTATCAATGAATTGTGACTCACTCCCGTGTCACGATCGCTGTGACTAAAAAATATCATTTCATAAAGAACAAATTCTAGTGGTAAAAAATTAATAAGATGTTTCGTTTGATGGATAAGTTGGGTATTATACACATGGTTGGGATGTATGTACACATACACTGCTCTTTAAAAAACTGGATCACCTAAAAATAACAAATATACATATTCAATAGCACATGTATTATTTGCCGTAATGAAAGAAGACCATGGCTATAGATCGGTAATTACAAGTGTTTTTTAAACCAAATTCGAATCACCACTTGTTTACATTATCCTAAACAATATACGTTAGTCTCCGATTTGCACGATTTACATTTTTAGGTAGTGCGATTTTTTGCTGAGCAGTGTATAGTATTAGTATTGATTTAGATCACTTATCAAATATGTTCCCTCAGACTATTTACCGTCATTTACTTGAAATCATGTCTGTTAATAAATACTCAATCCTAATCCTTTAGATGCAGATTTGCAGGTTCAATGAGCGTAGTTATACCTTTGACCGGAGTCAATATCCTGAATGACTCTTTGCATCCGATTCTCAGAGCTTAGCATATTTTTGGGTTAACGTGCAACTGGGAAGCCCCGGTCGATTCGTTATGTGATTATCACTTGACCCAGCTTCATGTAATAGGGTCAATTTGTAACTCTCCTCGTATTCATTTGGCTTCTGTGGGTCGTCGGGGGTATAAGGAGATTGCAGCTTGAAAGAAAATGAAAAACAAGAAGAGAAGATTCACGTGCTACTTAATACCGACTTCACCCCAAAGTACTTGCCGGAATGTTAATTCCATAGTTCGATATTCAGAACTCTCTGCGGAGTTTCACACATTTTAGGGTGAACGGAAACCAAAGGTCAGGAAAGTTCGCACATGAAATTGTCAATAAACTATCCCTTACGACAGTATCCCTTATTTGATCCAAAGCCATTGCGGAAGTACATTAGATCCGACCGCCAGTTCACGAAACAAAATTTACTTATGAAATGTACAGTCGCATTGTTCTGTGCGCGACATTCATGTCATTTAAATTATCGCGGCTTTAGAAATGTCAGACAAATTTCCACAAAGGGACTTATTGCTTGCTTGGGCCCATCGGGCCATTTACCAATTTAGCAATTTCCTCATTCCGAAATCCGTTTTGTAAATGTTAGTTTTCTACGATACGGTTATATCGCCCCGTACGCCCAATCGCTAAGGTTTAGGGTTCTTTATCATTTTCTCGGGTTGACCATCCCTATTCTTTACCGTCGTACCTTCTTTAACTTTACCGCTAACACGTGCGCGCAGCGTGAATGCGATTTGCATTTGAAACGGCGAAGCATGGCGTCTCCACATGTTTTCATCAGCAGATTCGCTTCCGTGGTGGAACGTCGTGTCACCGCTTTTTTTCCCGCCATGAAGGAGCTACCAAAGCGGCATTCAAGGAGTTAATTGTTTATGAAACTATTCCCCGAACTAGGTGTATCGAATCGTTTGAAATTTTACCACACGAACTTGGGTGGCCCGAACGAAGGTCTCGTCACTCGTGACATTTCATTCCTTATAAAATATTTCAAAAATGTTTATAAACAAATTGAAAAAGAAATGAAAACCATGGTCGTCAGGATGTTCCTTAGAGCCTCCATATTCACTTAATAAAGATTTGAACAATTCGGTACGCCCAATTTGGAGAGCAGCTTCATATACGATTGATCCCTCGGATGACCCTTTCATATCACTTTAAACGTTCATTCATCTTCTTTTGCAGGGAACGGAGATGTTGCGTGATTGGATCCGTTGCATCGTGGATTCCCCTGCACCAGGAGTTCCTCGGACCACCAGGAAGCAAAGGAGGTCGATGTTCTTGGCCGGGCTCGTGAAAAAGGTCTCTCCCGACCCATAGCGTCGCAATTAAAAGAGGAAAGCGTCAGATCCTGGGGCCGCTCTTTGTTTTCCTCTCATGAACGTGATGAATGAGACTGGCGGGAAAAAAAACGGCTCGGATGAACTGCCTGGAAGCGATTGTCTTAGTTGTGGTGGTGAACTTCGATCAGGGGCCTTAGGCCCGCAAAGTGGGAGTAGCCAGTTGGAACCAAAACGAAATCGGTACGTCGCAGAAAATGCCACCCACGTCGCTCGTTACGTGTCCGGTTTCCATTTTGACCCTCTTTGTCTATTTTGTTTCGGTAGTTGAGTGGACCAATTTCCTCTGAATGGCTTAGTTTACCCCGGGACTCTCATTCCCGTTTTACTTTCAAGTAAAATAGAATCGAAGGGGGAAAATCACGGCGCAAACACCGTCACATCACTCTCTTTCAGTCTACCTATCCAAGCGGAGTAAAAGAGAAATAAAAGCGAGGCGTTTGGTGGAAATTGTTCAATGCAGAGTGCGAGGAACATGAGATGGAATTTAAATAAATGAAGTTGTACGGGTATTTCCTTGTCACTTCATAAATTTCAATGAGATTATTTATGCTACTGACCTCGATCGTATAGAAGTTACCCCTATTTATATTATTTTAAAACTCAATATAAGGTTTCCAATAAGAAGTGCCAAGTCGAATTAAAATTTCGACTCGAAACTCTTGCGATTTTATGGGAATTCAACTAGCTAAACTCGCGGGAATTTTCTACAAACGTTGAAAAATAGGTTGCTGAGTAACTTGGTACCGATCTTCCCCTCTTTGATTATAGAGGCTTATCATAAGACCTCATTGAGCATCTAAGCTGGAGCACGCTTAAGTATGCTTGCGCAAGCTCGCTCATAAACTACAAAAATACGATACGTGAGCTCCTTGCCATCCTCTCCGTCGTTTAAGCGTCCTCTTCCTCCTATAACCGACCCCCTTTGTCTACTTTCTTCCAGCTAGTTCAATTTACAAAGATTTCATCTCTCTTTGGCGAGATTAGAAATCATACCTTGAATTATTGACCTGTACCACAGAAATACCATTTATTGAACGTCAAGTTCGTCAAGAACGTCAAGAACGTCAAAATCGCAAATCCTATCATCATGAGTTTCATATTGAAAACAACATTTATTTCAATAAATAATCAATAAATTCGACATTTAAGTACGATAGAGGATTAATAACAGGTTCGCTTATATGGATTTTACCTAGTGACTAAGTCTCAAGTAGCATTGTAAAAATAAACGCGATATCGTGTGAGTTGGTACCAATTATGTTTACATGTCATTTAGCCGAGTCCGGTAAATGTCCGAATAAGTCAAGCGAGAGGCGAATCGCCAATGAAAATCAACGATCGTGGGCTCGACGAAAATTTCGCAATATGAATATGCTAATGAGCCGCGAACCAGTGTTGAGTTTCCCGTCGAATTAGAAATGCGAAGTGCCGTTCACCCTCCACCGAGTGGGTGTCATTCATCAAAAAGCCAATGATCGAAGTCAAGTACCTCGCATATATCACAATCCATTGACGGTGGGCTGATGAAAATCCCAGTTTGGAATTCAGCAGAAAAAGTTCGCCTTTACCTGCCGTTTTATCATTTCTCAGTCGTCAGGGCACTTCAGAGTTCATAAAAAAATTGTGAAAAATTTCGCACGATCTTTTCGATAATTTCGGTAATGAATGTAACGGTTTAATAATGGCGTGGGCAGGATTTAATATGTATATAATGAATTCAGAAATTTACTAAGACCCACGGCCGGAGGAGAAAAATGTGTCCCACCCTAAAACGGCAAAATTCCGCGAAATATATTTTTCTCCCCCTCCTGTAATATATGCAAATTGCCAAGTATATTCTAAATGAACATTCCACCACTGGACCCCTCCATGCTGGCCGTTTCAGATATTGCGCCCCGAAAAGGACCGTATGTTAATAAAAATTGCGAAAGGTGCACTTGACATTTCTGGGAAATTGCTTTGCAGGCCATTACATGTGGCTGCATTCCGTACGTATAATTTCGCGATTGCCCGAGTCGAAACTTCGGTGCTACTTAGAACCTCCAATTGTAGACCTTTTTTCATTTTAAATGGGTTTCGCGACAATATAAACAATTGTGTTCTATACAATTGAGGTCCTACTTTGACCTTAAAAGTGGCAGATGTATCCATTTCATCTGCTTTAGGCCTAAAGCAGGACTTAATTCGAATTAAATAGAACATACAAGGTTGAAAATAAAATGTAAAGGAAGAAATAGGAACAAACGAAGGCTTACAACAATATTGTCTTTCGACGATAAATTCGGAATAATTGTAATATTAGTCATAAAATAAATGCTCAACCCTCAAAGCTAGTATCACAGGACGCCGTTCCTTTTTCCCAAGAATATATTCTCCGCATAATTGAAGTGTTTTGAAATCGAACGTGACGCGAGTGCGGGGAAAATCATGCGCTTTTTACGGGGGTTTATCCATGGAACGTAAGGGTTGGCACGAAGAGGGATGATCCCCGCGTTTGCCCACGGTCCGACGTCCTCCGCAATCAAATGTGCGAGCGTCCACCCGCAGGGGTGGATTTTTGCTGATGTGCGGAGAGGATCTTTCTAAATGCAGACACGTCTGTGGCCGAGGCAAGGGTTGCGACACGAGTGCTTATTACACATTCAGAGGTTGCATTCGCGCAGGGTGGGCGACCCCCGTGGCGGAATCCCGCCTTCGTTATGCGACGGCCCTATTGCGGACAACACGACAAAGAGATCGACGTGAAAGCTACCGCGACACGAGATGTCTTCCATCCTGAAAATTTCACTTTGCCGAGGCATTTTGTCCTCGTCCCTCCCTTTCTACGAAATGCTGATCCGAAATCAGCCTACTACCGACGTGAGTTTCCTCGAACTCCGTTCGGTGTGCTCCTATTCCTAAGAATTTCTAATCAGTATTAATGTCAATAATGTTACTTCAAATTATAATAAAAGAAATGGATCGGTGAGAAGGTACGACCACTTCACGGATTATCCCCAAAATGTATACTTATTTCTGCTGCTACCTGTTAATCTTGGTGCTACACGGTGTAAGGACCAGGTGTATCAAACGTTATTAGTGCATCGTTAGTTAATTGTAATTAACTGATTACGACTTAAGAAATTTCCGGATACATTAATCATGATTATGACTGACAGAGGATTAAGAAATGGTTGTCCAGTAGTCAGGCATGTTTCTTCGATTGACATTCTAGTCGAGATTAAAATAGTGTCGGAAGTGATGTGCGATGCGATGCTAACATTATTCGTAGAACGCGAGGAAAATAACAACGTGAGATATGAGTATATAATATCAATGTAACTCCTACGGACGATTTCTTCTAGGTTTTTCAGCAATTATGTACCTTGATTTTAATTGTTAATAATAATATTCAGAGACGAAGGTGGTTAAGCAACCCTAAGTATTTTCCCTACGCCTTGAGCGACTTCCTGAAACTCTCATCAGGATTTGATGTCCCACCTGTCGTTTCGGCTGAATCACCCGACCCGTTAAATCCCACGTGAACCCTTTATTAAGCTACCAAATTATGGTAAATTTAAATCTGTAGATCCAATCTGCGTAGGAACCACGTAAGGGCGGAACGAGGCGAAGAAGCGCGTGTGCATTCTCTTGTGCAATAAGATGGTTACAAAAGGCATGACGTGGCACTAGAAACCGTAATAATGCACCTGGCAGGTGCAGGAGGCATTGATAGTGGTCAGGGATCCAGGTACAACGTGTCATGATAGGTCATAATCCATAAGAATCAACAGAGTGTAATGATACCTTGAAGAATGTTGCCTTCTACGCGAGGCAAAAAATTCTCTGCAGACTAAGCTAGTGATTTTTCTTTAAAGGCTTAAAACACGTAAGTATTTCCATATTTCAGTGACAAGATTATGAAATAAATGAAATTTAAGGGTAAATTAAAAATAAACGATAATTAGAACGTTTAATGGCAAATCCAAGCCTTCGAAATTATTTAATTACAGATCATTTGTTAATTTATAAGTTAGAAATTGAGGACGAGAGGGTAGGATTTTTTTGTAATTTGTAAATGGTTTTCTGTCCGGCGAAAATGTTGCATGGGAATGTTATAAAATGAAGAGAACGAAAGGCGGATTCCAAAGTCCATCCCCGATTCTCAATCAATAAATGTCAATTGCGGTGATTTTACAGTTACCGATCACTACACCGGAGCCCATTACGTTATCTACAGAAGACCGGGCACTTGCAGGTCTGGTTTGCATCGATAACCAATCAATTCCTGTATCAATTGCCGGTGATTGCAGCGTTAATTTTCAGACATCACCGTGAATAGCATTAAATGAAGGGAGTGGTGCTTCCAAATGAAAATTGCTCTCACTACGACAAATTTCTCATATATACAGCGTATCATGATCCAAATTTATCATCTAAAGAAGTTCAATTTGTAGACCACATTCATGCATATTAAACAAAATTGTCGTTTCGAAAAATGCCTTCGCGGGGCATCGAACTTAAATCTAACCTTTCTCTTTATATCGCTAATAAAATCTTACAATACCATTCCATATATCATTTTGAAATCCGTTCCCAAAAAACTTAAACTTGTTAGCCACATTCGTTTATCCTCGAAGATTATTAATTTTAAGAATTCCTTCGCAGAGCACCGAGTTTTAATCTGACCCTTCCCCACCGGTTTTCAAAATACCACAATAGTGGAGATCTACATAGCGCATGAAGTCTTACATTCCATATGGTAAATCATTAATTACCCCGATCTGCTATCCCAAGGTATTCAATTTGGGAGCAACGTTCATACGTATTAAAAGAATTTGCCATTTTGAAACTTCCCCCGTAGGGCATCGAACATCAATCTAATTAATCTTTCCCCCCGGCTTTAAAAACATTACAACAGTGGAGATCTACCCAGCGCACGACCTCTTTCAAACTATCCCCTCCATCACTCAATCATTTAATTATCTTAACCTGCCATGTCAAGATCTCCACGGTGCAAGCCACGTTCATCCACGTTAAAAGA
Organism: Orussus abietinus; assembly: GCF_000612105.2. Taxonomy (NCBI): domain Eukaryota; kingdom Metazoa; phylum Arthropoda; class Insecta; order Hymenoptera; family Orussidae; genus Orussus; species Orussus abietinus. The sequence continues at coordinate 411,419 of NW_019396018.1, read as the reverse complement.
AATCGTCACTTTGAGAAATTCCCTCGCGGGGCATCGAACTTTAATCCGACCTCCCTTGGGGCATACGAGCCATTACAACAGAGGAAATGTACGCCGCGTATGACCTCTTACACCATACCCGCCGTGCCCTCTTACACTCCCGTCCATTTCCGCGTTTATGCGTGCGGTCTCGGGCAACGAAGACGTTCTCGCGGTTGCTGCGGCGACGCGAATAAAGGCTAGAGAAGAGCGCCCGGAGAGAAAAGGAGCGCAAGGAGACCGGGATTGCAGTAAGTGCAGTAGTAATCGTACCGGTGGGTACGCGCTTAGGCCTCGCAGCCTCGACTGAGACTCCGCTCGGATATATTCACGCGTATGACGCGAGGCGAACTGCTCGGTCGGATAATTTCATGGTTTGCGGTCTTGAGGTCAAGTCGGACGGGTCCGGAGGGATCGAGATATTTCAATTACGCTCTCCACGCGGACAGGGGAGCCGGTCCGAGCTATAATTGCTGTTAGCCGCCGCCGCCGCCTCATAACTCGACCAGTCATAACATCCTAGGTGCATACCTTCGAATTGCTCGCGACCTGCCGAATTGCGGTGAAACCGGGCTTAGGGTTTCCCGTAACGCGGTTTACGCCGTCGTCTCGTTATTACACCGCTGACTCGTTATTACCCTGCCGTTAAGGGCGGCCGAGGCCCCTTCGCTGGGAAATGCTAATGATCGCCTTCTACGCTCGTGATAGTCCTTTTGTCATTTTGGAGGTACCGGAGAACATCGAAGAGTAATATATGTACTAGCTTAAATCGGCAATTTAAGGTGATGTGAAAATCTCGTCAAAGAGGTTTTGTTTACGAAACTTTCCTTCGAATTGGGTGTACCGAATCCTCCCAAACTTGACAATGTGAATATGGGGGCTAGAAGATGAAGGTACCGAAACCCATGAAATTTCAATTTTAAGACCATTTGCTTGTAGCTATTTTCAAGGATTTTACGAAGAATTGAAATTTCGCGAGTTTCAGGACCTACCTTAGGGTCTCCTTATGTGCGTTCATAAGGCTTACCTGAGATACGAGTGTTCGATTCGAGGTATAATAGAATACATCTGTAGGTACCGCAGAAAGGGCTTTTAAGGAAAAGTTGGCATTCAATTTCGCGAGTTTTCAAGAATTCCGAAGTTCTCCATTCGCTTTAACGAATACCGGCCGAGCGGGCAAAGCGCATTTCCATCGAATTCCGGAAACGTCAGAGGACCCATCGGCGCGTTCGGCGAAGCCGGAATTTTCAGCAGAACTATGCGCAACTCTTGCGCCCTCGTGACGCTCAATGTCCACAATGAGAAACGGTAACTCCGGAAAGTCAAGCTTGTAGGGTGATAGACATGATTCTCACGAACCCGCACTATTTACCAGGGCACAAAGCTGCGCGCACAAAGGCCAGCAATCCCTATTGTGTCAGTTTGGAGCTCGTTGGTTTTACGAACGGAGGTACAGAATGCCGGGAATAAAAGCGGCACAGAGGGCCGAAACAAAAGGGTTATTTGGGAGCGATGGGTGCACCCGAAGTCGTCGGTATCGTTCCGTTTTCCTCCTGATATCGATTAGTGGGTCAATTGCGCGAATCCGATTACGAGGAGTTGGCCGAGCAGCAAGTGGATTTACTCCTGGGCAATGCGCTGCCGGTAAATCGTTTAGTACCTCGATGGAGAAACGAGAAATTCTCGGGAAACGTTTCCCTCTTTGCGCCGATATATATATATTTTCTCCTTTGCGGTGAATTTGGCGGATGAAGTTTTCTGGCGGTGCTCTTTTGTATGCACGAATGAAAGCTGCCGTTTCAATATTGAATTTACCTCGTGAGTCGAATACTCCGAGGATCTCGTCGTGTTTATACCTTAAGTCACAACAGATGGCAAAGGCTTGCCGGTCTTGGAATTCGATATTCGATACTGGATGTGCGATTAGAAGTCGGGCCAATAGTCGACTGCTGCCGGCTCGCTCAGCAATGTACATCTGGGAACGGCATAAGTGTACTTCAGTTGGTTGTGGAATTCTCTGAGATCAACTTGTAGTTTAGAATTTTATTCATAATATTATATAGATAATGGTGGATTGCAGAAATGATAGGTCCAACGTGTATAAATTTCGGATTGTTAGTCTGCACGAGTTACATCACCGATTCGATACCATCTTGCGGAGTGATTTTAATATCTTGACAAATTTAATATCGAGTCTCTCAAATTTTGCTGATCATAGATTGGATTTGGAATAATTTCCCTGGCATGGAACAATAAAATTTGGTATTTTAGAAATCATTCCTGTTCGCGTTCCTTTCACCCGGACATATTTCAGTGTAGACGCTAACAATGAATCTCTTATATGTTATCGTTCAATAACCATTATCGCTGTATAAGCAACAACTTCGACTCAGATTATAAGGCCAAAATCGTTCCTTTCATTTGTCATTTTCCCAGAGGTAGATAGGAAACGTTTTACAGCCCTTTTCCGTCTTGACACAGCAAATAGGGTCTGATATCACTTCCCACGTTAACAGAGCGAAGATAGGAGGATCCAAGACCTCTATTTTTCTTATCTATCGAAATTCTCGCACATAGGAGCACGTTAATGCGTTTCGCCATTAATCCCTTAACGTGGCAAAGGAGAGTATAACGATACCTCTCTTATGATGCAACGCGTAAGTGGTGTAATCTTCCGATGCCTCTTTCACTTGCACGAGGTAAGAGTTATTACAAGACGGAGGTACACTTTGCTTTAGCATTTAATACCCGTCTTGCGTTCTTAGGCAAACTGTAGCCAAGTAATGGGCACAATGCCGACTACCTACGAGTCTCTCAACTAGCAGAAGCAATGAATCATGGATATAAAAAAAGTACAATTTTTCGTCAAAGTTCATTAATTGCAGAAAAACAGTATTACTACTAATTGCTGAAAAATCCCCAGAGAATGCAGTTTCCTTTAAAGGAGGTTTTCGGTATTGCATACGTCCACTTGCCTTTTGTGCATCGATTATACCTGGGTGCTCGCTTTTTCTGCAATTGTTATAAATATCCTACTTGTTCCAATCGTGATGATACCAGAGGAATCATGAACGATCGTGAGGAGTTTTCTTAATGCGGTTCCCACTGTGGCTCTGGATTATCATCGCGACGTACTTATGGTAGCTTAAAGTGTTTTTTTTTTTTTTTTCTGTGGTAAGAGCACCGGTTTGCCGTCTATGTAGTCGTGTCGTCACTGTGCGGTCTCATGTATCGTATGTCTCGGGGGACTAGGTGTAGTCCTTTTAACTGGAAAACGCTAAAAAAACGTATTCGAAGAATTGCTTTCCAAGGCACTCGCGGAACCCTCGAGTAATTAATCGAATTCCATTTAGCAGACGCTGTAAGGGTTTGGAGAAATCGTCCAAGAATAAATTTCAGAAGCGAAAACATTTATCGAGGACGAGGGATAAACATACAAACCACCAAAAAGGTTAAGTATATGCCGATGAAAGGTACAACGAATTGGAAACGATATAAGAAATTTCATTAAACGGAGTCTAACATCGGAAATATCATGGCGGGTTTTGAGGCACGTTCTCGTTATTACCATCCTCGGTTAATTGCATTACTCAGTTCGTGGGACTAACCCAAGACAAAATGCAAATTACGAAGTGTGATTAAAAATAAACACGTGGACTAATTAAGTGTATAATAAGTACGCGTATTCGTGTACGCCGTCCACTCGAGGAAATGTAGCACGCTACTTGCAGCGTAATCTGGAGAACGACATCTGGAGGATCCTTGATAAGGAATTTTCCCAGGTCGAAGTTAGCTCACACGATCTGTAACGGTAAGCCTGGCACTCGGTGTAAAGTTCAAAGGAGATTCCATTCCAGGCAATGACTCAAGGGTCCAGATAAATTACCAGCTGCGGGATGAGCTTTGTAGGGAGCCGAAAAGTCCCGTCAGATTCGGACGATACCTCGAGAAACGGTCAGGATGAGACTTACTCTCGCGTAATACCTTTCAAGAGGAGATAAATCATGACACCTTATTGTGACGACTTCAGTATGGGCCGCGTTTAAATTCGAGATCGTCCATCCGATTGCGTTAACGCCCTGTAGATATCGAAGGGGTGAATCCCAAGAAGAAGGGAAAAATCTGAGATCAACTCCTTCCCTTTTCTCACCTGTTGTGTGACGAAGGCGTCATCCTAAATTCCAGAACATGTCCTGTCTCGGAAAGGAAAATCCGAGTCAGTCGAGAGAACCGAAATGGATGAATTAAAAAAAAAAAAATATATCAACTTGGTTCTCTTAATCCTGGACGCAAAAATCTGGTACTTCGATAAACGGCCAGAATGAGACTTGCACTTACGTAATACTTTTCATGAGGGGATAAATCGTGACACTTTGTCGCGATGACTTTAGTATGGGTTGTGCTTAAATTCGAGATCCACTTGATGTTATGATGATATATATATATATATATATGTAATGCATAGTAGATACCTAAGGGGTGAATCGCAAGAGCAAGGGAAAACTCTGAGATCCGTTCCTCTTTTTTTCTCATCTGTTGTCAGACAGGTATTTCCCTGAATTCCAGGACGTGTCCTTTCTCGGAAACGGAAATCCGATAAAGTCGAAAGAACCGGAACGGAAGAGTTTTTCGAAAAAAAGGTACTCAGTGATCATCGATTGCGTTCTTTTGAAACTGGGAGCAAACTGGATGCGAAAGTCTAATGACCAGAAAAGGATAAGAGGAAATATCGTTTTGTGCCGGAACACCCAAAGTGGCGGCAGGTCTCTGAGAAATCCGAGTTAGTCCCTCTCTTGGTGGCTTTTCCGAGACCCGACGGAATTTTGGAACCCCTTGGTTATTGCAAGAGCAAAGACCCAAGGGAACATTCCAGGAAATTCTACTAAGGTCTGCTTCATGATTCATTGGGAACCGAGTGCGCCGGAGTGCGACTAAAACGTGAAAGTTTATTGAAGCGCAGGTGCACCTGTCGACCGGTCATAGGATACGTTATTAATAAAATCAGTCAAGACGGGGACGTGTACAAAAACTTATTCGCCAAGAGTCAGGATCGTCGCATTTGAGACATTAAGATTTTCTAAATATATATATAGTCGCTGAAAAGGTGAAGAATGAACATTCTGCGTTTAAAATTACCCCCGAAAAATGATTTAATACGTTATTATTCAGGGTGTCCCTTTTAAGATCCCTTTTTTATTCATTTTTTAACCGATTTTCATGAAATGTGTAATATACCACATTGATGACATAAGTGTTTTTTCCTGAAAAAAGAAAAATCATAAAACGACTTTGGTCTTTGATAGAGCGTGAAGACCATTTCTCGTCCGATCGGCAAGAACTTCAAAATGCAAATGGATAAGTTTCAAACAAAGACGTGGTGAAATTCCAACCATGACTAAGATATGACAAAAAAATTACGCGAAATCAAGACTCAAAATGTCATTCCTTTCAAGGAAGTAACCTTGTAACGTCAATGTACTATATCTACAATTTCATAAAAATTAGTTAAAAAAATAAAAAGTTATTCAAATACAAGGAAAGAAATGTTAAAAAGTACGTCGTGTACTCGTTCTCTTCATGTCAGCGTTGTCAATAGCCTCGAAGGCAACAATGCCATTGAAAAGGCTTCCTTCTCCTATCAGGGCCTAATCAGTCACCGTGAAATTATTCTTGTCGCATTTCTCGGAAATTTCTCCCTTTTAATGGGTCCTTATGCGTACCCCGAACCCATAGGTCCATAACGTGAACTCGCGAACTGGGAAACCCATAAACGCGGCGGGGCTTCAGAAGCCGATCTTTTCGGAAGTGTCAATAGGGATCCTTTAATCTGGACGTCGAGAATTCGGGTATGACGTCGGTCCACGTCGAGATCCGAAGGATCCCGCAATAATGCTCGGCCGGAAACCAAAGGAAGCATTCCAGGCCATTTCGGCGAGGCACATCCGAAGATCCATCGGGAGTCGAGAGTGCCGTAGTGCACCTGAAATCGGAGCGTTCGCCGAAGTGCAGGTGCAGCTGTCTCTTCGATTAGCTTTCGGATACGTCATTATCTAAATCGCAAGGCTTCGCCATCTCCGCGGACCGCTCGGCTCCGGAGTATCCGACCAGGTATCTACCTAACGAGGGTCCGTGCCAATCGGCACTCTAAATGTTCCTCTGCTCTCGGTCGTTCTCCTCCTCTCTTTTGACAGATAGACAAGCAAGGAGGAGAGAGAGAGAAGAGATGAGCGATTGGGCAACTCATTTACGTAATCGTAATACAGCGCGGAACCCGGATAGCCATCTTCTCTGCACTTTCGAGAGACTCGGGTCTTCGGCTTTGAGGTTAACGGTGACTTTCCTCGCCATTTTGCAATACCAAAACATAGGACGTGATATCCCTATTCTTCATGAAGGTTTCTCAAATATTTCCCGATGTCTATTGATTCTTTTCGAGTCGAAATTGTGACCCCACTTAAAACTTCTGATTCTACGCTGGAAATGGGTTTTGAGATGATACGAAGAAGAGTTTATATATACATTTGGAGGTCTTTCTTCGGACCTAGAAAGTGGCAGATATTTCCATTTCTTCTACTAATAGATTTAAAGTAGGACTTTAGTCGTATTAAGTTGGACGTAAGGTCCGTACAAGAGTAGAAGTAGGACTTAAAAAGTGAAATAGCCAACGAATTCAAAACTGGGTTCACTCTGGGTACGCGGATTCAAAGTAGGATTAAAATTTCGACTCGGATAGATGATCACGAAGGCACGGTTCTCCCTACAACGTCCCTCACGAAAATTTTACCAGGGGAGGGAGGAGAGGCAAACCGGAAAGGTTTCACCTGCAGGTGCCGGTTGTTCCTAAGAACACCGTAGTTCGCCCCACGGATTTGGGAAAAAAGAGCTAGAAATAACCGAGGTCTCGATTTCCTTCGGCGGCGACTAATAACGAGGAAAAGGGGCGAGAGAAAGAATTAGCGAAAGGTGAACCTGGGCGCAGCTGGTCCCCTCGAATTCGTCTCCGTCCGCGGAAAGTGGGTCTCGTCGAGGTCCGTCAAACCAGCTCGGCTGAGCCCGAGTAGAGCAGGTGCGATTACACGGTCGGTGCACCTGTCTAATCGCGCGGGACCAACGTCCCGGGATTACTTATTGTCCTTTTTTCGGTGGTCCGTCGCGGGCCCTAGCGGGCTGCGATGGGCCATGCCGACCCCGGTCCAGGTGGGTTTCGCGCGGTTTCGGGATTGCTCGGGGCGGCCCGCGGAGAGGGGAGGACCCAGGCCGAGCCGGGCCGAGGTGACCCGAAGTCGGCCGAAGTGGCCCGAGGAGAACCGAAAGGACGGCGGGCTGCCCGGAGCTGCTCGCAGCCCGCTGCCCCCTGCTCTCTGCTGCCGCTGCGGCTTCGCTCCGACGTGACGGGCCACATTCCGCGCATTCCGCGCGGTCACGGCCATATCTCCCATTCCTCTAGATTTCCCCGCCCCCGCTTCGGCTTGCAGCATCCACCGGCAACCTTTCCACTACTTCCAGATCCCTTTCAGCCCCCTCCCTGGTCCTCGTCCAGTCAAAAGAGAATAGCTGACCACGCTTCCGAGTGGGCAAGGGGTAATTCTGACGTCGTGTCGCCACTGTTGCGACTGGGTGAGGTGGGAGAAAATACCGGAAAATGGAAGCGGATTCTCTATTGACGGAGTTGAAATTAGAAGTTAGAAATACTTTTTTGAATGGCACCAAAGAAATACACGGTTGATTCAAAAGAATAATTATTTGACTGAAATGAAATCGAATAAATTGGATGCGACGTTTCTTCGGAATTATGACAGCTCATTTCAGCTAAGTAACTACTCTCGAATGAAAAATATATTTCCTTGGGACTATTCGATGAAATATTTCTTTGATTGAATGAAAATTTTTTCTTTTTCTCAGGGCATATATATCCTCAGGTTTAGACTCTATTTCCCGGTTTAATGGGTCATTTGCCAAATACCTTGTGTGCCTTTGCTCTTGGGACCTTTTACACCCCGGAGCTCGCTAATCGAGTGAGCCCTGCAATGCTCGGGGTCCGGTTAGACGGTCCTCGTAGCGTGTAATGCCGGAAAATCGTTTGATTATCCACCGAGGACGACTTTGCCCGGTGTGACGGAAACCTGTGGGAAGACCGGAGGAGTCGGTGGCGCATCGCGCCGCTGAGTCGGCCGAGCCGAGTGGGTCTTTGATCAGCAATTAACATCGGCCCTGCGATCTCCCGTATGTTCGCCCAGCGAACCTCGGAGACGAGAACGGACGTCCCGTCCGCTCCTCCGGTCTCCCAGAGGGACCCCCTCGATCCCGTCCTTATATCGGTCGATGCCACTTCATCGCAATCTTTCCCGCCATTACCTCTGGGAGTCCCAGGCATTCCAGAATGTATATATCACGGATGGCCATTTTCTTAACGGACACTATTAACGTTACGTTTGTAGGAGGCGAAGTCAGAAACTTATAGAAAATGGACCCAATTGTTCCCTTCTATGATTCTCAATCAAGTTCCTGTCTACTGTTCGTAGGGACAGTCTTGGTCAAGCCGTATCAGTTGTTTAGGCGTCTTCTAAACAATCATCACGTCTTCTCGCCCGTGATTCCTGGAATAGGCCCGCCCATGAACCTCCGATCATTTTCCCTTTTAAGGGAATTATTTCCTTCACGTTTTTCCCGCTCCGAAGTGTCGGACTAGCTGCGAGGAAACGAAGACCAAGGCAGTCTTGGTTCTGGTCTTGCACGATCGAGTCTCGGTCTTGTTTTTTGCCCGTCACTGTATCGAGCATCTCTGCAATTTCAGCCACTCTCCATATCGCGGAAGTTCCTGGCTATATTCTTTTCATATGACGAGAAACCGATACCAGTAATCGTGCCGGGACATCACCATCGGCGTATCAAAGTCAAACCTCATTATTACGACCTCGGTATAAAATAATTAGAGGAATCTATCAGGGGGATAGTATGGGTAAACCGAGCGGAGTTTCTTGTACAAGTAACACCGCTCGCCTCCGTGTCGGGCGACGCACACTTTTGCCGATACACGGGAAGGCTTACGTGTGTGGTGCGACGAAACTGCGAGACAATGCGACTGTGCGCCCACCTTGGCGTTCATACGGCCTGGGGCCGTTCTCTGTCGGCGATCCCAACATGCAATCGGAACAATGGACGCCCACCGAAATACAAACTACAGTTTCATTAGTGTTCGTCACCGATGAAATTGAGCCGCCTCGAAGCGCGCGTCAGGCGCCGCGAAAAGGGAACCAGCGCCGCCTAGCGGTGGCGTCCTCCAACTAATTGCGCCGACTGCGCCTAAGAAGATGCTGATCTCCAAAATACTCGATATCGGCTCCCCAGGATACGAAATATGTACAGCGTGGTCTATTAAACGTTACTTGAAGGTGGGCGGGACATTTTACGAGCAAGATCGTACAATGAGAAGTCGGTTCTTTGCGTTTCTCTTTCTTGGAACGCGTAGGGTCGGCGTTTCGTTTCGGTCTATGGGGTTCTTGTGGCCGGGTGAATGCATCCTTTCCAAGGGGTGTAATATGAACTAGAAGACGCGGAGGCTTATATTCGATTTCTTTTTGTAAGGCGTTTCCACATTCGGTTGGACTTAACGAGTATGCCTGATGTTGCGTGTACGTCTGCCCGGAGGATGTTAAAGGGTCGCGGAGGAAATCCTCGGGATCTCCTGCGCGGTTTTGCGCCGCGTGGGAGGATGATGATAATGATGTCTTCTATAAGTGCCGCAGACCATGAATAATAAGGGCGTGGTAATTGATTTAGTCGTCAATGTTCACCGTGGATCGATGGTGGCTTTTCAGTCTGGCATTCGTCTCTTATTCAGACTTCAGACCACTGTTTCGTGCTATTAATGGGCCGGGAGGAAGTATTAATAGATACGAACAGACCTCCGGATAACTCCTTCCGCGTAGTCATCCCATGTTACGTGACAGAGAGCCCACGTACAACTCGACTTGATTGATATTCTCTACGTTGTATGCATTTTGTCCAGGTGCTTCTATTCCATGCTCGGTGAATTAGACGCATCTTAGGGTCCCGGTTACTGCACGGTTCTTGCCCTCGTCCTTCGTCCCATGTTGGCCAACGAGTCGGTAACCAAGTACACTTCAAGAGAAGGTCCCATGTTCGGCGTTACCAAGTGTAGCAGGTCCAAAGTGCCCGTGCACAAAGAGATACGAAAGAAGGATTACGGGCAATAAGAAATCCTCGACTTTATAAATAACGGGAAGCCGGGGCCACGAGGGTGTAAAGACGAAGACGCGACGAACGCCGCCAGATTACCTTCGAATCGCCTTACTTTGTCCCTGTTTTCGCTATTAGCGGAAGCATTAAGAGCGAGAAATAATTGATGGCCCGAAGCGGCTCGGACGGCACAGGGAAGACACGCGGTCCGAGGAGACGCGGCGTTTATAATTTAAAGGCGACACGCGCAATAATGCATTGGCCAAAGGGAGCCCAAGCGAGCGGGATACGCGCGTCTTTGGGCAGACTCAGGCGCGGCGGGCGCTCGGAAAGTGAGGTTAGGTCGAAGCGGGCACTCGTGCGAGCCCGAGGGATGGCCGGGCAGACGGCAGGCGGTCACAGTGTCACCGGGTTGTCAGAAAGGTCGGGCAGGGAGAGGAAAGCCGAGCCCCACGGGGTCCCGTACATCTCGAGTGGTCCGCGGCCCTCGAAGTCACATAATACACCCGTGACCCGGCGCTATTGTGCTTCATTTAGTGCGGACCGAGGATCCAGAGATCCCGCGGCTCGAGCACGCACAATGGCCCGAGCCGAGCCGGATTTCGACTCGCTCCTCCGGCCCGGTGACAATTATACTCTCGTCAGGGCCGATTTCCCCGGGATTCTTTGGAAAAGGAGCCTCGAAAACGCGAGGCGACGCGCCGGGGTGCGAGGGCCGCGCCATCTCCCGTGAATCGGCGGTACTCGACGGGCACGCGGATCCGCTCTTCGTCTCTCGGTCGGGCGTCCATTATTGCTCTCCCCGAGGGACTAATACGTTATTGAAGAGCTGCCGAGTGTAACTTACGCTCTCTTCTTTTCGGTTCATATTGTTCCTGATTCCGGGCGAACCTCTTCGTCGATGATGGCCCTTTGTAGTCGATATCCCATTGACGGCCGGAGGGATCGCTCGGTCGGCTCCACCGCGACATCGGACGCGCCCGAATCGGAGGCCAGCGGTGCTTCTTCTTGCACGGGAGCGACCGCCGAGACTCATAAATTCTACAAAATTCCGCCACAGCTGCCAGCCGGCGGGGCGAATCGCCTCGACGAGGAATCGGCCCGCGGTTCGATGCAATTTTTTACACCGCAATATGTTTAATGCGCCGCTTTGACGGCCCGTGTACAGGCTTTCATAAATTCTACAAAATTGCCTCAAGGCCGAGGGCGAATCAAACGAATCGCCCTCGTTGTCTCTCGCTCTTTCTTCCTCTCTTTCTCTCGTCGGGGAGATCTACAAAGTGCATGCGCTATTCGCATCTAGAAAAAAATTACCAGAACGAAATTACTCGATGAAGAGATCTTTCGTAGGATTTTATTTTCACCTTACCTCATAAATCCGTTTCTCAGATCTCTCATGGTATATAGAGCAAAATTGAATATAATACAGCAATATGGAATTAAATAATTTTTATCGATTTCCAAGTGAATAGCCTCTCGGGCTTTTCTTTTTGCAACATTTTTCCCCAACGGGAAGTCAACTACGGACCGTCCATAAATATTATTATTACTTTTATCCTCGCAAGGCCATTTAGTCACTTCGATATAATTTAGTATATTTTTTAAAGTTTTCGGTCCGGCCCGATAATACCTATGTTTAAAGGTAGGAGAGATTCGCGAGGGCCGTTTACTTCAGGATGCCGTTTTTTGCATCCACTTGAAGCGATGTTCCCTTCAGAGCATTACTGGGAACTACGATTAACGGGCTCCGCTCGACTTCTCAACCCGGAATGCAGACCTGGAGTACTGGGAGCAGAGCAGAGTGTCCCATTTACCTAGAAAACCTTCAGACCGACGAGGGCGCACTCTTTTCGGTGCGACAGCTATTAACCTCCCTAATCGGTGTCGTTGAACCAGGTTTTTTGGGAGCGGGTCCGAAGAAAAATCCCACTAAAAACGTTCATGCCAAAACCGTTTCTCCGGCAGTAAAATCCAGGATTTTGGTGGAAAAAAGGAAGCGCGCGTTTAAGTCTGCGAGTAGATTTATAAAATTGTAAAAATCATCTGATCATGTAAAGGAGAAAAAATGTCTCAATAGAATTCCTGTTTCGCGGCAAGGTGACGGGATCCTCGGTCGTACAAAGAGGGAGATTCCAGATTTTGAGAGAACTGTAAATCACTGTTGGACCTTCTCTATTGTCGGAAACGGTAGGGACACTAGCAGAATGGTTGTCAAAACGTCACCTTCGGAGTAATGGCACTGCGTCGAGGGTTCGCCATTATATCGCGACAAAGAGGAGCTCAATGATCAACCAAAAATCTCTCCATCGAAAATGCGTTATTAAGTTCGCCGTGCCATTAGAATTCCCCTTATTTCATATGAAATGCCGATGCAGGTATTTTTGTGGACTCGCACGGGATGGAAGGGGCTAATTCATGGACGAAGGGAGGAGTTTCCATAAATCAGGGGTAGGACCCAGGAGGCTCTCGTGAAATCGGTAAGGCAATTGGAGATCGATTCCCAAGGGACGAAGCACCGCCTCTCAAACGTCGTTATTACATTCCTTCGCTGCACTCTTCGAGCGGCCAATTATATGTGAAGTTACTATTATTCTAGTTCCATTGAAATCTACCGTAGATAGTTTTATTTTAATCCGAGCTCTTGGATTTCCAATTTTGGACATAGAGGGTTTATTACGATTTTAAAGTTAGACAAGAAAAATCCAGTCGTCGAATAATTACATTTTCATTCAAATCTTTCCTAAGGGATGCGTATTGACTACAGTGTTTGCTTTAATGAGTACATAAATGTTAGAATAAAACGTAGGATTTTTTAATATACAATGATAACCACATATCATACCGTTTAGCATAATGAAAGAAGATCATATATCTCAGTAACACGGACTACATATTTTAAACCAAGATTGAATTATTATCTGTTTACATTATTCTAAACGATATGCGTTGGTCTGTGATTTGCACACTTTATAATGTTAGGCGTTGCGATTTTTTTGATAAGTGTATTTAAAGAATGTACGTGTAAAGTGTGTTAACTTTATTAGGTAATATTATATGTATTTCCTTTTCTGACTGGCTTTCACCGATTCCGGTTAGTGACCATGATTGGACAGAAAGTTTAAGGGAAGTTTATCTAGGGAAGGGAAACTCCACGGAAGGAATACCAATCCGTTCGTATTCTCTGAATTCCAGCTTGAATTCCGACTTGAAAATTCCATCAGCCACCCAGGGAAGCAGGGATAAATTTTCAAATCCACAGCCGGGTGGAAACTGAGATTTCTGGGGAATTTAATGTCGGTATTTCCGGAGGTCCAGCGGAACATGGGGTTGTAGTACTCTCCAATACCGACGTATAGGTATGTGCACCCTAATGAGGATTAATGCTTCCTCGTGCAAGTTAATCATCGAAACGTGCACTTAATATAGCAAGAAAAAATGTGGAAAATACTCGGCAAGAAATAAATTTTCAAATCGTAGCACTGGAACGTAAGGTGAAAACAGTTTTGGCTCGGAACAAAACATGAAAATTCTATCTCCTAGAGGAGGAAAAAAGGTTCCCATATCTAAGACAAATACCAGAGGTCCAGCTGCTCCCAAGGCAGGTGCAGCGATGCTCAAAGATGAGAACTATGCAACAGGATGCAGTCAACTGCACCCATCGAATACAGAAAACATTCCGATAAACATTTATCAATGCCCTAACGATCCCAATATTTCAAAAATACTTTTTCGAAATACCCGTGCAACCTAAATAACTGTCCTATTTCTGCAGCAAACTACGTGCCGAAAAATAGTTTGTTTAACTTAATCAAGTTTTTGCTGGTTCAACCATAGAATACGGTACGTGATAAAGTTCTGTAGTTGATAATTTTGGGTTGAATGCGTTAAACATTGTCGGATATCACCCCCAATGTTATATTAATTCGGTACGTTTAATCAATATATTTGGTTCATCGACAAAAATGTTTTCACAAATTATCAAAACGATTTAACCGCAACATTTTAACTGATCAAACCAACCGATTTTAGTTGAATTAACTAAAACTCGGGTCCACTCAGCCGAAGCAATTTTTGAGATAAATCAAATGCAGTCCATCGAACGATTTGTTCGTTGAATTAAATTTTGCTCCGTGGATAAAAGACCTTATGAATTATGGTTGTTGATGCATCGCAGCATTCCAAAAATAATTCTCCAAAATACGTCCGCGGTTAAAATGGTTTTCTCCCTTCTACGGTAAATCGTCCAAAGAAACCTCCTGGGTCAAGGATCTCGCTCGATAAGATTCGTACCCAAAAATCGATCTCTTTTGGGAGATTGGTCGGCATTCCAGCGGCCGAGCGAGTGATCGGACTTTCTAGAATCCCGAGGGATCGATTAGGGACATTCTGGAAGATTGGGCCCCCCGAGAACGCGGGGTCGCGGTGGCCCGACTGCTCAAGTATCGGCGCTATGCAGGTCGACGCCGGCTGATGCAGCGTGATGCAGCCCGATGCAGACGCTCTATCGGCCGGCGATAGAAGGAGATAGAAGAGGATAGAAAGCGGAAAGGTCGACGAGTGGAGGCGAGACGGAAGAGGCGAGAGAGGGCTCTCTCTTGCACGTTCGAGCGAGCGGTCTACTCGAGGCATCCCGCGCGCTGCTGCGAGCTGCTACGAGCTGCTACGAGCTGCTGCGAGCTGCTACGAGCTGCCACGAGCTGCCACGAGCTGCCACGAGCTGCCACGAGAAGTACGGAGGTGGTACGGAGCCGTGGAATGCACTCGTCCGATCCCACGGCTTGCCTCCTTCCCCTGGGATGCTAGTACTCCCCGGCTAGCCTCGCTACGAAGTTCGCCGCACGCATTCGATCTGCCAAATGATTCGATCCTAGACGACCAATTTATTCACTTCCCCGCGATTGGCGCCATTCCCCGTTTTTCTCCAATTTTAAACACGCCGGGCCCCCGGAAGGACGCACGCTGGGCCCTTCTAACGTAACAAAATGCACAAATTATGGATTTTTAATGTAAGAGATATAAAAGGACAACCCACGTGGTTTAGTTAATCACTACTGATACATCCATATCAAAAGTATTGAGTCACTTTAGATTCGTAATTCATAATGTTTACTTTTGCGTTAATGGGTCGAAACAAAAAATTGTAAGATTTCATCACAGATCGAAGATATTTCTATATCTGCTTTAAATATATGTCTGCCAGTATTAGTTCGGAATGAGCGGATCTCTTTGCACAAGATAAAGAAGCGTCCATTCAACGTTAGTCCGTACAAAAGAATAGAATTTTTGTATGTTTTGACTCATTACCCCAAAAGTAATCATTATAAATTACAAATCTAAGGTGACAGTATAATTCTATTAGGTTGATGCATAAGAAATGGCCTTTTTTTTATACGTTACGTTACGTGTCAATGAAAACGCCGTTCCTTGAGCATCAACCCAATATATAACTTCACTTGAGACAAACATGACGAAATGGATACAAATTATAATAATACGATAAATATAGTATACGCAGAAAAGGGTATCAGGGTTAACTTAACGGCTGCATATCTTTGCTATTCCATTGCGTAGGCTCAATACTTTTAGTGTGAGTTTATCAAGTAGTATTTATCTTAACCACATAATTTGTTCTTTTAAATTCTTTGAACTTGAAATTTGTATTTTGACCATTCTACTGCCTTGGAGGGCCTCGGTTTGCGTCGACCCCGTTTCCACAAATAGGAAGAGCGTTTTCTTACTGGGATGAGATTCAAGGATTCGAATACTTTCAAGGATTCCTTCTCGGAAAAACGAGACCCTTATCAATGTAAATAAGTCGTTATTAAGGAGAAACGTTACTACGTATAAAATGTAAAAATAATCTTGGGAAGGGTGCTCGAGCCGCAGAACACATGTCCACGGAGCTTACAAAAGCAGGTTAATGACCAATTAGGAGCTTGCGCCGCACCGAGGATTAAACTCTTCCGACAGTGCGAGAAGTTAGACCGAATGGGATAGTTGATGGGCAATTGTATAAGAATAATTTATACCGGAGCTACCCTTTTCACGCGTCCTGAATAATTTGGGGATAAACTTCGATCCTTTTATTTTTCGCTAGGACGATTCGTATCCCGGGAGGTGGAATTTAAATATTTAATAAGACGCGGAGCTGTTTTAAATGTCGAGCTTTACATATTGCACTTTTTTCTCTCTTTCCCCCTGAAAATTAAAAACTGTTCCCGGTAACGCGCGCACCTTACTTTTGCACTACTTTCGGCCGTAATAAGACCAGCTCAACTGTCGGCACAGGTATAAGCTGCTGTGTATCAAGTAGCTCTTCAAGGGAGCTTTCACTTCCCACGATATTAGTTTCAGTTGAGATATTAAAGGGATACAGGGAAATCGCGAGATCGAGAGGAGTTTCATTAAACGAATTTAAAAGCGGACGGAGAAATAAAGAAGGAGTATATTTTTCTCTACCCTCCCCTTCCGAATGCGTTTTATTCAACCCGATCGGACTGTCATCCGTCAAGCGGATCGATTTAATTGGACCAAAAGAATCCGCTCTAAGAGTAGTCGGGGCAGTCCTACGAAGTTCTGCGGAGAGACGGAGTCTTCGACGCGACATGTGAAGTCTCCCGAAGAGGAGCAACCTACCCCTTTAAAAATGTATCGATATTTTAAAGACTTCCGAGGACAAACGTTTTCTACAACTAGAAACAGCGGCACTTAATACGGGACAAATGTATACTGAATTACGAAAAATCCCGGTTGTAAAAGATCGGCCGGGTAAAAGCATTCATTTCGAACATTGTCAAATGCAAACCTATACTAGAACCAGAAATGACGGAACTGAAGGTGAAAAAGAAGGTCAATGACAAATATTATATGTCGAAGGACAACGTTTCTAAGCGAGAATTAGTACAGAAGTATTCAACATTTTGGACTAAACGGCTAGATGAGAAAAGAAATTAGTATAGATGTTAATAAACGTACTACAACGCGCTCTTCTCAAAATCCATATCGTGTATATAAAAGTGACCGAAAATCAATGTACAAAAGTTTCCGAGTATTCCTACACCATATGCTGATCGTCTTTCCATAAAAGTACTTTTCTACGCAACTGTCTATAAATTCGATGCGATCGAAAATTAGTACATAAAACATGAAATCTGAAATTCATAACTTCGAGCACTAAAATCCCGAGGACAGTTGTATACGAAATTTCGATACGTTGCATCTCAAAAGAACTTCGACTGCGCGTCCATTATATTTCGAATAGGTATTTTTAATAGCGTACGTTTCACTTAAATAAGATCCCCAGCTGTAAATATTTTAAAGACGTGAGCAAATTGCGATCGATATAATCACCGATTGTTCTAATAAAATGCTGATTTCTGTTCCAGAAAAGTGGAGCGTTGTCTTGAATATTCTTTTTCCCCCCCTTCATCCCGTCTATACCGTTAGAAATTGAACGAAATTGACACGACCAGATATTTTTAATTAATACCAGATGCTCTGTTACTATTAAATTAATTATTAACAGGGCATCTGGTATTTGGTAATATTGTTAATATTATTAACAGGGCATCCTGGCGAAGGCACGGATATAACGGACTAGCATTCCTGAAGAGGCAGAGCCCCCACCGTTCGGGCTACTTACTTTCAGCTTTTGCGTGTGTCCGCACCGGCAGCAGCAGTAGGACATGTAATCCGGAAGCACTGGCATGAACTTGAGCTGCTCCTGCTGCTGGGAGTACTCGTTGACGAGCTTCCGGTAGTGGACCCTGAAGGCGGGCCTGGTCGCGCTCTGCGAGCCCTTGCCGAGGCGTCCCATAATCGCGAAGAATGCTGCCAGGGTCCTCCTCCTGCGTGCGAATCTCCTCATGCCACGGCGGCCGATTCGGCCGGTTCGCACTCCACTCCGCAGTTTCACCACGCACGCGGGAAGTACCCGCTAAAGTGCCTCTCCTTTAGGAATCGACTTGCTCGAGGAATCCCACCAAATTCCCCTGACGGTACTTCCTGCTCCGGAATGATCCTAGGATCCGGGATGTAAACCCAAATCTCACGTCAAAGGGATAGACTCTTTTGCGCACCTCTACTTAATTTTGATGCCCACCCAAGGAGCACTCTACAGAGGGCCTTGGGAGGGTTGATGGTTGATTTTAAAAAGAGGGATTCACTGTTGGTCGGGCACACTTAGCTTCCGAGGACCCTGAATCGACGGTGGAAAGAATCCGCACACGCGGGAATTGATCTGTCCAAAAGGTTCACAACCGTGAGGAACGCTTCCAGAGTTCTTGGGAGTGATCTTCTCGCCGACTTTTCACCGGGAACTGCAGATTAATACACGGATAGGACATTCTTCTTAGGATAGGTCAGATTCTTCCCTGGGGTTAAGGGCTCCTGGGCATCGTTTATGTCAGCAATTTTTCCATTCATTGGTCGAAGGTGACCAAATGTGACATACTTGGTGGTTGGTCACTTGTCTCGAAGACAACGATTTTCAAGTTCATCGGCTGTTGTGGCTCCTTCGGGGTTTTTGGGGCTAGCTTTCTGACTTAACGAGGCCAATTCACTTCGTTCGTTAATTCGGTGGTACCCGATATGTGGTCGGTGGAACAAGGAATTCAGAACTGTTCCTGGGAGGGATCAGGGCACGAAGAACACATGGAACTTGCCCACTTGTCCCTGGTCGGAGTTGGGTCGTCCTGGAGACTCGGAATGACATGCCCTGCCGAAAGATTCTTCTTTCATCCGGTCACTTGAGAAGATCTATGTCGAAGGGACCTAGGATCTTTTCAGCGAAAAGATTCCGGCACTCCGAAAGTTCCTTTGGGGATCGTCCAGAGAGAACCGTTTGTCCTTCCTCGCCTTGCCGGAGGTATGACCAGGCTGCGTTCCATCGTGACTCGGTTTTACCCCGTTATTCCGTAAGATAATCTTCCAAGATTATCTCCAAGATACCTCAGTTTGTGAGACAATCTTGACGGATCATTTTGGGATCACTTTTTCGAGGCTTGGCTTCCCTTAATTCCATCTCATGGCGAATTTTCCTTCCGAGTTACCTTAAACTTACCCACAGGAAAATCCAGGCCCATGAATCACAAACCACTCAATTCAGGAAAGTCAGAAAGGATCGACATTCAATGAGGATTAATTTGGTTTCCCTTCAACCAGGGCTGGAATTAACGGATACAGAAGCTCGACGAATGATTTTAATTTCCAATAAAAGATGTATGGGCGTTGCCGGACCATTTATTTTCCGTTCACCCAGGAGTTAGTTCCAGTCATTGACAATCTTCTGGGGTTTATTTGGAATAGCTTGCGATCGGAGTAAGTGCTTCAGGGAAGAATCCTCACAGAGCGTGTTAGAAAGTTATTACATCAGTCTCTTAAGCTCTTTGGATGCTAATCCGACCTCTTTCCAGCAGTCAGGGTTTACGATACGTTACAAAGGAACACTATTTGAACTTAGAGCCGACGAGTTTTTGCTCGGCCTCTCTCGTCTGCTATCACGGTCTAATTACAGCGCCTTCCAGGGATCCAAATTCTTGCTTTCCCACGTTCCGGAGCACTCGAGTGCTCTGGACGCTCCGTCTATTCCTGGCGAAGTTGACTCGGTAAAACAGGATGCGCGGCTTGTTTTGCTCCCAAGCGGAAGACGTTACAGAATTACCAGATAAACCTCTCGTCTCCAGGGCATTCCGATGCCGATTACTTCCACTGGAAGATAGTCCTCCGCAGAGGGGCCGATCGAGTCGAGAGACCCGGCACGATCATCGGGAGCCGATTAACAAAACTCGTGGTTAACGAACGATGGGTCCCAAATGCCCGATCAAATCCCAAGACCCTCGACCACTTCCTGGCCAAATATGATATCGAGCACGGTTCGTTCGTTGAACTCGGTCGACTTGGTTACGCGTCTGCAGCTGGTCTGCAGATCCCGGCACTAGACCAGCAGAAAATCCAGCAGGGTCGACCGAAGAACTCCGTTCCAGGCCGGGCAGATCCACGATATAGACCAATTGATCGAAAGTCCTGCACCAGGTCGAGCCGGATCCGGAGCCAGCGGGTTCTAGAGGTGCCAACTCCTGGTTTCCCACGTTTCAGGGCCCTCTTCGTGACGTCTAGTCCCGCCGAGGTGAACTCGGCGAAGGCGGATGTGCGCAGGCTCGGAGGTGCACGTTCCGCATGGCGAGACCGAGCAGGGGAATCAGGAGAACCAGGGGAACCGGTTAACGAGGCCTGGGTCGTCCTGCTCGTTCTCGAAGAGCCTTCGAGGAAGGACACCGAGCCGACTCCTGGCGGGATTCCGGAGCGAGGAAGATGGCCGGTGACGGGACTAGTCGGACCGCATAGCACCTCTCCGGTAGGCGGGAGAGAGAGACTGAAGTGGACTGAAGTCGAAAGAGAACACGCAGCGGCCCACACGGTTCATCCCCACCAGGGCCCTCGCTTCTCCGGGCGCTTTCTTGCTCCAACTGCGGCATTGAACACGTTCAACGGCAGCTGGCGAATACCACCTCGACCACCTCGACTCCGACCGAAGGAACGATCGCGCGAGGGACCGACTCGACCGGCGTTTCGCGTTCTTTGACCTCCCTCGGGTATAGGCATGCGGTTATTAAGAGCGCGACGCCGGCGACTCTCTCGGCGACTCTGCACACCGGAAATAGGAAGACGCCTGCGACCCCGGGTCACGTGCGCTTTTCGATGGGGCCACGTGGCTCCGCTCTCGGCCCGTGTCTTCGATACTCTACTCGAGAGACCCTGCTCGACAACTCGGGTACTATCGATGCGTTAAGTTTATTTCCTCGGTAATATTTAAATGAGACTTTTTATACCACGGTAGTCTGCGTTAGTTCGCATGCCGCGAAAGGGACTCGTTTTGGGAAGCGAAACGCTTCTTCTTTTACAGTTTATTACTATTAACGTTTACTTTTACGCAGAGCTGGGTAGCTAATTTAACTGAATTCAGTTGAAATCGGTATCTAAAATGTAAAATGCCATTGGGTACTTTATATTTTATATAACAACAGAAACTATTCTGCCTTTTCTGTTTTAAATATATTTTTAATTTATTTCCATTTAAAGTTAAATGCAGACGGGCTGAATTGTATATACATATTTATCCATATCAATGCAGCGTGCATATAAACGCGTATATTAGAAAAGAAAGAAAAAAACAATCAAAAAGTTACTACTATCAACTGAATCAATTCTCGAAGTTATTAAACAACACACACTAGTCGAAATAGCTACTTTCGTAAAAGTGATTAAATGTAATTTTGTATTAATCGTATTTTTAAATACAAGCCCTCGCTCAAATACACAAGTTCTCGAAAGTTCTCGATGAAATATTAAAAATTCATTTTGCATTTTTTACTAACCTATTTCGAATATATATTTTATATTTTATATTTTAAACAGAAAACAGGAAACCATTTTCCATTTTACATTTTAAATGGATTTTATTTGTCACAATTTTAAGGCCAACTGTCTCTTGTTACCAAATCGCATTGTTGTTTATCATATGAAATCAAAGAAGAAAATCGTTTCCATTGATTTTCGAGTGAATAGCCCCTCGGAAAGTATTATGTAGCTTCATAAGAATACATTCTAAGGCATGTATTTTCACTATTATACTTATACGTTGCTTCAAATATTACTAGAATAATTTATAAGAGAGAACACAGCTGGTCCATTAATTTGATCACCTTAACTTGGTTTAACTTTTCGGGATTTGCTTTATCAGTTGATTGTATTTCAAATTATACTCATTACGAGGTGGAAAATTTTGTTTACCTTCATAAAGAGTTCTAAGGTGCTCATCAATATTAGCCTCATCTACGTGGTCGGAAACACCATTTAGCACGCAAAAGGGCATACGTTATTAGGAGAGTAAACGCAAGATCTCATAATTTCTTTCCCTTTCCCGATTAAATTATAACTCTCTAGCAAGGCGGTAAAGACAGGAGAACGCATTACGAGACTTTACGAGCGACCGTGAAACCATGTCGTCATCGTTGCTCCATTAATTATTTTTCACCTTCTTTTTGGTATTTCAATAGACCCGATAAAAGGGAGGATCATTTGCCGAAAAGAAGTAAGCATTATAACAGTGATTATTAAATATTGCGCCTAAATTGTAGCGTAGTATTAATCAATTGAATTTCTTGGGAACAGCGGGACTGTTACTTCAATTTCTTTGTATGGAAATTACTGCCAGTGCAGTTAACTAAAACAGGAGCAACCGTTTATAGGTACTAAACTGGTACAAATAAGTATCTACAAACAGTTCTGGATACGTTAACATAACACGTTAGATATCAATCGTGACACAAATTACATTCTCAATGTCAAACCACATTGATTAACTCACGAAGTGACATTTTGCCCGCAAAGTGTTGAACATTGTTCCCATAGATCAGTATCCACGATTGTTAAACAAGTCGTTCAAAGTTGAAAAAATCATTAGTGACAAAAGCAGCCATTACCGCATACTTGACGCTCCTTCACGGTTTTATTTTTTTACAAGCACTTAACCGACACAATTGTCGCTTATTACAATACAAACTCTTTATAAGAAACTCCAGGAAATCCATCGCCCTTTTAACGTTTCTTGTTTTAATAACTTTCTCTTAAGTAAGTCAAAGGCAGGGACCGTAAATTATCAGGAGTTAATTGTTAGCTCAAAATGACATCACGACTACCACTTTGGCAATGCACGCAACAATCACATCCTAGATTTTTGTGCCGTGAAAATAAATTGCCGCAATCGCCAGGATTAAGAATTAATGCCGTGAGTAATCGATTATGCAGATTAGTCCTAAGGATTCAATGAAGACCTTAAATGGTTCGGAGCAGCCATGGAGAGAGCTATATAGGGCGAATTTAGCCTGATTCGTATCTCCTCTTGGAGCGCACTCCCTTTCCTCAGTCTGTTTGCCCACGGCCTTCTAGATCTCCCTGTCTTGCAGCGACCCATTTTTATTCTTGTCAAATGACTTTGTTGGTCAGCCCCCGAAATGCGTTTCTTCTCTTTCACGTCTTCGAAAGAGTTCCGTAAGAGAAACGCCCAAAGAGTTCCTCTGGATGTTGCAAGAGAATACATCTGGAAAGTTTCGTTCGCCTCAGATTTAAGATTAACCCTTTACTTTGTGATTTTCCGTCTGAGCGTACTACTTGGCACGGGTGTAGGTCGTTATTATAAGATCAAGGGGTTAAACGAAAATCTTCTATGATACGGTGCAGCCATGTTGCGTCTTACGAGATAAATATGGATCCTTTGCTCTTCCCCCTTGGAGTACGGAGCTCCCTATCTCGTAGTATCTTCATTCATGTTCTTAATCGCAGCGTTAAATAGCTTTGTCGGCCTCATTTAATCCCAATGGTACCCTTTCCTGTCTCCTAATCCGGGGCAAAATAATGATACGCTCGAGTAACAATGCGACATATTTTATTTCTGAAAACGGAAACTCGGTTTTCCTTGAACACCGTACAAGTCATTATGGAAATTATGCCAGACGTGTACGTATTTTCAGTGCGTGTGACAAATCAACCGTGAAAATTCGACCTCCTTGTAGATCGACCGACGTCCAGGATAAGGACCTTTATCCCGGCTGACACGCAAGACGAATGTTGAAATAAAACGGGGCTCAATTTCAAACACAAGCAGACCAATAAAGTGATTTAATAAGGAAGAAACAATACCGTCCGTGTACACATTGTGCCGGTCACACGACTACGTGGCTGGGTTGGGCAATTCCGTAGTGGAACGCATTGCGAGTCCCGATCATGCCCAACCCAATCACTCAACCGTATGACTGCTACATCATTTGATGGTCCGATTTTTCAGCGCGGTACACATCCCACATTCACGTTTCCATACTTTGCTTCACCGGCTATTTCACAGCGTTGTTATCGGGGATCAAACGTTATTCCGGAAATTTATTCCCCCGAGGAAATTCACCGTATCGAGAAATTACTTTTCCCACTTACTTTCTATTGAATTAATTTTTTAACGAGTCAAACACCGCCAGATGATTAAATTAATTTATATTGAAATAACGAATATTTCGTTGCAAGTAGCTTTGCGTGGGGCCTCGCGTGAATATCGATGAATGTCCTGTTCACGTCCATAATGGGTATATAGAAACACTACTCGTTTGCTGAATCCATCCACTGGAAATAAGAAGGTGATGTTTTGCTTCAAGAATTATGGAAGAATTTATTTATCTTCTTTTATTAATGCTTAACTTTGCAACCACTCAGGTCATAAGTGCCGCCTTGTAGCGGTTGTGTGGACTGGCAATAGGAGAATTTCATTTCAAGTTGCATGGTAATTAGTTATTAATGAATCGAAGCTGTTAACTCGATTCATTTATGTTTTAGGAGTATACTTTATATGGAGGGATGGCCTTCATAGAATAGGTTTCATGCGAATATCGATGAGCGTTGCGGTAATACCCAAGGTAGACGTATACGTACGGTCCAAGTATCCGTTCCCCGAGCCCATCGGACGGGAATAAGGATGTGACGTTCTTTTCGAGGGCCACGTCGTGTAGAGGAGGGGCAGATGTAATAAAAGGTTACAAAAAGCCTGCGGCGGCATACTTTACATAGTCGCACGCCTCCACGCGACTCGCATCACACTTGGCGCGTTCGCTTCTTCGTCGGTTCTCCCACTTCGGCCGGAGCGGCCACCTTCGCCATCTTGGATTCCGTTCTCGCGTGCGATTGGTCGTTTCCCCTGAACCGGCCAATCGGAGCGCGCTTTCCGTTCGAGCCCGCTAATCGTTCGAGATTTCGTACAAAGGTGTTTGAAATTCGAAAATAGTATGGCAAGGTAGGAAATTGGTATAAATGTTAAAAAATATACTATAATGTGCTCACCTCAAAATACATGCAATTATGTATATGTTATGTGATAGAAAATTAGTCTACAAAAGATTTCGAAATTTTGTATACTTACTCTCAATGCCGTATGCTTGTTAACTAAAATTGCGATCACGATTGTATGCAAAATTTCGAAATATTGTACCTTACACAAACGTCGACTACGTATATACTATATTTCGAACAGATATTTTTAATAGTGTAGGTGAAGAGGTCATATTGGTTCCTCTAGTTATCGTTATCAGGGAGGAAATGCCGTGGGTAATCTCATTCTAAAGAGCTGAATCTACTATTGACACGGATATCATCCCATGCAACCTTTGGTAATGTGCCTACTGCCAACGTGCATAGGGTTATTTATGGTTACTGCTATAAATTTCCGAGTGAAACATAAAATAATATATCATTTCTCGACAAGAATCCATCGATATTTACGCCGAGTGGTACCGCTCAAAAATGCGCTCGAGAAACGATGGTGCAGGGCGTAGAGGAGATATGAAAGCCAGTACAGATAGCGTCAATGATAGCGAGATGTTTCCACCTTTTTTTTTTTATTTAATTCACCTATGAAATGGTAAATATCGAATTTAAGACGAATTGCGTGTTTGCGGGATATTTTTTTGCAATTTCTTGGATACCTTCCTAGTCATTATTTTATGGTGAATTCCTGAAGGAGAGAGGCAAAATTATCGCAAATTTATCGGCGTTACCGATGCGTACTGTACGCGCAATGTGGGCGCGTATGTAGGTTTATTTTTCAGGGGAAAAAATATCCCGGCGAGAAACGAACGATTCATCCAGGCAGTACACTCGACGTGTTGCTCAAATATATTCATCGGTCGGAAAACGAAAATATTAATCGAGCGCGGGTATTTATCTGGCGCTAACAACATGGCAAGGGTCATTAAATAGTGATGAATAGGGTCGGCATTTTTTTTTTTAAAGACGCCCTTGTAAGTTTCAACGAGGCCGCGCATACCGTGCAAGTGTGTTAAAAAGGAATATTTTACTTGTCAGAATTTGCTAGAGTACATTCCAGGATTAATGCCTTTTAATCAATACTTCGTTTTCAATTACTGTCTTAGCACCGTTGGAAGTAGTACTAACACGAATCCTCCTACCTTCCTCAGTGTCGTACAAACGACTAAAAAGTGCAATAAAACTAACTACCGCAACCGTAATATCTCGTTTACCTATACACCTAATTTGAACAACTTTCTAGATGTCCCGCCCACGAACTATTATTATTTTGCGACAACTTATTTACGGTAAATATTTATTATAAATAACGATATTCCCGGTTGCAAAAGTGACGAACTATAATCCTCTGAAGCTTCTTTCTTATTTTCAGTCCATCGCAGAGTGTAGAAAATTTGAATAGCAGTTTTGTCTATCTCTCAATAATCGGCAACTCATCCCATAAATTGTTATTATTTTGCAACGATTCATTTGCAGTTAAAAAATTAGAAATGACGGCACTACCGGTAGCAGAAGTGGTGAATTTTAAATTCTCTGAAATTCTTTTTTATGCTCGGTCCACCGCAGGATGTAGGAAATTTGAATGGTAAAATTTGTTTTAGCGAGGCTTCATTGTTTATTTTGCAGGCATCCTGGAATGTCGGTGGCGAGGAAGAGACTACACAGGAAGTCCTACTTGCTATGCACACCACTCCCGGGATATCGGGTACGTAATGTTAATACCGTGATTTCGCCCCGGATGCGTGCGCGGGGAACTGCAGGGCATGCTACTGTATATACACATTTCCTCGCACTCGATTAGATGCCACCTTGTCAGTTCCAGCGGTTTCAGGGTTACAGATGCACGTATGGTAATTGCGCGTGCGAAGCAAGGAGTTGATAACAGCTGCGCACTAATTTCATACGTTCCACTAGTGGAATTCCTGGAGTAGCAGATTAATTGTATATGCGGACAGAATTATACGTTTCGGTATTGTGTGGGTCGCTTCGGAAACACAATAATTCATCGCTTTAGAAAGTGGGCACAGCCGTGATCTTGTCGCCCATATATCTGTCCGTAATTCTTGCTATTCTCATTCGTGCACTTATGATTTCCATAATACAGATGTATTCGACCTCGCATGTAGGTCGTGATCGATGGGTCGCTGACAAATTAAAATTCTGCGCAAACCGATTAAAAGCGAAAATAACACATTCATTTTTTAAGTGGACCTCACCTTTTAATCCATTATATTGTCGTCAGCAGCTATTTTGTAAATGGTAACTTATGTACCGCACGAGACGACACTGGATAATATTTACAAATCTACGTACACGAAGTGCAATAGATATGGATGAAACGAATTAAGCGATTATCCGTTAGAAATAATTTTTTTTACATTGGATTTCTTTTTAATTCTTTGAGACGTGTTTTACGGTTCAGGACGCAACCGGAAGACGAGTTTCATTCCGTGATAGAGTAATGATAGTATCCTGAATTGACCTCTTCTTCCCAGCTGTGCACTCGATTCTTGAGACTCGTCATTTGCCGATCAGGTATCTTTATCGATCCAGTTAAATCGAGTTCAAAGTCGCAGGAGAAATAAAAAGAAGCAATTGCGGCTTACGGCCGGCTGGGTTATTTGACGCTCACCTGTAATCAGATCCGTTCGAAGGTGAGTACGTCATCTGGTGGCCAAATGCCGCAAAGTATCCGGGGAGTATTTTCTTTCGAAATCTCGATACCACTGTGTACACAGGCCCAGGTAAGTCTGTATAACCCGAATTCCTCGACTCCGAAACCGGATATACAGCTAACCTTATGATCGCGGTACTTTAACCGACCGTTGCGTCCAAAAATAACTCCAAACACTTTCAGTCCAACATCCTGCCTGATATTAATAGATAAATTACCCCGACTAGGTACTTTTCCCGATCTTACTTCAATCGGTAAACGTTTCGAGGGTTTCCATAATGACAAATTTGGGAACTACGAATACACATCGAAAATGTTTGCTATACCCCTTTGGACATGTACCATTTTCTGTACACAAGAAATGACTAAAACCTAAGAGTTCTTGGCCGTGAATGGCGCAAAAAAAAGTTACGGATATAGTATTACGATTTTTCATTCGTTAAGTTATTGCCTCAAATTTGGTGATTTTACTTCGACAGTGTAGTACCATTTCGGTGGACCGAAAATCGTTTCAGGACTCTCAATCCTGGATGATCCCAGTCGCGGATGGCGCGAGCCGTCCCAGGTATTAATATCCTTTATGCACGACAAGTTTGTCCTATGAAAAAGTTCAATCTGAAAAGTGCTATTTCGATTGACTAAGCCCCTAGACAGAGTCAGGCATAAAGTTCGAAGTGCAAAGTCTGCTTCCCAGCCCCAAACTCCTGTCTTCTCTAATATCGGCCGCCCCGAACCTCAGACACACCAGTGTCTTTCAGACAACAGGAAGAGGCTTTTAGATTGCGACCTTAGAGGGGGAATGGATGGCAAGGAGGAAGAACAAAATCTCGGGAACGTTTCGAGTACGCCGAAATTTCGACGTTGAACTTTCTTACTTTTTTCATGTCCCGCGTCCGCGGCACTTCTTTCCCCTTTTCCCTCCCTAAAATTCTTTTCTTTTTTCAGTTTTCCAGGCAGACACGGATAAGTGCGACCAATGGCCAAATCGACCTTATAATTACTGTTTAAAGTTTTCTGAAGTGAAACTTCTTATGAGACGGTAGTACGCATAAGTATGCGTGCTAACGAAAGGGCACTCGATTTAGAAAGCGAAATGCTTTTTTTGACAGTTAATAATTATTTACATTCATCTTTATATTGCAATATTAAAATAATTTCCGGAAACATTTTCGTTAGGGTTAGTGCGTTATTCTCTGCGTCAATCATTGACATTTAGAATGAAATAAAATAGGAGAAATAATACATAAAAATAATGATGTCCGGAACAACCAGTACCGAATGCATAAGGACATTTCTGGGAAAAATAATGAAGGATAATGAATAATATCTAATAATTCTCTTTAAGTATCACTTCGATGCCACGCATCGTTCTTTCTACTTTCCTGAAATATTGGAATATTTAGATAATGGATTTGTACGTAGAGGTATTCGGACGGAAGTGCAGCTAGGTGCATTACCGGATGAAAAGTGAATCTCCTAGTGCTTTTGACTTTTTCAGCCCTGGGCAAATGGATTCGCGTAACGACGAAGTGAATAGGTCGAACCCTTGGTGGTTCAGCGTAAACTTGTAAGTTTAAAATCGGGATGAATAATTCAGGAACACCCTGAGCCGAATAATCGATATACATGGGAGCTCAATGGGCGAATCTAAGTCGCCTGCCTTGCGAATATATACTCTCGATCGGCACTAAAGTGGCACGGATGGTTTACGACGAGATGCGAACTGCACGCTAAGCGGATTCTCTACTTCGTTTTTCAGAGCTTCCAGTTCTACAGCTCCGCGGTATTTCCCTTTTTTTTCCCCTTCGATTCGCCTTTTTCCCCCTTTTTTCTTTTACGGCGAACGTCTAAGACATATTAAGGAGCAGCGACATTTTCATTACTCATCTCGGGGGCCACATAAAATTGAATACGGTACTTGTTAATGTAAGCACGTTGGCACGCTTAAACGGCGCTATTAATCTCCGGCCGAACCCGTGTACCCTGACGAGCAGGTGGATCTTGGAAAAAGCCTCGATATTTCCAGTTTAGATTGAAAACTGCGTTAATGGAGATTTTTTCCATGTCTCCGGGATGCCATTAACTGGGAAGGGGTTCTCGAAGGTTACCAACTTTCCTGCCAGGTTTCAGGGAATAATCTCTCCGGGAATTTCTTGCAAGCCTGGCACTCTTAGCCGACTGCAAAAGGATGTCGAGTTATTCCCTAAAAAATCGGATAAAAATGTTTTTCAATGCGTTTTTTGGCCCGATCGAGGGAACGGAGAAAGTCGTTCGCGGAAACGTTCCAACTTCTGTAATACTGCTCTTGCATCTCGCAGTTTTCCTGGCTTTTGACCGGCAACATTCATGCCACTTCTCCTGTCGGTCCCAAGTTCGATGTACACGCGCATACCTCCGCGGAAACAGCTGAAATAGCAGATCGCAACTTTGCGGGCGTATATTTTCCGAGCAAACTTTCCCGGTAGCAGCCCATTAAAGTCGGTTAGTTCTGGCAGCGTCTTTTTCCAATTTCCTCCGAGGGCCGATCGAATGTCGTGCCCGAGCAAAAGATTCGTCGGAAAGTCAAATATCGCGGAGGCTCGTTTGCGGAGTTCATTAGACCTCGGTTTTGCGCACGAGTTGGTGCATTAGCGGAGGAAACCGCCTCTCGCAGGAATATTTCTTGGGGCTCATCTTGTTTGTTCGTTCCATTGACATTGGATGGATCCTCGGACATTTTTTGGACACGCGAACGGAGACGTCGACGACAAAGCGAAGCCGCCATTTAACCGTTTGACCGTACTTGTATATATTGTTGAGCAGGATTTAAACATCGGTAGAAATTTACAAAGACCACGACTTCTATCTGATCATTTAGTTTGTCGATTGAAATTTCAGTCTCATTTAGTTCATTACGAACCACAACATTCATTTTTTACGTTAGAACCTCCAAGAATTCGGAACGTTTTAATTGAATCAAAGCTTGAAAAATCTCAAAATGGAATGGTTATCGAATTGGAAGCAGGAATGGTAAGCGATTCAGAAACAGGAATACATCGAAAGCGCGATTCGCCGGACTCATCCTGTTTCTTCGTCTCTTTGACGTTGGCTCGGCTGTCGGGTTTGTTTTGCAGAGACGTTGGCGACGAAGTGAAGCTGTGAATTAACCGCGGTGTACGCCGTGAAATCCAAAACCCGACACCGGACACGCCACAAGAGAGGGAGAGAGAGAGAGACTGGAAGAACACAGCCCATTTCAAAAAAGAAAACCTACGGCGAACACGACGACCCGTGCGAGCGCGTACATGATTTTTCTGAATGTCTGAATGCTTCTAGACCTCGATGATACATTTACGTCGATCTGGATAACGTTCCCGATGCGAGCTACTGACAGGCCAGAATCAAACAAGTTTGACGTACAAGAAGTCAGACACTTGACATGAACGAGTAACATTAAACTTCAATACAACCCGCGGGCCTACAAAATCGAAACACCTAAAAATAAAAATCCCGCAAGTCAGAGGCTAACATGTATTGTTCAGGATAATGTGAAGCAATTAGTGAGTTAAATTATTTAAAAGAAATAGAATAATAGATATTTAAAAAATGTTGAACAATGTCGTTATTACATATGCACGATTTTTGTTTCTGGGTAATGCAGTTATTTAGCAAGCGGGGTACACGCTGCAACATTTGAATTTATGCGAAAGTAGACTTTCAAATTACGTGATCGCAGGAGTTATTAGTTTTCATTTTAGTTTTCATTCGGTAAGGTAATGTTATTCTGACCTTTTAAATCATTTGTGCCCGAGTGAGACTTTATGATGCGTTTAATGCCGATTTCCGCGTAATTTCATGCGGAGTTTACGCGAAGCGAAATCCCGAGGCCTTGTGACAGTCAATTCGTCGAGTTGTCGAGTCCTAGGTGAATTACGTCAAAATTATATGTCATAGACAGTATCTGTCCACTGCTCGCAACGTTAAGCCACTTTCGGCCATGCGGTAATCGCTCAATTAGCCAAAATGGCGGAGCTACACGTCTCAATGCAAATCCCTTTGGCCCCGACTGATTGCCCTCTGGCTCTGATCGATAATCGAAGGAGGAGAGGTCCGTCCTCTGTGTATCTTGGGTGGGATTTGTTGCGTAATCTCGCACAAAGCGAGCGATTCAATTAGTAATTAATTAATAAATCAATCTCGAGTATCGGGAGCATCGGGGCGAAAGTGAACCGATGTGTGCCGTCGATTCTTCAATAATTGCGGGATGCCTGCATACTCCCTTCCCACTCTCGCTTCCAATAAAAAGAGCGTTTTATAGCTCTTTTTCAATTTAATTTAGCGAGCCGTAATAGTGTCTGACTAACGAAATCCAGAAAATAGCTACCTTGAATACCAGGGAACAGATACTCAGCGGTTCGATACTTAAAATGGGTTTTCTATCGCACCTGTCAAATTAAACCAATAAGAAAACCACTAAAATAAATAAACACCAGCCTTCTCCCCCTTTTCGTATATACATAAAATATTTGATTTGAAGTTTTATTTTGAAAACGTTCCAAGAATTTGATAAATGTATATACAAATTAAATATTAATCGATGCAAATTTCCTTTAAGTTCCTCATCCATCGATTAATTCAACCAATTGCTCACATCAGCGATAAACCATTAACCTACCTACCCAAATCCTTCTCTAACATCCACTTCATAAAATGGCGGATGTCGTATCTTTTGATGAAACGCTCTTGCAACGAAAAACCTACTTGCGGACGTCACGTTTTTCAACAACAAATAGAGAAAGAATGTTTGTAAATA
Source organism: Orussus abietinus (assembly GCF_000612105.2). Lineage (NCBI taxonomy): Eukaryota > Metazoa > Arthropoda > Insecta > Hymenoptera > Orussidae > Orussus > Orussus abietinus. Next base: position 378,873 of record NW_019396018.1, on the reverse strand, counting down.
AATTTCAAGAATGATATTTCACGGAGGTCGGAACCACTACATTCAGGTGGAACGATATCAAACGATTCGGCACCTCTAGTTTAGAGAAAAGATTCACAAAACGAGACCCTTCAGGTACCACCTTAAATTATTTCATGCGATGGCTAATATCCTTTAAGATGCGCGAATCTCCCAGGAAATCTGCATTTCCAGAGTTATTAGGAAACCGGTGCAGGCTCGGTCGGCTTTACCGAGCGACATAACCTCACTCGGGCCGTGTTCGCGAAACGTGACGTCTGTCCGCTGCACGCGCGCCGTTCTCCGGATATGGGCCGAAGCTCCGAGAGGATGTTGGCTCGTTCGACGTTAGTCGTCGCCCTCGACGATACGTAAGTCGATACCGTCTGGAAGCAGTTGGAGAACCAATGGCAGAAACTAACCGGACCACGGGAAGGGAGCTGCGAACCACAAGGAGATACCAGCACGAGGGACGTCAACCTCTTTCGTCTCTGGCTCCTCGAAAGGGGAACCATCCACCGCGAACTTCGGACGATATCGCGACATGTCCCTCTTCTCACCTACTTCGACCTCCACTTTTACTTCCCTTTCTTTCTTCTATTTCTCGCCGTCGCATCTGACACGTTTTATTTCTTTTTGGGGTCCTACATGTCGGACGTATCGCAATATGACACCGGCTAAGATGTGTGGTCAATCTCAAAGAAGAGGAACAAAGTGCTAGGCACTGATCTGCATTCTAAATGAACAGCGGATATCAATTTTTTTTCATACGGAGAGGTGTGACGAATTCCGAGGGATTATTCACGCAGGAAATCATGGATTTTACTGATGGAAATCACGTGGAAATTAGCTGGAAATCGCAAGCAGAAATCACTGGATACATCTTTTGAACTACGCGCTGTTTTTGGCGCATTCGCAAGTATTACAATATTAGTCCACGTGTTCATCATCCGGGGCGCATAGTCTCTTTAAATTTTAGACCATATATACCTAGACTTCGCTTTGCAATGGTAGGGGTAAATCCAAACTTACCCCATGAGGTTACCGCTTACTCACCCGGTTAAAGCCATTTTGTTTACTGAACATTTTTGAGTCGAAGATCCAATGCGAGGTCTACATATACATGGTCTAAGCTTTAAATCGTCACGTCATTTTGTGGGGTAGCAGCTATTCAGTTAACGCAAAGATTATTCCTGTAAGGACTGAACGTCCATAAGAAGTTAACCCAATCCGAACTAGAGTCGAAAGCGAAACTTATGCCTATTTTTGATCGATGTTCCAAATTTCGTAGGGGATTAAGCGAAAGGATGGGAAGATACCATCAAGAGGGACGTAGAGCTTCTTCGCCTCCGGATCATTAGTGGAGATCCAGTCTTTTCACCAAGTCCAACTTTTGTGCCGCGGAGCGGCGTTCAGGCGTCATTCCTGATGTGTCAAGACCAGCCAGCGCACTTTTGCATCAGCCACCAGATCCTATATACGTTGCATCGTGGAATGCATCATGGTGGCACAATGGACGCGGCAACCACAAATACCTGTCTACCGGGATTTGATGTGCAATAACCGGCGCTGCTTCCAGTAGCTACAAAATCCTTTTCAGGCCGTTGATGTAAGGCTCGGCCGTCGTTTCTGACACTTCTGGAAGAGGCGGCGGAGTCGGAGGTTTCTGCATCGGCTGTATGCACGCGTGTCAACGACCGGTCGATTACTGCAGCCCAATCCCTCACCGTAACAGGTCTTCGACTTCTGGTGTTACCTCGTCGTCGTGCTTCTGCGTTATGGCGGTCTTTTATCCGGGTCGATCGACGCTCGCGTTGATTCCTCGTGGGCGATTCGAAAGTCTTGATTAATGGTGCTCGTTTCGAAGCTACGCCGGTATTTAGTATCACGAGGCCTATTAAGGCCGCTACGGTTTATTCGAGACCTCGCCGAGCCTATCGCAATTGGCTGCCTGCTCGTCGCTGGTATTCTATCAAATGTTTTGTAACGAGACACCGGTAGACAGGGATAAATATGTAGCATGTAGCGGGGAATCTTTATCGAAAACGGGTGTCGAGCCTTAAGCGGCACTTCTGGGCTATCGAGCATGAACTTCGTTTCCATGAAAACCTGCGACCTTAATATTTACCACGCGGGTAAATCCGAAGATGAACCAGGTTCCGTGAAAACATTGTTCACCCCATCGGATCAGGACCTCGTTTATAGATCTTCCTGAATTAAATAAAAATCACGTTCATATTGATCCCAGGTAAAATCATGAAAAGAATGGAGGTGGTCGGCACGCGCGTTGCAAGTTAAACTTAGTTAACGATAATTATTAGACATTAATAATTCCCATTTTTACACGAAATGCTCTTAAGCGTTTGGTTCTTGCTTTTGGAATAATTATATTTATTTTGTTATTCGTATTATTTTCATTTCGTTGTAAACGTCGGTATTTAGCCGAGAGAGTGACGCACTAACACTTAGGAAAATGTCTACGCAAATTGCCAAGACTCCAAAATGCAGAGATGTATACAAATCGTGACGAACCGAAAAAAGAAAATTTCCGCAAACTGTGTCTATTTCTAAACATTCTAAAATACAAAAATTAATGTAGATAGTAATTAGCTGAAAAGGGAAAGATAGAAAGTATTTTCACTTTCCAAGACGAGTATTTTTCATAACGTGCAAACTTCGACGTACCACCGTGCCACAAGGAGTTTTCCTTAAAACTGCTCCGAATGAAGACTTCGGCAGCGGGTTTCGAGGTCCCCAGGACACGTGAACATTTTCCGAAATTACGGAGCCCTTCTTTCAGGCGAAGAGGGGTTTACGAAGGTACACGAATCCCGTTTCCGGGGTCACGGCATGATCGAATCGAGCAACAGAATCCATTAGTTTGATCGTTTAACTTAGTTGTTTAAGTTATCAAGCGCTCCCACCAGAGGCTCGGTTTAATGCTTCCGCAGCTATTCTGTCGAGGCATCACGCAACGGGGCTAATTTCCTAAGATAATATTATGCCCCGTCCGCGGGTTCTTGTCGCGTTTCGCTTATTAATTAATGACGGCGCGCGTTTCGGCGGGATGAAATTCTCATCCCCGGAGCGGAGTCCCCGGAACCATCAATTCGGGGTGTCGAGTCGCTAATCCCGGCCTCGAGCCTCGAGGAGATGCGGACTGTTAATATCCCCGTGTCCGGCGACGCGAGAACGGTCCTGGAATTTAAAGGCTTGTTTTTATGGCATTGTCGAAGGACTACTCTATCCCCGTTGCATCTTACGTTCCGACGTCGATACCCCCGACGCATTCGTTCAGGAGTATCGCAGGCAATCTCACGCGAGAGGTACCACTTCCGTATGTCGCGAGGAAATTATGCGAAGTACCTCGGCGCCATCGTGGGATTGGAACTTTACGATTGGTCCAGACACCTTTGCGACTACATCTCTCGCCGCGTCTTGATCGGAGAGTTATGTCGCCCCGTGTAGCACCAGGAATTTCTCCCCGCGAATCATGCCCGCGGTCCGCGATAGTTCGTTTATATGGAATATAAATCGAATCATTAGTACGCCGGGTGGTTGATCTAGGTGCTTAAGCGAAGTATCGTTTTTCAATTGCCCGCATGTTAAATCTGCCAGCTTGTAAATCCTGGTTCCTCTTATTCTTCGGAGAGGTCTTTAAATTCATTGGTCTTACCCCAGGGTATCGGCGTGGAATTCCTTCTTCCATCGAATCCTTTTCGAGGGCAACTTCTTATGGCACGGTCCTACGCGTAAGTTCATACGTTGCGAAAGGGGTCTCATTTGATAACTGAAATTGTTTTTTTTTTACATCTAATTACTATTGGCATTCATTTTCGTGTTCTAGTATTAACACAATCTGCGTAAACGTTTTTCTCAGTATTAGTGCGTCATTCTCTCAATGATTGATATTTAAAGTTGGATAAAAATAATAACATTAAAAGATAATTATTCCATAAGCAACCAGTATCGAACGCGTAAGGACGTTTCGTGAACGAATAATTAAGAATATCTAATCATTCTTTTTAACTTCGAAGATTCATTTTTAACGCGGGTGGTTTCCGCGCACCAATTTCTTTTCTTTAAATATATTTAGCAATATCGATTGGATCGGTCATTCGTCATTCTGACTCTTTCGGTAAATCTTTGTGCAATTTTGGACGAAATCTCGGAAATTCGGGTAAAAGTCGAGGTGAAGATATGTCTTGAGAGAAAAAGTATCGCCGATCGAGGGAAAGTGGCTGTTGCACTTATCGGCGCAATCTCTCGCTCTGGGTAATTGGCACTTATGCATGTCCCACAAGATGCGGTGCTTGTTGCCCGGTGTTTCCTAGGGAAGTGGCGATTGCTGTTAATGTGCCCCGCACTTACCCCCGTAATGCCAGATAGTGTCGCTAATAGCCGCCAACAATGCTGAAACAGCTGGGGAGAACGGCACGACTTACAGCATTACAGGCCACCCATGTGTACTTCCTCGTTACAGGTGAATTAGCCACGTGCGTTGCTCGTTCCATATGCGTATCGAATACGAAATTTGGAACATACGAAAAGGCTCGATATTACACGAGACGAGAACCCATTAAAGAACCCATTAAACGTTATCAAACAATTTTTTGAGAAGATCTCCCAATTTCACGGATACCTATTTAGCGTATTTTGTAAAAATGTCTGTAAGATAAAATTTGAGAGTAGAGAACGGCATCGAATTTTAAAGAGATGTATTTGAAAAAAGTGCCCATCAAAGAGCAAATGGCTCACGTAATCCGCATTCGACAAGGTAAATTAACAATCGTCTCAAGATTTCCTTCAGCAGCGGTTGAAAGAATGGCCGATAGGTCGTTAATTTGTGATCCTGCACGAGTGTTTGCGAATTCGCCGAAAAGAGGAGGCACTTCAGCCTTTATCCGAGAACCTCTATTCAGCTTCAAGAATACGGCTTTTATCGTCTGCGTGCAATTAAAGAAAGAAGTGTGCAGAGTTCTTACTCCAAGAGGAACCCAATGGGAATTTGAGCCCTTGTGATGTATGAAAAAAGAAATGTACGTGGAAAAACGTTAAACCTGTTGTTTCGGATATTTCAATTTTTGTTTCGGAAATAACAGATATTGTAATAGTAAAACGTTTAAAATTGATTCCGTTCAATTAACAATCAGAGCCCCTTGTTTGAGGTACACGAAAATGACTTCGTTGTCGAATGCAGTCACTTCAGATATAGTCAACCATAATTAAATCTGACGAAACTTAAACCGCGCGAGCATCGAAGTTCTCCATTGATTACACGAAGGCATTTCCTTTACCCCTTCGGATTTTTAAAGTCCCAAACTAGCAGGCGGTCTTTTGCAATTGCAGCCTCCGTCCTCTCGGAAGAGCCTTGGGAGAAAGAGAGAGTTTCGCCCGGGCAAACGTTGCGCTTTTTAAGACGCTAATTGAAGTTGTTATTTCGCCTTCAAGTTTCAGATCAGTGCCAGGGTAAAATTATAAATAAGCCGACCAACTTGGTTTCAATAACAGTTATTTACGGTGCGTAGATAATTTTCAGCATCCCTCAAATATCCCCTCCGAGATGTCGCTCTTCATCTTCCCCTCTTAAATAAAAAAGAAAAATCCAATACAATTTGAGCGACATTACTTAATAATTCAGTACATTACCAGCGATACCTTCTTCTCGCGTTGCACGAGCCAGAATTAATTAGAATCTCGCAAAGTTAATTGACGCATCCATTAATTGACACCACTTTGACCTGACTCGAATCGGGAATTCGCGGCTAGTAACGTCCGTGCTTAATGGCTCCGCTCGAAACTACGGTCACTTACCTCTCGCAGAACTACAATTTGCAAATCGACACCGTCGTATCTGCATACCCGAGCGGGTATTACCCTTAGGGGCGAGCGGTCGCGTCCACTCGCACGTGTACGCACGAAAAAGCGAAGGCGCGTACCTACACCGTGCCATTTTTGGTACGCCCTTAAAAGCGGAATTCCTGGCCGAGAGGTTCTTCGGCAAATCATGGCCGGGCTCATGGAGGGACCTTTACCTTGGGGCCTCGCTTCGGCTGTACTTTTTAACTATAAAAATTCCCCGAGGAGCTTCGCCGTAATGCATGCATCGGCTCCCGTACGCATTTTGCGTAACGGGAGCCATACGAAAAGCGGCGGAGCCAAAGTGGAGATGTCGTAAAATGGGCAGTTAACTGACCTGTTCAGGAGATTCGGTGATGAAGGAGTGGCAGTACTGGATGCTGAAGTGGGCCCTCGGCTCTCTCGCCAGGAAGCTGAACTGGGCGTGCTGGGGCTCACAAGTTGCGTACGAGATACGCCTCAACGCGTGTGCCATCTGCACGCACTGGAAAACACGGGACGATTGTTAACGTTCCTTCGTTTTTTCGTGTCATTTCAAAAAAAAGACGGGACAAACGTATACCGAATTTCGGACAGCTCTGGGTTTAAAGGAACGGTCCTGTAAAAGAATTCGAATACAAGTGTATACCAAAGCCAGAAGCAATTATACTCGAAAGGTAAATCGGACGTATGCATCCTACATTTAGAAGAATGTTTCTACGGTTCCTTTCGTACAACGGTATTTAAAATTGTGAACAAAACGGTAAGACGAGGAAAAATATCAGGACAAATGTTAAGAAATTAACTACACGCGCTTTTCTCAAAATGCATACAATTGTGTATGCGTAAGTGATCAAGATATAGTGTACAAGGGAGATTTAGAAATTTCGTGTACGTGCCCTTTGAAAATCGTATCCTTGTCAATTAAAATCCTGGACATAATTGTACACGACATTTCGAAATATGGTATCTCGAAAATGTATTGACTACATGTACTTATACTGTATTATGTTATATCTTCAATATACTATATTATGCACAAATTATTAAAAAAAAAATCACAACTTTATTATTAACATTTCCATTCAATTAACATTTTCAATACCCAAAGTCAACCTTGTTCATTCAATTTGTCTCTCATAATAATTTTCACTTGATACAAAATTATCATAATTCATTGCCTGCAACGTTCTTGCCACCTTAATATTCTCACAAAATTCCCAGAAAATCCCTTTCTCGGGAACCAAGATATCTTTAGCAAGAAATATTTAGATGGTCGCAATCAATTAATTTCGCCCCCAAAGTAAATGCTTTTCTCTGAGAATATACCGAGTGAGTATACCTCATATTACTAGCGCACTTACATGCATTTATCGCGCAACCCCGTCATCCGGATATCGCATTACAGTCCAAATTCTATTTTCGCCGCGGTGCTTGATTTCAAGATTAATCACCCACCCCTAAGATCGGGCAAGATTAAGCGCATCCCATTTCCAGCGTGATTATCCCCTTTAAACATCGATGATGCATCTCGCGGGAAGGAGCGTTGACGAATTCGTACACGGGCCGAGTGGGTTTGGGGTCGTTTAACAAAAAGATGAGAGGCCAGCGTAATGATATACTCCGGGCCAGGAGCCTCGGGCATTCTTTAAATAAAACACCACGGGGGAATCCGCGGTGTTGGATAGTGCTTTTACGCATTAGCTTGACTAGTGAGCTCAGGCTCGTCAGCGAATTTCTCGCGCCCCTTATTCTGGGTCACCATCGGCAACCCTCTCGGCTCGCGTTTACATCTTGCGAGAGCACGCGAGATGTAAACGCATTTCTTTGCCTCGCTCCTCCCGGAGTGCATCATTACGCGTAACGGGTTTTCTTCGTCAGGGTAAATAACGCCGGGGAAAGGTTTACGACTTGGCCAGGTCGTCCTTTTTTTCGCCCGGAGAATTTGAGTGGCATTTAGATGTCCTTAAACACGCGGCAGGCCAAGGTGTCTGCGGCGTTAAATTCGGCCTGTCTGGACCGTAAACGTTACTACGTGCCGAGATTTATCGTACGGATTCCGAGTTGTGATGAAAAAGTAACGCAGGTGTGGAAAGGCCGACGATTTCGGGCCGTGAGTCCTGTCGAAAGCGTTTTTATTCATTTCCTCCCGTCGAATTTACGTGGGTTTCAAGTGGGGCCGCTCCTCCGAAGTTACGCGCGAATCGATGCGACCGTGAGAGGCGATATATTATTTTAATGTGGAGTAGATAATGGATGGATAAAAAGTAGGTTTTGGGAACGTAGACCGAGGACTTCGTTACGCCTTGAGAGGATTTAAGACTTTTGCTTCTATGCATAGGAATGTTTTAAATGCTTCGCGAGTTGAGATGTATACACTTAAACCCATCCCTACGGATGGAACGCTAGGGGTACTTCGGGTCGAGATTTATCGTAGAAATATGAAATAAAAAACTACAAAGGAGAAGCGAAAGGAATTTATCCCTTATACCTTGTCGACGTAGGTCATTCTCGTTTGATAAATATATTTGTCCTTAAACGCGAGGCCGGATTAAATATTTTTGAGGAAGGGAGACAGGGACTAGCCGCGACAGGGACAAGTCGTGACATTTAAATTTCTAAGCGACCCATGGAAGAATTAAGGACAGCGCTGTAAATAACGAAATTTATAACGAAAGTCCTTTTGCAACTTACTTCTAAACGAAGGTGACGCTAAACCGACAGGCAACGTGTATTTCAATGTTTCGCTTTCACTTATCCGTCTTCTTTTTTTTCGCCATTAAATGATCGAAACGTCCATTGTGCCATGGCCTTTGCTTTCTCAAGACCCCTTGATTGCGGCTACATCCGCGATGTGTTTTAAGACCATTATGAACACGCATTACCCTTTCTTCTAATGTTATGTAAACAGGTGTTGATTACTTTCACCGAATGAAATTAGCATGCAGTATCGCCTATACAAAAAATCAAGTACTTCGCCATAGTCTATTCTTCCACATTATGTGGTGCACCGAGTGATAATTACCCTCTAAAACATATGTAGTTGTAGTTACTTGAAAAAACTTATGTCAGTCGATAATAATATTTGAAACCATAGTTTACAGTTCAACTATTTACGATGTTATACTATTTAGCAATAGGAACCATAGAAAATGTAACTCATAAATTATGATATCAGTTACCGAGGTTATTTTGCCATAAAGATTATGTTTCGATAACTTTTTTATCTCGTTGAAGAAAATGGTAGTTTTCTAGTAACTACAACTAAAAGTTTCTTTTTTCTGTGTGGGTCGGCGATAATGAGTAAAGAGGTGCGTTATAAAGTGCCGAGCACGTACTTGCAATTAGTCGAGGTACTTTCTCTAATTCCTGCTCCCGATTTTAGTGTCCATGTATGTTGAAGCGTTTTCCTAGGTTCGCATCGGACGAAGACCCCTGATTTCTCGAGACTCCCTCCCGACATAGTGTAGCGACATAAATCATACTAACCGCAACCATGTAATTAGCATGGACTAATTGCATCTGGTCAAGGCATACCGTTCGAGAGATAATGCGGCAAATCAGGGGGAAATATACACGTAGAACGCATTATCATACGTCTAGGGTCATCTTGGATCATCGATCCTGCGTGCTCGCAATCGAGGGCACGAGCGGGTCCAGATACATACATAGGATAATTGCAGGAAACCGGCGAAATCCGAGGTCTAAGGATGTCGTCTATTAATGCTACTTCTGGCCACTTCCGCGGATAGCCGCGAAACGACTCTGAAAAACGATTTAATGAGCGAGCTCGCCGCTAAAATCTCTGTTCCAGATCAAAGATGACTACAAGTACACGTTGTGCGAGAAAAAAAAAAGGTGACATGATTATAACTGGGAAAATTACCCATATATTTCCGAGGAATTCGCACGTCAAATACCGTAACAAGTTTGCGTGGAAGATTCGAAGACGATGTCAAATGCGTAACAATATTGGTGATTGAAAGATGCTCATTAACGGCGGAAAAATAATGCATTTTCTAAAATGCGCAATTTCTTTAAAACGCTCGAATTTCAACGATATCGTCAGATTGTATTTAGAGGGAAATCTGAAATTCACGTTCCTGAATCTGCTCGATAAATCAACTTTCAGCCATTCCTATCGGCGAACAATCCCTTGCAGCTCGTCATTCACCGCAAGTAATGGAGGAAGTAATCGCGCAACTATGCCGCTAAGCGATCCGCGGTATTACGAAACTTGGAAAGAAATTTAAGGCGCACTAAAAAGGAGCAGGAGGCATACTTAACGAGAATAATATACCCGCGCACTAGGCACAAGTAGTAATGCTCCATTTCCCTTTTCCCTTATCCGGGGTTTTCTTTACCGGAGAAGTAGTTCACCGATAACAAACACACCCGAACGGGAAGTTATCGCTCCGCGGAAATTCTTCGCTCCCGAGGGAACGCTAATGAACAGTACCGGCGAGAGTATGAAGCTTCAATTCGAGTTCTAAGTACTCCGAAATATAAAGGGCCCTGAGGTTTCATGCCTATAGAGGGGCATGACTTCGATTCCTCGGGGAATTATCGATTCTAAGGAAAAGCCGATGAACAAGGCCATTATGAGCGGGACACTTTAATTCGGGCGAGAAATAAAAAGAAAGTTAAGGGAATGACAAATGGTTGGGTACATTTCCCGACGAGGACGAAATGTATCCGAAGGACCTTGAAATTCGGTATCTGCAGTATTCCTCGGGGAATTACCGATCCCAAGGAAAGGCCAATAAATAGGATCACTGTAAATGGGATACTTTAATTCGAGCAAGGAGTAAAATGAATCCGAGCTAACAAAATGGTCGAATAGAAAATTTTCGTTCTGTTGAGAGGTGACAACATGGCGGCGGCTTGTACCTACCTAAGTACCGATTCTCTTGGAAAAAGCGACGTCTTCGAACAATTCGGACCCGGATGGTCGGAAGGCCGAAACGTCACGGTATTTTAGCATGTCGTACAAGAAAGTGGTATCCTCATTAAGGGAACATCGCATAAATATCACTTAGGTGTACCAGTTGAGCACGTCATGAGTATCAAGGCTCGTTAGTAAGCGCAGTAAATCTTCGGTAAGTCCGATCTGATGAGTGGGGGATGGGATCTTTTTAAGCCGCGGATAAATAACGGCTAGCGAGCTACCGTTTCGAAAGGGAAGCACCTTTGGGCACAAAAGGTCCCAATTTGGGCGAACCTTCCAGTCCTGTAATACCTACTTCTTTAGTGTCATAATGCTTTATTGCAGGTACCGTTTGCGGTAATGCAGAATTTTTCCCGTTATTCTTTGCGTTTTCGAAAATTCCTTTATTATCGGATTAAAGATAAATTGCGCGTCCTAAAAGAAATTTAAAAAATACGTGATGAATCATACCGAGCTAATATTGCGCGGATTTTTTATACCAAGGGAAGATTCTTGACAAGACGGTTTAATTTTAACGCCAATAAGACTGTAACGTTCACAAATTGCAAAATTAAGTGCCATCATTTAATACAATTGTTATGTCGAAGGAAATGTTTAAATCATTCTGACGTTTTTCAATTTATTCGTTGACGTTACAGTGATGTGGAAGGATCTCGGTGAAACTTTTCTTCGAGCTGGGTATTCCGAAACGTTTAAAATCTCACTGCGTGAATATGAAGGCCCTACGGGAAGTCCTAACACTATGACATTTAATGTTGTTACATTTAATTATAAATATTTTTTCTGTTAAAAAATTATATTTGGCGGGCATCAGGACCTTCATCGTGGTTTCCATACTTGCGTGATATAATTCCAAGCAATTCGGTATACCCTGTTTATAGAAAACTGCAAAAAAAAAATGATCCCTCAGATGCCATTTGCACATCATCTTAATAGGAGCGAGGAATTTTAATTTCCCCAGAAATAATATTTTTATCTTTATGAATGGGGAGTTTTTTTTTAACAGTTGCATCTTTTGAGTATGTCAATGAACCCCCAATGGACACGCAAGAAATGTCGGGCATTGATCAGGTAAGATCTGGAAATTGAATCGGTTCCGTTAAAATTGATTCATTACGGGAAGGTGAATATTCACCTGCGGCGTGTCTGGCGAATTTTTCGCTTCCGCGGACTTAAACCACTTTAGTGAATTTTAAGTAATCGCTGAATAATGATTGCCTCTATATCCTCGCACGACAGCAATCGTAATTAAGAACCTGTTCCGATTTCTTGCTACAGGAAAAACCGGTAAATCGTTCGGGTACTCGTGCACAACGGCTGGAATGAAATTTCAACCATAAAACGGGTTAATAACAAAGTACAATGTTATGAGGCCTTGCAAATGTACGTGCACGTCGAAACTTTATCGTGACCCGAGTAGTAAAATCGGATAATATCGTCTCGTCACTTTTTATCCCCCTGCATCTGGCAATGACTGGCACCTACGCTTCTGTCAGCTGATTTTTATATTCTGAAATTATTTCATGCCATCGAAAAAATCATTAACGGCTAACCGAATTGATACAACACACCGTGTGCAATTATATACACAAATAACCGGATGATTTCCTGTTAAAAAGTTCAATTCTTTTCATCACAGTATGTTATCAATAATTTAATAAGGTGTCAATGGTTGCCACTTCAAACATCATAAATCATATGTATATCGTTTTCAATTAATAATCTAAAACTATTACTTCGTTATTTTAAATTAAAAAACTTGTGATATTTGAATACTTTGAATATGGAAATAATCTTTTTCTCTTTCACGCCTGAATGAAAAGTTCCCTTCAATAGAGAAAGTCTAATAAATTCCCGTGCATTGCCGAAGAAGAGATTTGTTAAACGTGTTTACATGACATTACAATTCGATATCGGTGGTTCAAAAAAAAAACTGAGCAAGATCGGGACAACCTTCATTTTTTTTCCTCAGCGAGAAGATTGGAACTGTTAGATTCACATGCGCCTGAATTTCTCTATAATCTTATCGGTCCCGTTCCATCCATTTTTCGAGATAGCGGCGTATCGAATACACAAGTGCACAAGCATATAACGTTATAAACATGTCGTTGTATGGGTATCATCTTCCTACGTAAGGCTTTCGTGTAACCATCTTGAAAAGCGTGAGATCGTGTTCCCCGAGTACTTTATGCATGTAATACGGGTGTTCGAAAACGCACAGATAAGAGTATCCTGCATGTCTGCTTTACGTAAGACCCCGAAGAACTTTAGTAAGTGAAATCGCGTGAGTGGCTCCCCTTTTCCAGGAAATATCGGTAATGAATTCAGCCACCCGGAAAGAGCGATCTGCAATTTACTCGAATTTTTATCAAATTATAAAATACGGGAACACGGACTCCCGTCGCGCTTCTCGAAATTGGAAAATGAGTTAACATAGTTCTACTTTCCATATCTACATATAAATCTCGATTTTCCTGCTGAACTTTATAAATATTTAAACGATGGTCTACTTTGATTTCCCTATGATTACGGAAATGATAGAACTTAGGAAAGGCTTTTTAATATATTTCTAGTGGGTGTGAAATATTTTTCTGCGACGTGGAAATTATCGTCAGGATTGTAGAATATAAATCGGATGGGCTTTTCAGACTTTTCCCGACACCCGGTACGTGTATCATCCTTACGTACGAGTAGACGCGGCGCACACGGATAACGCGCATTGAACGGGTCGTGTGAGCGGAGGTAATCTACATAAGCAACACAATGTTCCCTTTCGAGCATAAAAGATAGACGACGTCATTTTCCTGCTTTTTCGAAATCTCGTAAACAGCATCAAGTGGGCGTGGATGAAATGAGAAAACAATTACCATATACATTTTACCGACGTAATAGAGGGATGCGGAAAACAGACGATGCCGTAAAAACTGGAGGACTGATAAGGAAAAAGTGCCACCTGAAAATCCGAAACAAGAGGAAATAATGTCCTGAAAAACGTTCTACAATCTGGAAAATTTGCGCGCACTTCATATTTCAATTTTTGTGTTGCATTATTTAGGGGCTAGATACATACACGTTAGAAAATATTAACAAATTCGTTCATATGATCTAGAGGCACATTTTAATTTTTAAACAGTCTTCAAATACTTGCGGAGCAAATGACCTTAAAAAATGCTCATAGATCAAGGGCGAAATTGTGAAAGATTTGTGCACCAAGGAAATAGCCTACAGAATGTTCTACTGTCCCGAAAAGAAAAAGGACCATGGACCACGTAAGGGGTCTTTGGAGTGGTAATTGTACGTGCGGAAGATATAAATGATGTACCAACAACTCCACCATCAATAATTCCTCTCTTCTCTCCCTCGCTTACATCCTTCGTCAATCCTTCTTATTCCATGCTTTTATTTTTCCCTTTTCACTTATCCCTCCCGATCTGCGAACACCAGCTGGGGGAGCTCGAATTTAACATCTCGTAAACGCTCGAGAAATCCTGAATATTTTGTAACAAAATTGTCCCGGCTCGAAAAACTTGGCGCGTCGAAAGAAAACACCCGGAAAAGGGGAACAAAAAACGGAGCGAAAGAAAGGAAAGGAAGAGTGAAAGAGACGGAGGAATCCGTCGGCGGCAATTTCCGGGCGAACTTTTTTAACGAGGTCTAAGGATGACCTTCCGTAGGATGACGGTGTTGGATCTATCGGAGAAGTTTCCAAGATGTTTACCTTTTCTTTCCCTCCTTTCCCTTATATAGAAATGCGTAAGAAAATCCTCTTCCTGCAGGAACTCCGGAGTTCCTCGCCTACGCTTTTCCCCGAACAATCGGAGCTGCAGACTAGAATTGTTGAATTTTAATCTTGTCGCGTAAACACCGAACCGTTGGGTTGTCCAAAAAGTTCCTGCGTTATATTTCCTATTAAAAACTTACTTTCAGAAGTGAAATTTAACAACAGTCAGGAATAAAATATTCTTCTTTATTCTTCCAAACGGTCAGACAGTGTTTCGATCTCTCGCTTGAAAAAGATATGATAAAACATTGAATGTATAAACGGCGTGAATTTAAGAGCCGGTCCAATGCTTGCAAAAATTGCTTGATTGACCAAGTAGCAAAAAGTCCAGACAAGTCTACCGGTTTATAAAGTAAGGGAATAATTTTACGCCCGGAAAAATCCTTCGTGATCGTAACAGAAATCCCAATGAAATCGCCCGAAAGCATCGAAAGTCGTCTTGGCTCATCTTAAAATGCACTTGCAAGTACTTCGATTTCATTTCCGATCAGTCGCAGGGATATTCTACGGTGGATCGATCTGAAATTATTTGGATTCTCTCGCGTTGAGACGGCGGGTCGTCCCGACGTATACGAATGCGAATGCGAATACGCATCGGAAGGTAGGGTGCATTCACGGATGCACCGACGTCGTGCAGTGACGAGGGTGAATTGCGCGTCGCCGATGCCGAATTTCGCGTCGTTGAGCAAAGCTTACTGCAGTCTCGTCGATTGTTCGCCGCGTTTCGATATATCGCCCTCTGCTTTCCCTGCGTCGCTTCCTCGACTTTCTGCCCGCTCCCCGATACGGAAAAGGAAAAAATATATTCCTCGAGGCACGACGTGTCGTTTCTGCGTCATTTCCGTCACCCGACCGTCGTCTTGCGTTCCTCGCCGAATATCCGAACTCCTGCTAAATTACATCGAGTGATGACGATAAATCGAGTTTCTCTTGTCCCGGGCCAGAATTCTGTACGCCAATTCGATAACTATCGATATCGTTAGCCCACTGGAATTACACGGCTATCGACGTCGACATCTATCGAATGTGACGTACAGAATCCCGCTACAGCGGAATCGTCTGGAAAAAAAATGTACATTCGCGTAATTTAAAGTGAAAATAAGATAATTCAGTGACACTCATAATTTAGTGGCACTGTTAATTATATCTGTACAAGGAGACTCATGAAATAGTTCAGTTTTCAGATTTCAATAATTTGAAAATATCATTCTTATATGGGAAATATTCACTGTGTTACGGTGTAGACATTGGGAAGTTTGTTCTTTGAAATAATATCGTCTAAACGTCAACTATTACACGAGAGGCATTCTTATAGTCTATTATCGAGTCGAAATTAAATTTATTTATGGGCCACTCTATATTTATATTTATTATGAACTCGTCAATAGTTACGCACAAAATAGTTCAAGTTCATAGACCGGTATGTATAAAGATTGTAGAGCATTATATATTCAGATTGCATTACCAACATCTGTGGATATTATATTTAAATAAATACACAAATGAATTGTAAATATTTTTTGATGATTTATTTATTTCCACGGCGCTATTCCCAGGCATTCGTTCTCCATCCCATAAGGGGAGGTTCTCTCGAAAAAGTTATTCGCGATACTTTGAAAGTCGACCGCTGCTTTCCCCGAGCAGAACTCGTTAATTCATCTCGTCAGTGCACGGGGGGAGGGACGGGGGGAGGCAATCTAATTAGGAATGGCGTTGCTTTTTCAGAAATATTTTGGGTAGTTCACACGACGATGTCTCGGCCTTCCGGGAACGGCAAAGTCAAAGGCTCGGGAAATTGCGTGCCAATGGCAGCAATTTTTAACGTATCGGTTCCCCTTTTGCACGGCCGAAAAAATCTGGCTAACTGCGTTCATTTGAATTGTTCTCTCCCAGAGACGAGCGCCTCAAAAATCAATTGGTGCCATTAAAAAAGCACCCTACGTTTAAAAAGGCAAAATGTGAACATTTTCAAGTAAGCATAACAGTCCCGAGGTTGAATTCTCAGCCAGTTAAATTATTTACAGCAAAGTGCAAAATATTTAAATACACTTTCTTTTTTCTTTTTCAACAGCCGCAGATGAGCGAGTCTCGTTTGTGCTTTGCTATTTTCGAGATTCACCTTGGTGTCTTTGAAAATAAATTTAAACAAATCTAGCTCTATAAAGACACCGCCGTGGCGTATCACTCGATAGTTATTGAGGACGTCATCATTTCAGCGATAACGCTCATTTTATTTCCCTCGTACATTTCTTTATCTACGGGAGCAGTAAAAGTGTACTTTACGATTAAAGCCGCCCCGCGTATTTTCATAGTGTCGGGGCGACTGTTTTTCCGATTTAAACGAAAGAATACGAGCGCGATACTTAAGGTGTACTTACGAGAAATACGACGTACTCGTACATCTTATTAAGCGATGCTGTCCTGTACCTTGGTCAAGGGTACCGAGGAAGTTATCGTAAATTACGACCATTATGAATCTCGCTGACATCATAAGCTCCTTGGCATTCTTGGACTGCTTCAGGAATTTAAAACGGAAGTTTTTTTAATGCAATTGAGTAATGCATTACCTCTTTCGGCACTAGTGAACGCACTTGACTAAGCAGATGATTAAACGTCACTTCTTTAGAAACGCAATGTACGCGTGAAGGATGAAATTAAAACGAAGAAAATGAGATAGGTAATAAGATGAAACAGAATGTGCGCATTTTTGGAAATTGATCATTATCGTTTTTACAATTACTAAACGTGCTGCCTTGGAGGTCACTCCGTTTCACGTGTAAATAATATGTCCTTCGATGAAAGTATTAGCAGCAATAATGCATTACTTGCGCTCGGTCGCCCTCTCTCGGCTGCATATTTGGGTATTAATTATTCCGCCCGGCGAAGGGCAATGATATTAAATTTCCGCATTGTTGAACTTTTTCAATCCCCCGAGGTACGCATTTCGCTTCGTAACGTTCGGGGGTCGTCCATTATATGCAATTAATATCGAGATGCTAAGGAGGATTAGCGTGTACTTAGTTCAACGCGGCAATGCACTACGGAGCTAAATTACCTACGAATATCGTAATAAAATACCGTTAAATTTGGAGCAGGATTGAAAAGAAAAGGTTTGAATTTTTTTCTCTTTTTGTTTCAATCCTATTACAAAGTTCTCTTTAAGAGAAAGAAAATAGACTGGCAAAATTGTGAACTGCAGCACCGATTTCTAAATTTCCTCTAGGCTCGTAGTATGTAAATTTATTCCCGAACAGTCAATATTTTTCGAGTTGTCTTCTTTTTATTACGGGGGGCGAATAATATGAATTCACTTAGGAGAAATCTGCTGTGCCTACAGGTAAGGTGGCTTAAAAGTCCTACGAGCGTTGATTCAATTCTCACGTTACGAAGAGCTGGAATGCGAAAAATGCGGCGGGCCATTGTAGGAATCGTACAAAAGGATAAAAAAGTATTATGCCGCGGGACAAAGAGTAATCGAGGCCCCACTCGAATACTCTTCCAAGCCTTCGGCTGCGTAACGCACAAATAAATATACGAACGGAACGGTATTTCTGGAGTTAGCGTCAAATTTTATGAACGCAAGATTAATGATTAAAATCAAGGGCCAAAATCGGTGCGTGGCCACCGTGTGCATTAGAGGTGAAAAGCTTCTAAGTTAAAGAGAGTTATTAGACATTATTAATTATTTTTAGATATCCTCTTGCGAAATGGCCGTACCCAGTCAGTAGGTTATTCTGGACATAATTATTTTAACTTTTTATTTACACTATATTCAATTCACTTTACATGTGAATAATTAACCGAGAGAATATCGCACTGACGCCAATCAGAACGTTTGCCCAAATTATATCGATGCTAACATACAAAGATAAGCAGGAACAGTAAACAGAAACGAACTATACAAAAAAAGCGTTACACTTTCCGTACACTTTCAATAATATTCGAATTTACCCATAACGTGCCACAAGAAGTTTCATTTACAAAATAGCAGCACAAAAATCTGCCTCGGCATTCAAAGATTAAAAATAATCATGAAGTAAAAAAATACAGTGCAACATTATGAAAACAATTCTTTACAGTTCTACCTATAATAGCGTAAGAAATATTTCAGAGACGTTATAGATTCTTCGTAATATGGTTTAAATCGAATTCCATCAAAATCTATCTTTCACAGTGCCCAAACACGACCACCCAGAGGGAAGGTCCTCGAAACTCTAGAAAGCGGAACATTTCCCTAGCCACTAAACGTCCGGCATGCCTTCCATTCATCTTGCGCTTCGAGAGCCCTCGAGACCTCTTCATCTATGACGTGAAAAATGTAACTTACAGCTTATGTGGTGAAAAAAAGAAAAAAATCTACGGAGCAGTAGAAATAACGCGACACTCGGCCGAGTGTCCGGAAGCGATCGGCTACCCATCTTTTGACTTTTGACAAATCGCAGTGGAAGAATTCTGTTCTCCTTCCGACTTGAAGATGGAGGGCCTTAAAACGACGCATTCATCGCCAAGGACCAATGGATGCTTCGAAAATTCTGTTTTCGTCCTTTCCTGAGAGTTCCGTCCAATGTTCCTCTTTTGCCTTCTTCCACCTCCTTTGACCTCTTCATCGGGGTCCTCGAAGCCTCGAGAGGCTCATCCGAGAAAAGGTAAAGAGGAGCAAGCAGAAGGGAGCGAAGAAGTCTGAAGAAGACGTCTCGTCCAAGGAACGACGCTTCCTTTAACGTTAACGAAAGGCAAATAAATAGATTGCTAACGACGTAATTGCTGTCGACGAAGAGGATGCCGAGGGCACCTAGGAGATTTGGCTCTCACAGGGCTGCCAAGAACGAAAGGGCCAAGGGAGGGGGGGCAGATTTCCCGAGGAGCTGCATCAGATTAGAAGTAGAGAAACACGGAGAAAATCCTTGGAAGCTTTTACTTCCCCTTAAGAAGTTCGGATTAATTTTTAAATCTAAAAGATTAAGGAAATGGCGGCCAACGAACAATTTGCATGTTTAATTTAGAATTACCAAATAAGGGGCAACCTGGAAATGTCACTCGATGGTTAGGCATATAGATACTGCAATTTAATGCATAAAGAACAAATATCGAAGTACAATCTGAATTGATATTTTGATCCTATGTGGAAAATTTCATTGCAGATCTTAGATGGGTCTCGGAATAACATAAAGAAGGGGGACTACGATACAATTAAGTCCTACTTTAAATCCTAGAACTGGCAGATATTTCCATTTCTTCTTCTTATAGGAATAGAGTAGGACTTAATTAATATTAAGTAGGATGTATAACATCGAAAATAGGATTTAAAGAGCGAAAGAGGACCAAAAGATGGCTTATTTATATCACACAGGTTCAAAATAGGACTAAAATGTCGACTCTGGCTGGAATATCATTACCGGTACCCGATCCCAGGAACTAGATCCGCTATCGTGCTAGAAAATTGCAAGTTCATAGAAAATCCACCCTTTGTCAGTTCCTTGCTTCCAACTTGTAAAAGGGAGATTATTTTCAAAGGGTTTCCACCGGAGAGACGATGATGAAGCCTCGAAGAGGGGAGAAGCCCCCTTTTGAAAAACGGATCGTTAAACCAACATCTAGCATGAAACGATATATCAAGAAAACATTAAAAAAAGTAAACTGAAAAGTACAAGATTAAGGGAACTCAATTTTAAAACACAATGTCGGAAGCCTTTACCTTTCAAGACCGCACTTACAAATTTCGTGCAGCCTGACCGAAAGAAAATTGCTGGACCAGCCCAGGTCGTTCGGCGAGCTTCATCACCATCTCCGTCAAACTTATCTTCCCGTTAGTCCCTTCTATCAGCATTTTTATTGAAAAACTTAGAAATCGACTTTTCGTTCCGTCAAACCCGGACCATCATTAGGTCAGGATGGATCTCGATCCTGACAAGTCGCGGGCAGTTGCTGACGAGCATGGGAGGTGCTTTCTCCATCCTCGGGCCTGCACTTAAGCTAATGCCCGGCCCTCCACCTTTTTCTGCAAATCCAAGCACCTCCGGAGGCTGCTCCACCCTTTCTCTCTCGCGCTCTGCAAATGGATTTGCAGACTGGGGTAAACGCACCTACATGCCCCGTAAACTGGCACGCGTGCGCGCCAGTTTGGCTCCGCTCAACAGTTGGAGTTTACATATTCACATATTTATGAGATAGATGGGTCTCGTCAGTGGGGTAAAAGGATTGCTCCAAAAGTTTCTGGTAGCCCTGCTCGGAAATTTCCGTAATGGTTGAGTCGTGGGATTACCGATTAGAGAGAGAGGAAGGTCTATCCCGTTAAAGGTGCTTATAAATTTAATATAATTTAAGTACACAATATTGTATTGAAATTACAAATTTAGTACGATCATTTAAATTAGTATGCAATGTTTCTCAATGTACGAACGAGTCTTGAATTTTATCGGAGACAGAATTTAAACTTTATTATCGGGGATTTCTTAAACTTGTAAAATTAAAAAGCAGGCGTACCGAATACATCTACCACTGTATTATAAAATAAATATACCAGGTATGAATACAAATTTAACCAACAAAATAACTTGCAATGCAAATTTCAACAATCTAGTACAACCATATTTAACAGGGTACCTATAAAATTAATTAGCTGACTTATACCCCAAATACTTTTTTGGTGGGTTATTATTTATGTACGTCTAATTGTAACAGGTATTTCAGTATTATTGTTCTTTAATGTTGGATGGACGAAAGATCGATGTGAAATGAGATGTTATGGGCTGCAGGAAATAGCCAATGTACGCGAAGATGCTTTCGGAGGTATTTCCACGTTATGTCGAAATATTAATAATGATAAAGTTAACCGATAAGGATATCGCATTACCTTGACGATGATCAATGACGGCGCCTCCAGGGATCGTAAACGATGACACTAATGGTAGATTATGTTCATCGAGGAATGCATTTTTCCCTGGTACTCGCCTAGCGAAACGAGTATCGTAAACCAGTCAATCTTCCGACTAGACCGCATAAATTCCCGACAATTGGTTTTCCCGTCATTGGAAAGCAAAGAATAAATAATGCGCTCGGAGATCGACGATCGATTGCCTTGATGAAATACTTCTAATCATTTTTGGTCGATTACCAGAAAATGTTAGGGTAGATCGCACCAAAAAAGAAAGTAATCAGGTAGGTACATCAAACAAATCGATTTAACCAAAACACTTTAGTTGTATCAACGAGATTGATTAAGTAATTTAATATTCGGTTCACTTAGCTAAAAAGTATTTTTTTTTTTTTTTTAAATAAACCAAATGCTGTCACCCAAATAATTTTGCTTCGTGAACCAGCTATTTTTCCTGGGTGTACTAAAAGTTTGGGGAACAGTTTACCATACTTTTATTTATTAAACCAACCTTACAGCTGAACCATCATAATCAGAAACCAGATTAATTGACTGAAGTAAATTTTTACAGGGTCGGAAGGGTTATTTAATCGGATTTGCAAAAGTGGCGTGACAAACGTGTGGAGATTTGGTCAAAGGGCCAGCGGTGCATGTAGGTATGGATGCAGGGATTATTGGATGAGCAAATGGACAGTATGAGGGGACGGTCGAGGTGCAATTCAATCGAGAGTGCTATTTCGCGTACACACGGCTAAATCGGCAGGTGGAACTGCGTAAACAGAGCCGTCCATCGTCGAGAATTCGAGCAGAAACGCAACGGAGACCTTCGATTTCGAAGCGGCTCGAAATCCAAAGGCAGCCCGAAATGCGGTGTTTGCAGCCCCGATATTGTCCGCCTATCCTATCCCAATATATTCAACTTATCCCAGGGGCTCGAAGAGCCACCAAGGAGGTCCTGAATTTCATCAGGAAACTATTTGATACTCCGATATTACGTCGTGCTTATCGCGCTCCTAAACTCGGGTATTAGGACGATATGAAAGATACTGAGAAATGTAATCGAGGTAAATTAAAATTGTTCTATACCGTTTTTAGTGACAACGTCATTTTGAATACTCAAGTGGTAACATAAGCTGGCGGGTCATGTTTCCGACATTTATATTCATGTTGAAGTGTTTTACAGTCTACGTTGATAGTTATACGGACTGAAGCGTTCCATATGTCATTTCAATAAAGTAATGATGAAGGGAGGCGGAGATTATAAGAAATAATATTCCTGGACTTGAGTACGGGTAATTCTTGTTCCTTTATCCGTATTGCAATTGGAGTACAGTTAACGGTGTTAGTACACCATTGCAAAAATAGCTGGTCCTAGACCGGCGTTTAATATTGCAATTGCGGAAACCGGTATAGGTACAATGGGTTAGTGATCGTCATTGAGTATGGTCCGAAATCTACCTTGCATTAACACCGTCAGCTATGGGGCGTTATGGAGGTCTACCAATTAGTACCCCATTCGCAAACGAGAAGGGCGAAATTACTCGTCTAAATGCTGGGTGGTCTCATTGAAAGATATTGCAATGCCTTCGGGAGTAAACTGGTATTAATTAGAGGTGGGATATTCGCACGAAAAACTTGTATCGGTATATAAACTATTCAATGATCAACGTATTCCACGATCGAGTGCGTGATTATATTAATTACCCGTAAGTGGCTGGGTTTATGTTTATTATTGGATGAGGCATTTAGAAACGAATTATGGATTGTAATTGCTACTTATCCCGACGTACTTGCACACGTTAATGCGTATGCAAACACGAAGTGTTGTGTGTCCGGCAATGATGATTGGTAGTTTCCTGAGAACATAAGCCATCGATTGGTCGAGCACGCATATGAAGTCACGCTTGGGTTTGCGTTCATGAGCGTGCAATTGCGAGTACATGACATGATGTTGCGTGTAATGTGCTGGCTCGTTAGGTGCAAGTGCACTACTGCATCTGCCAATAAGATTGTGTGTTCCTCGAGCAGTTAAATCGACTTAAGACACGCAGGTTAATTTTCTGACACGATGCGCTTAGGAGCGGAATGATCGATGACCGAAGCCATCCCCCAAAGTGACTAAAATAATTTCATTTTCATGCGTCCAAAAATTATCAGCTCGCATTTTTGGCCTCATACAAGATCAGTTCAAATCGTCGATTAGTTAAACGAATTTATAACTTTTCACATGAATGAATCAGAAATCCTTTCGTTACTCGATGTGTATCGTGCTCTTCCTAAGTCTCGTGACTTTCTCACGGGGATAAATCATTTTCTAAAATCGTGAGTCGAGGAGTCTACTCGTTCTCACAATGAAATATAATAATAACCATGCCCACGTTCGTTTGAGCATTAAAGGGAGACGATGAAACGCAAGAAGTGGAATTGCAAGATTGGACGCAGTTATTGGAATTTAATGGTTTAGGGTGGAGGTTGAATATTTTTCTTTTTTTTAATACTTGACGCGACACTCTTGGAATCGTTTCGCACGCGCGGGTGATTTTATCATTATGGCATTGACAATCGCTTGGTATAAAGTGCACCGGCAACTTGCAAAACCATCGAGAATGACGAGTCCCAGCTGTTACTTCATTGCGCGGCCAGCAAAACGCAGAAACGCCGGCTCATCTGTCTTTTATACATCACAGGCCTTCTGGTCGTTACGCCATAATGGATTTCATTTCGTTCCTGTTGCACAGAAGGGCAATCAGATGTGTTTGCATGCTCGTGTCATCGTACAATGATGTATTTGTGCAACTCCGACATAACTGCTCGGCGTAAGCGTTCTCCGAAGCATTATTGTAAAAAGCGTCCAGGCGTTTTCAAATGCTTAACAAATAAGTGCAACCGATAGTTACTTGCAGTCAGTAATAAAATGTCAACTTCGAAAAGAGAGAGACAAAAAATGTGAAGTGCAAGGTATCCTTTTTAAGATCCCCTTATTTCAATTCGAATAACTTTTTTTTTATTTTTTAAGAAATGTTAAAGAAACGTTTAACATTGCTAATTGATGTTATAAGTTTTTTCTTTCAAATGACATCATCCTGGCATCGTCAGAAAGCGTAATAATTTCAGAGTCGTTCAATTCCTCATAAAATACTGATAGATGTTTGACTAAAAAATCATGTGACATCATGACGTAAAAATGGTGTATCTTTTTTGAAGGAAAAAAGCTTCATAAATTTAATCAAAATTGATTAAAAAACAAAAGGGTATGTTCGAGTTAAAAAAAAAAAACAGAGAAATCTGACCCATATATTAGCCAATAAATAAGAAACGAATTTTGATGTTCAATACAGTTATAATTTTTTACAACATTTAGGTCGTTGAAGTAATTATTTCCAGAGAGTAATTATGTGTTCGATTAGGAATCGCTATTGAAGAATGTTTATTCATAGACATTAATTTTAAAGAATATCAATCTTTTCTCCTCCTCTTTAGAGTATGTCGGGAATATCTGCCGTGGCACGGCTTGGGGGTACCTTTGTCGTAATCCTGTCCTGTGATTACATCCGACGTTACGGCCTCACACGAAGATGCTTTGTTTACGGCAACTACGTTTCTCGTTCGTGAATGCTCCTAGCTCTGTTCTATTTCAATTCCGTGCCAGATTAATTCCCATGACACTCGAGCAAAAGCATCTGCCCACAGGCAGGTTCGCTCGGCTCATATGAGTCTTCGCTTTCTAAGGACCCAGCCACGCGAGTCCTTTTCATTAAGTCGATGGCAATATTCTCATATATATATATATGTGTGTAACAAACTAGAAAGATATATCAAACTATTAGGTTGGCAATTAAATGATTGCGGATTTAGTCGATAGATGGTATAAAATCCGCAATCACTTAGTTGCCAACCCAATAGAACGTGATAGCGAAATTCTCCATTTTACACGCCGATGTTTAACATATCTAGAATTCACATTACCCCTTTAAGATATTATTAACATAAATTCTTCCACAAAATAAATTTTGCACAGTTCATTTTGCTCACTCGTCTTCGGTATTTCTGTCCTAGGTAATGTATTTTCTGAATGTATTGTTGTACTCCGCTTTAAATTAACTCCTAGAGTACTATTTCTGTGCCCTTTAAGCCGTTTTCCAGGGTACTGTCACGTCGCCCTGTAAATCATAGTTTTCGAAGAGCTCAATAAAGTCAACATTGCGACGAGCGACCGAGCATGAATACGGAGACAAAATAGCTGTCGATGGTTGATCGGGTGTTGCCACGGGGAACGAAACATAGAGCCATGAATGGCAGACATGTCTCCAACAGTCCTCTCGATGGACCAACCCCGCAGGATAGAGCGTTTCAGTTTTTTTTCCTGAAAAAAATCCTTTTATTTCAATTCCGGCTATAAATTTATACTGCGGCCTGCGGTTACGGCCACGGGGCCGGGCAATTTATTACGCATCTCTCGAGATACAACTTCCTGGGATAAAAATCGGGCAAATAAGTGAGGTATTTGCAGCTTTTAAAGCGACCGAAGCCAGTGAAATATTTTTCGACAAACAAAACTGTACGCCGCGTCGAATTTCGTTCTTTTCGGAGAACTTTTATTTTTAAATTACCCATAAATACAGAGAATAAAAGTGTCGTACGTGCGTTTTGTAATCATTAAAGGAGCACTATACAGTCTTATTTAAGTTAAACTGTACTATTGAGAGAAGTTCGAGGGTCTCTCCCTAAACGTAATCCGCATGACTTGAATTGGAATTGCATGGAATAAGGTTTCAATTGTTCCGAATGAATGCGTGGATTTTCAGTACGGGAACGAATTATAATGGCGAGTAGTTTAATTAACTAGTAGTTGATTTGTGGTGCTTCGTCGTGCAAAATAAAGCCTTTTGATCATTTGTCGTAGGCATCATCTTCCGGTCGCGTTGGGATTGCGCGAGTCATTAATCGAGTCCGCTCAAATTGGGCGGGTGCGCAATGAAAGGGTAATTTTATTGTTCCATATAAATCGCGACAGCAATGACTCTCTGTAATTACCATCGATGGCTACTACGGTTTCGAAATTGCATGCGCAGGACCCCTTTCACCCTCTACTTGCCCCCTATACGTCCTTTCCCCTTGCACCTCTAAAATGCACTTTCTTTCCAATTTGACCGACAGGGTGGGGAAAACGTTCCCGTACAAGATTAAAAATGCAAATTAAACTTTATTCAAACAAAACCATTTCCAACCCCATACACGTAAATGTGGCCTCGTAAATTCTGTACAACCTTCATTTCTAAATATTCGCCTTCTGATTTTGTCGTTTAATTGATTCAAGGGGTGATATGTCACTTTTGAATATACTTTTATCTCTCGTACAATTGATAAACAATAATTCACAATTTATGGTCTGTAGAGAACCGGAGTATCATCATTCTAACGAAATTATGCGTGACTCGTATTAGGGATGCTCCAATAGGGTGATACAACGACCTTTATCTCCCTAGCTTTCATGATACTAGGACCTGTACATCTGACCTTATGAGTCATATGCCGAGTTCATTCATGACATCATGCGAGGAAGACCAAAGTTAAATCAAAGTGCGTGCATGTTCTAACACCGTTGATTCACGTTTTATTTCAGGGAACGTTGAATTAAATGCACAGGGTTTATTAAAGAGAAGAGAATGAATATATTTTAGATGAAGGTTACTGGAAATAATGTCGCCAGTATCAACGGTCGCGACTAAATAGAAGAAAAGTCGAATCGATCATGAAATCATATACGACGTTCAACATTTTAATTTAAATTTGACAAAATTCGAACAAATTTCATATAGTTATGAAATAAAATCAAGGCTGGTGTGCATCTTTATGGTTCCATTCGGGCGCACATGAAACCTTGTTGGTTAAGGTGCTTTGCATTGCGTCGAAGCCAAGCCGTTTTTACAGCTTTATGGTACAACGTTATGTACTTGGATGGATACTGTAGGGGCGTGTTTATTAGGTTTATTAGGTTTAGCGTTGGGGGTTGATTTGCTGTTGGGGTACAGGTGGATTGCGCGCCCCGGCAGGGATTTATGCGAGAATTTAGCACTCGGGGAATAGTTGTCGAAGAGTGGGAAGGGGTTTTACGGGCGCATGAAATATGGCTCCGACGTATCAATATTATGGATGCGAGGGATGCCGCAATGGATCCCTGGGCCCAGCATCCCAGATTTCAGTTCCAGCTTGAATCTGGCCTACGTGTCTGGTGTGCAGTCCTTTGCACAGATTGCGCATGAAAATAAGTCAAGTGTACCTGACCTCGAAGCCTACAACGTGAAAGCGGAGAAGAGCACAGAGTGCGGCTAAAGTAGAGAAAATATAGGATTGTAATGAACTAGTTCACTGCCGTATCATGCACGAGATGACATATTTTACGAAGGTTGCGGACATCGAGAAAATATAGGATACCTCATTACACTTTATATCAATCTTCCTTGTACATAGAATTGTAGAATGGTGTACATTGAGAAAAAGCAGTTGTGAAACAGGCACCAGTCCTTAAAGTGGATATGATATACAACTATAGAAAGGAAAAAAAAACTTAAAAAATCGTAACTCTATAAATTTTAGTTGTACATATACTATTTCGTTTCTAAGGATTGGCGCCTATTTCACAGAACGTGTGGCAATATTTAATACTAATTTTCCTTAGTATGTAATTAACCGATGCTCAAATTAGAAACAGTGAATATTATGGATTCAATATTTTTCTAATGGGACAATTTTTTAATAGTGATCGCAAGGGAAAAGAGATGAAGTTAGTGAAAGTAAGAGGTGAGTTGTTTGATTTGATGTTATGGATAATTTACTTTGAATCATTTCAAATGCTAGAAATGTTGTTATTGTAAGGTTATTCACTTATTCTGACAAAATAATATTTGTGTAAAAAGACTCGGAAATATACGTATCACTAGGAAGTGGATTTTTTTTTTGCAAAGAAAGTATATTGTAGCACACGAACAAGATATCCATCCCCATAATATTCGTCATAGGAACATATAACATCATCCAATTAAATTCTGTCGGGGATTTGAAGGGTCGTTCCAACTTACATCGCAGGAACGAGCTTTCCAGGATAATACAGGAAGATCATGCAAGCAAAGGAGGTTAAGTGGCGCAGAAACGAATTGTATGCACGTCTGAAATTGCATTGTATCGTTTCGAGGCCCCTTATGCATATGCAATGGCAGTCCATAAAGTCTGAATTGTTCCGTCATGGTTCCAAACAATGGATTCATGCGAGCATGTCTAGGTGATTACTGAACGTTAGATTCAAGGTGAACGATATTATTTAACGATTGAATGTTTCAAACCAATGAAAACTTTCAGCGTATTGTTAATAAATGCAAATCATTATGATAAGTGTAAATAAGTTAGGGAAGTCGAAATAAGAAGCGTGCTGAAATCTTCAATCAGCTCCATTTAATGGTTCTTAAGAGTTGAATAGGTACTTGAGTTACACTCGGTTATGGGCTATAAAAGTGTAGATTCACCCCTCACGCCGAATTACCTCTTTCCACGATTTCAAACAGATCATGGAGGCTGAAGCTGAAGAGCTGCAACTGCGTTTGCCGTACCCCGCAGTGCCAGGTCGGAGAATCGGCAAACCTTGTAAAAATGAGGGAATCCGAGGCGGAAAACGCGAAAAATGATTATTTACTAGCATCTCAAACCAATTATAAATTTTAACCCGTTTCATTAATAAATGTTAACGCAACAGGAAATACTTAGAAGAGTTAAAATAAGATCCGCGTTCACATCTTGTAACACCGTTTGCTTTTAAATAGCTTCACTTAATAGTCCTTAACAGCTGGATCCTTGACTTGCACTCGGCTATGTGCAATAAAAGTGTAAATTCTCTCATCACGTGGCATTACTCCTTTCCGTGATTCCAAGCGGATTAAGTTAGGGCAATGAACGTTGAAGCCGAAGAGCCGCATCTGCGTTTACCACACCCCGTAGTACCGGGTCGGGGAATCGGAGGGACTCGCAAAGATCAGGGAATGCGAGGCGGAAGACGCGAAGGTTTTTTCGAGTAGAAAATTAAAGCGAGGGCTTACGAAGGGCTCTCGAAATAAAACACTAATTCGATGGATCGATGCGTTCTCCAGAGTTTGACGGCAGGGCCGAGCAGGGACGGTAGGGCAGGAAAGAGAGGCCGATGAATCTACGGAGGAAAGGAGAGAGATGAAAAGCGAGCAAAAAGAGGGATAGGGTTCCGGGGGGGTGTTCGAGGGAGAAAGGGAGGAGAAAAAGAGAGGAACAGGCGCAAGCGTATCCAACTTCAAAATATTGCTGCAGGGATGCGGTAAGGATTACGGCTTGCCGATTAACGTCCCGGAAGTAATAAAAAAACGGCTCTCTAATAAATCATCCGAGACCTCTACCCTTGCGAAATCGAAATTACATCGGGTCCCTCGCTCCGAGCTCTAACCGATTTTTTATTTTCTCTCCCGTCGACGAAGGTATTTCAAAGTCGCGAGGCGTTAATGCGGCGACCGGTCTAGTTAAGACGTCCTGCGCCCTGTCATTATCTGCGCGATATTAAAATTTTTCGGCAATAAGTCTGTCGCTCGAAATAAAATATAAAGAGCTATTAATATCCGCAAACGCTCTTATTACGCGAGGGGCCCGCTATAACGCGGTATATCACTCTTCCTAAAAATAAATAATAATGCCGCTAATACCTCTTTAAAATTACATGAATTTAAAAAAGGGAAGGTACGATACGTAAGTTAGAACCAAGATAAGGGTACGTGATAAGTTAATAAGAACTGCGTATAATAAATTGTGGAACCTATCTTTTTAAATCGGTAGGTATAAAATGATTACCCCAAGTATAAATTGAAACGATGAATGCGAAATTTAATCGCGGGTATACGTAGCACTTCTAGCGATATGCCTAAATAAGTGAGAAAATTCAGGGAGGTGGGGAACCGATCTTGACGAGTGGGTTGGCCTTTCGGAGACTTTAGGCACCATAAAGCAACGTGATATAGTGTCGAAAGACACTATTGACAAAGATACGATTCCCGTGAGAACGGAGGGACTATAAGTGAGCGCTCAGCCGCAGGCTTTCCGATTCCCTCCCGGTTCTTTCGCTTTCGTCGTCTACGATTTCTGTCTCCTCCCCCGTCCTCGCCCTCTCTCCCTTTATCTTTCCTTCTCCGCACCCTCAGCCATTTTCCGTTTTCCACCCTCAGCCCCCACTTCGCTCGAGCTCGGGATAACTCGATAGAGATCTCCAGCCTATAACCCGCTTACTTACTCGTTATCCCCCGCGAATATCGCGGGAAATCCTCGGCGAACCGCGACTTCGCCTATTTGGGGAAGACAATGGCCAAAAAGAACCCCATCGTTAATGGGAACCTCCTACTGGAAAATTGAAGAAAGCTCATCCCTTCGCGTACAGCATGTCGGGGAAAAGTTGCAAAAAATCCAGATATTTTCTTTCTCACTATTTCTGCTCAGCGATAATTCTAATTCAATTTAATCTAAACGTCGTTAAACCCACCAAGAGACAACTCATTACGTTCGATTTGTATAGTTCAATGTTTATGGGCCTCGGGCGTTTTGATTATTTTATCCGCACTCCCACCCCATTGGCGTTCAATTGTGTGCGATTTCTATGTCTCCTCTGCTCCGCTCTTCTACATCCACGATTTTCTGTCTTTCATTTCCAGCATCCACATCGCGCGAGCCCGGGATAACTCGATAGAGATCGCTGGCTCATAACTCGCTTACCTCCTGGTTATTTTCCGCGAATATCGCGGGAAACTCGGCGCGAAAAGTAGCTTTGTTAGTCGGGGAAGACAATGGACAAAAATTGAATAATTGATTACAGCAAAGAAAGTGACTCGCTCAAGCTCAATCCCATCTCTCTTGAACATCTCTTTTAAAGTAATTAATATAAATCACTCGTATGTATCTTACGATGCCAGCCAATTACATCTGATCTCGATTGATTTATTTCGATTAAGGGGATTCGTAGGTTGTGAAATGTGTTTTAATTAAAGTGAGATTAAAAGTGAGTTAAAGGGTAAAAGAAACGTTTACTTACGTGGCCGTTTTACTAAGAATTTCAAATGAAAAAAAAAACAGTCGTTTTGAAACATTTAAAATCTTTTCTCGTTATCTATAATTCTCCTTAAAACGACAATTTAAACAGCCTCGCAAGGAAATATTTTTCGTACCTTTTAAATCTATTTCAAACGCACATTGATGAATACGCATTCTACAACCTACCCAAAAAATCCATTTTTACAGGGACTTGTCCCATAGCTTTAGAAATTCTGCAAAATAGATCGAAGTCTATGAATCACCATGAATGCGAAGTCAAAGCTTTCGTGGCTCCGATCAATGGCAGCGAATTTTCCGAATAAAAAGCCATTCTTCTAACGCGTTCAATTGCGTCGACAACAATTCTCCGTGAATCAGCTGCCAATCGCGATGGAAAGTGTTCCCGGTGGATTGGTTCAGGACACCTCGCTCTTGGGAATTCTAATAATACGCATCCATCCCGAAAACGCGATCACGTCGTGAACCCCCTTTTTTTTTTCATCCGAAAAGAACACGTACGCATATTCGTTTGCAGATATATATCAATGCGGACAGAAATCCATTTGAGAACGAACGATTTTTAAAAACGTCCCTCGCCAAGAGAATACCGAATAAATTGGAAGACGAATTCTCGACGCAAAGCTGGCTATTATGAAGCGCAGAACGTTAATTAACAACCGCCGCATAATTTACTTTAGAACAATGTGGTCAATAGGAGGGTACTATTAATCGCTTCATGATGGTTCCACGGAAATTTCAGGTTATATTACGGGCCACTGGCGTTTTCGTTATTTAGTCACGTTTCAAATATGTATCGTATATTATAGCACCTACTCGAGGTATACATACGTGTACTACGTGCGCAAGTGAGGTTCATTTTAATTGCATTCCCCGGCATATGTGCCTTTCCCGCAGGGTTAACCGCGAGATTAATAAAAAGGAACACAGCGGTATTTGAGGGGCATTGGATGGCCGTCAATTCGCATATATTTCCTTAGAATTTATATAAATACCCTCGAACCGTACAATTACCTTCTCAAACGTCAAAAAACATCAAAATAATAAACAGCCTAGAAGAATGCAATTTCCAATTCGACAGAGTACTGCGTAGAATTAACGTCTGAAGGACAAAGCTAAGAAATTCGTTGAAGTACCCTGGGAGACTTTTCTTTTCTCAACCCTCATACACCCCTGTACTCCGAAATCATACTTTACATACAACACGGAACGAATCAACCGTGTCGTAAGATCGTCGAGTGTATTTAAAAAAAATGAATATTAAAATAATAACTCATTTCCCCACGGATAACGAAGTAACGAGCCTCGTAACGCTCTGATAAACCTAAAAAAATCTGCCTTCGCGAACCCGGTAAAAGTCAGGGAAACCGGCAAAGAGCGATCACACATGTCGGGGGATTTCCTCCCACGAGGGAGTCAGGCGAAGAGTGGATTTCCTCGTATAAGTTGGCCATGAAAAACGTACATTAGTGATTGAAGGAGACACGGCTCAAGAGTGCATTAGAGGGTGAATGCAGAAGAAGGGGTTGCTGGAGTAGCATATCGCAGGGGGCGGTTCGGAGGGTTCGCGGAAACTGTTCGGGGTTCACCGGCAGCCGGTACCGAGGGGGTGTACACGGTCACGCGAGTCCGCGGGGTGCAAGTAAGTATTCCTGCCGGCAGTCTTTATCGTTTCAAATGCAAGTTCTTAGAGCTTTGCCGTCGAGGAGTGGATGCCCGAGGGGTTGGCCGGGGCTCGAAGGGCCAGGGGTTGCGAAAAGAGTCGTCGAGGGCGAGGCCCGCTAAGTGAAGCCAAATTTTCCGCGCTCTTGAGCCTCGAGTTCATAATCCTCGTGACACTTTATGCGATTTCCTCCCCTCTAAGCCCGCCGCTAGGTGGGCTCCTTTTGATGTAAAGGGGCCACCGGGGTGGAGGCGTCGTTAAATGTCATTTAAAGACACGCCGGACTCCTTTGGAGGAAATCGCGATACGCGTCTTAATCGCGATCGAACTTCGAGTCGGGACCTCCTGGGTACCCCTGTACCCCTTCCCACCCGCGCCTTTCTAACCTGCGATCCGAGTTCCGAAGGTGCACTTTAGATCCCTCCACGGCTCGACTCCGTATGTAAATAAGATCTAATCGCGCGAAAGTATACGCTCGAAGACGGATCGTTGAAAGTTAGGTGATAGGACTCGAAAAAGAGCCCGACGGTATTACGAGATCGTTGTTACGAGGTGTGGTGGAAACGTTCCAGGCCCGTCGGTAAAAACGCGATGGTTTAGTTGGATCCATTTCGTTTCGACGAGAGAAACGGGCACGACGCGTAAGTGATAACTCTTGTTGCAGGAGGGAAATATGGGAAGCATATCATTGAGCGAAAAATTCTATCCGACGAGAAGGAGTCGTTGGATTTAATTTAAAGGCCCTGTGCATATATTATTTTGCGGTAGATTAAATATTTCCCGCGTACCACTCTATTTCTCACCTGTACTTTCCTGGCCGACAATCAAAGTTCCGGAGGTGCACTTAGGTCTCACGCAGCGCGCTATGCAAGTGCTCCGTAACCATGAGCTGGGCACGTGAATCAGATCTAATCGGAGGAAAGTACACGTTTGAAGACGGAACGTTGAAAGTGAGATGATAGGACATGGGAGAGATTAGGCCGATGGTATCAGGAATTAGCAACAGGGCGCGGTAAAATGCAGCCTCCCTGGACAAACCCTGCGTGATCGTTTAACACCGTGGTCGCGTTGCACTTCGACTGTGCGGTACATATTTATTTTCACGGAATAAATCCATGGATCATCACATAGCATCGCGTCATTTCTGTCATGATTTTCGGACGCGCGATGTCAAAGATGGAAAAAAGAGAAGACCGAAGAGAGGGCAAATTACAAAGGTCTGTTTGACATTTGATATGAAACGGAGAAAAACTGGCGTGTACATGCCTAATGCCTCTAATATTATAATAATTAATAAGGTTAAATAAAATATTACCACCCTCTTTGGACAAATCCTGGGTAATGCCATGTTTGCGCTGCACGCCGATTATGAGAAGTTATTTATTATTACGAAATAAATTCATGAATTTCATGTCACGCTCCTTCTGTCAGGAATCTCTAACGTGTGATGGCAAACGCGTGAAAAACTGCGCGAGGTGGAGTGTCCACCCTCGAGGGGGTGCCGACGATAACGAAGGTTTGCTTTATAATCTCGTAAAATAAAGCAACGACGGCGTTCACAATCGGGGCGGCAAAATGTGGATTATAATGCCTTTATTATGATGCCCGGAGATTTTCGTGTCTGGCACTATGTAATCTCATAAGCTGCCGCACGGCAGGATGAGCGGCAGGATGGCCGGGGCAGCTTCGCAAACGTATTACAGGAATACCGGACATTTTAAGCCTCCGTTAATTCCGTCCAAGGATTAAAGGTCCGGCTTACCGCCTCATTCAATGCTCTTCAACTGTGCTACGTATGACCCATTAAGTCTCCGGGCGACTTCCTCCTAATTCTCGTCTAATTTTATCCTCTGTACCCATTCAGGTTCCGCGGAGAAAGTCTTTCCCTCGAAAGGAGTCAAGAGCGTCAAATTGGGGCGAATTCGTAAGAACAACGACATGTCCTTATTCTGAAAAAGAGCATCTCGTCTGGTCATCTTGTTCATCTCGTGGGACCGAAGGATTAGATTACGCTCGCAGTGAAGGATTTTTGACACCCTGGAATAACGGCGTCGTTAAATATTTATCCCACGTTTGAAAGCAATCCAGTGGATTGTCCCCGTTCTCCGCGGAAGATGCAGCTCGAGATGCATCACGGTGCACTGTAAACTCCAGGGCAATATATTATGCAGCTGGAAAGCGTCCTATGTAACACGCATTCCTCATCTCTCTCGATTTATCATCGCGAGGAGAGTTTCCTCGGGCGTGAATTATTCCTTATATCATTTCAAGTAACAATGGATGGACGAAAGTTGCGTTAAACGTTAGCGGAGTGCACCCAGCAAATGCGAGGGAAAAGGCCGAGGAAAAAAAAAGAAGGGAATGCTAAAAGTGCGCATGAGTGGAAAAACACTCGTCTGTTTCAGAGAATTGGACGGTCCTTCATCGTGCTAGTCGTTAATTCCATTTACCAGACTGCACGTGAAACTTTGGCGATTGGGAGAAGAGAGAGAGAGAGAGCGAGGGAGGGAGGCAGGGAGGGAAAGAGAGAGAGGGAGAGGCGCGGAAAAGCGTTTCTCTCGCGGAAAGATGCATTATTAAAGCAGCGTTGCGTCTCCTCATTTAATTGCAATTAATTGAAGTCGCGACGTCAAATCATTTGCGTTCCTAGTTGCAGGACCTCCGAATACACACCCACACACACACTCTTTCTCTCTCAAGGATGCAGTGAAGTGTCAGCACCAGCACACCGTAAAGATGAATTATTTCCGCCGATGTCTGCCGGTTTGCACATTACGCATTAACTCCGTA
This sequence comes from Orussus abietinus, assembly GCF_000612105.2. NCBI lineage: Eukaryota > Metazoa > Arthropoda > Insecta > Hymenoptera > Orussidae > Orussus > Orussus abietinus. Next base: position 342,878 of record NW_019396018.1, on the reverse strand, counting down.
TTCCGGAGTCGTCAAATCGCTCGCGAATTCACAAAATCACCGAGCAATTAGGTTACCATATTAAGAGGCTCGCAGTATAATTTCGCAGATGAAATTCTAATCTACCGATCGAAAAGAAATTACAGTACGACAGCGATTCGCATCACGTTAACCTAATTAACGTGGCAGCTAATATCAATCCTGACACCCATGACACTTTTCACATTTTACCTAAAATATCACGACGTTGGATGTTAACATTTGTGTTACCAGTCTTTTCGTATGCTTCCTAAAAGAAATTCATCTCTAGAGGATTCATGAATTATATTAAAAATGTATTCTTGGTATTTCTGGAAAACGTCTGCTCGCGCGAACAAATAAGGATAAAAACGGCAGGATCGAGGAAAATAGGAAACGAGTCTGCTTCGTCGAGCCGGCGCAAAAGACCCGTAACTTTTCCATTCCTCTTCTATTCTACAAGGGCTATTAATAATGGTAATAATAATAATCCTATTTGTAACAATGCAATCTGCCGGTGGTACTCGACGCCATGTTGGCAGCTTTCAACGACGGCTTCCCCCGGAACGTTCGACCGCCCTCGCCCGTAATGGAGTCCGAGCGGGATCCACCGTGGTTTATTTTTATTATTATGCCCCGCTGCTTCATTCTAATATTTCGCAAAGATATTCGCACAATAAACCGGAAAGCTCATTGAATGGTCGTCGCGGGTCCTGACGTTTCCATTAAAAATGTTCGGTGGATCCGCCGGATGCGGCCGGAGCACGTTGTCCCTTTTTTTTTGTCGGCGACATCGGCGGTCTCTACTCCCAGAATCACGAAATCACTCTTCTCCGCAGTTTTGCTTTCCCGTGTTCTCTTGTTCATTCCTTATTGAAAAAAAACTGTTTCTAGGGATACGTGGAATTAACCGTCAGACTGACCGAAGTGAAGTACGAGGGAACTTTTTTATAACTTTTTGAACTTTTTGTATACATTTTATTTCGACAATTTATGATCATCTTTACTCATCTGTGTGTGTTAATATCGAGATAATTTGCGTAAACATTTTTGTTAGTGTCACTACATTATTATCTTCGTTAATTACTGACATTTCCATTGAAATAAAAAAAATGCAAATAAGAAATAAAAATAATTACGTCCAAAACAAACAGTATCTTGTACATGAGGGTATTTTGTAAAAAAATAAGTACAATATATAATAATCTTCTTTAAACGTAGAAGTTTCACTTTCAGCGCGCGTGACGGCTTCATTAAGGCCAACTTCATTAAAGACGTAGGTTTAATTATTTTGCAACCTTGACATTTTTTCAAATAAACTCATATAATTATAAAAAAGTCGCACATCATTTTCTTGATTTTTTCATTTAATATCGTGGCATCTTTCCTGTGCCCAATTCGCGATGATGTGGACCGTCTGAGCTGTTAAAAAATTTCGCTATAAATTTCTGACGGCACGTCTGGAACGGTTTGTTCGGCAAAAGTGCACATCGTTCTCGAGTACTGGAAGAATGAAAGATCGCGAAAGGTTTAACGAGCGATAAACGAGACTTAATGTAACGACGAGAGAAAACAGCTTGCTACAATAAATCACACTTAAAGCTCAGCGGAGCTTCAAACTCTGCTGTAGATGCAGCGATGAAATGCCGACATGCAAAGCGATTGAGATTTAATAAGGGTGACTGGACATCGGTTACTCTACCCAGGGCTGAATAAAAATCCACTAGACTAAATATATTGCAAAGTCAGGTTTTCTCTTTTAATAATGTATTCGCCGACAAATTTGCGTAAATAAAAATTTTAATTAAAAATAAGAAGCGCTGATATCTCTAAGGTACTTTGATCAATTGCTAATACTATCCATTAGCAGCGTGTCATCAAAGAGTGCGGGTTAAAAATGAAATTTTAAATGCGTTAAAAAAGAAAGAAAAATCGAATGGCGGTTTTGAAATATTCACCTTGATAAGGTTTGAGTCATGATGCAAATGACCGTATTCCATTTGCGGTAATGCCATGGTGAATGTAGTTCTTAATTATTCCGCAGGTATCCAATCGAATATATCGATACCACTTAAGGAATCGAGCTATGTTGTTGACACTTATGGTAAAGGCGCGGTTTCTCTTACTTTAGAGGTATTCCGATCGAGTTCTGGATAAGAGTGGGAAAAATCGATCAATGCAAGAAATCTGAGATTAATAGCGGAAATACTAGATATCCAAACTCGCCTCTGATTAATATTCCGCGATATGCTCGACGCTTGTCGCGTGTGTAGCTGCCATCTTAACTAATCGAAATAAATCAATAACCTTCCCACTTTGCTAAAATCACTGTTTTAGACTCTCCGAAGTTAATTTTTTAGCTTACCTCTTTTTTCATTCTCCCAGCTCACTGCTCCATATATCTACTATTCGACAAGTCAATTACTAGAAATACCAAATATACCATTTTATCATCCTTCCTATCTTATTCGTAACTATAATTTTTACTTTATCGAATTTAAACTTTGTCTAGGATCGAGTTGACTTAGGTACATCAGACTTCAGGGTTTCCAAATATTAGAGTATCAGATCATCTTCAAAGTTATTGCGGTTTTTACTGTTTATATAAGATATGGCGCTTCCTTGTCACATAACATTTTTTTTTCTTTATGTTTATATTGTGTACCACTTTAAAGCACAGACTGCTCAATATTTTGATAATAATTGTATTTTAAATGTTGTCATAATATCTACAAGTGGCCGTTGTCAATGGCCGATCACGGAAGTTTTAAAACCACCATTGAACCTAGCGTTCACTAGTAGTTTCTGAGCCAAATGCATTCTTGATATTGCGAGCCACTACAATAGCCCTTTTGACTATTTTCAGCTCGTACAAAAGAATCTCCCGAATTTGTTTCTCTTCCATCCCCAATTAAATATTCTAAATAAAACGGAAATTAATGCTTAAAACTCGACCACCGTCATCGAAATGTCGAGCGAAGTCTGCGCTTTAAGATTGCACATAACACGGACGTAAAGGAAAAACGTCTTTCTTTGAGAACAAAGCGTGAAATCATAAACGGCAAACACCGCAATAAGTTTCTGAAGAACCTAATAAATCGTGGAAGTAGATAATGTCCTTAGCACCTCGCCTATGCCGACAACCTAGGAGACGGCCCTTTGAGTCGAGCCCATTAGAGGAAGATTCGGTCCGAAATCGGCACCGGCGACGGTATCTTTAAAGAGCGGACTTGGTCTGGCTCTCGTCAATGCAGCCTCCTCTGCCGGTACTTTGTCCAGCAGGGGTGGACTCCTCAAGACCACCCTTAGAAGCTGTTTTAACCGGGAAGTTTGTTCGCGATAAAGCGTAAAGCCATCCGGCCTTGCCGGACCCAACTATTCACGTGCACCGTTCATCCGGCCTGACACCAGAAAGAGATTCTTTGGAGGGTACCCGCGGCGTGTAATATTCCGCGTGCGTTCTCCCTAGCTCCTTCTCTGGCTTTGTCATTCTCTTTGCCCTGTTGGTCTCCTCTTCCCTGCAGCTTTTGAAATTCCGGCCTGCAGGAATAATGAAATGCCATCAGCAGCGTCGTCACTCGGGGCGCGCGATGCTCGCCCTCCGCCCTGATCCCCAACAAGTGTCTCATCTAAGGCGCTCTCTCCCGTGCATAATGACATCAGATATCTCGGCATCTTCGCGTTTTTCCTTATCGAGAAACCCGCCGGAACCTGGCGAACTTGACGCGATTGTATCACGAAGAGAATGAGCGACTCCGAGGAGTCACTTCTTGCGCCATTAGGGCACCTCGATGGATTCCGATTTTCTGGCTCCGGAGGTACCGGCAACGTTCCGTCAATTTTACGCAGAACTCGAGGAGTATCTTTGTCGATCCCGTTCCGACAGATTCGTTTCATTTCGGCGTTTTCGGTACTTCGATATTTCTCTCCGTTCGGAAAGTTCGCGGAGTAAAGTTTGATGCGCGGTCGCCGTTTTCCGCGGGGGGGAAGCATATCGTGCAAATCGCGTCGCCGAGCCCTCCCGGCAGTTCCTCGAATATATTCCGCGATGTACATTTCATGCAGAAATATGAAATGGCACCAACAGGAACGTCGTTCGGAGGGTGCGATGCTCGTGATCCCCGACAAGTGTCTGGCGTAAGGTACGACTGCTCTTCCGCGTAACGTCATACATTTTCTGCATCTTGACACTTTTCTTTCCGAGGAAACCTGGCCGGGCAAGTTTCTCGAGGCGACGGTTCCGTTGAGTTTCTCCTCTGTTCCGTCCCTGTCAATTGTTCCTAACAAATTATTCAATTCCCCTCAATGTTCCCATTTCATCGGCAACTTTGAAACGTCCCAGCACAAAGTTTTAAAGTCCAATACGTCTCCTGATAATTGGGCCTCGTGAATATCCATCCAGTTGAAATAAACATTGTTTTATCATTTTCGTTCAAACCTTGGGATATAACGAAACGTTTAGTTCTCGCCACTTTTTAACTTTTATAACACATAAAATTATTACGAGGGTATAAAATTCGGGCACTACTATTTTACCGCCACATATTCTCGGTATAATACAAGTTGATATTTCGTCATTATCCCGCTTTACTATGACGCTTGTTGTTCGTCCGTTCCTTCATTCGTTCGTTTGTACGTATGTAACGAAACGTTCGTCACCGAATTTGGACAGATGTATAAAAACGAAAACCCACGCGTCATAAATCGCTACCATTCCTAGCATATAAGCAACTAGCTAGCGACTGGGCCCTTCCAATGTCGAATTAAATCTCTACAGACAGAACAGAGCACGATCTTTGGATTCGGATGGAGCGGCATACCGGGGGGTCCTCGGAAGAAAAGTAAGTGCAGGACGAAGTGCTCGAGGGGTATGATCGAGTGGCCCGAAGAGAGCTCACCCGCGAGCGGTGCCTCGGAATCTCGCGGCCCAGGGATTGCCGGATGTAGCCCGGGAGTCGGACTATCTAGGGGAGACAATCTTTTAAAAAGTTTCAAATTCAAAGGGGTGGCGCCACCCATCGGGCGGGAGAGCGCGGGGGAGGCGGACATTGCTCAAAACTTGCGGCCATTACGTGAGTGGCGGGTCGCCACGCCATAGAAAGTGGGAAGAGACCCACCGGGTGGCGGAGGGAGCCGAAGAAGAGCCCGAGGGAGGAAGAGGGCCTCCGAGAGGAGCAAGGCTCTGCGTCTCGCTTTCCCGCCGGCCGACAAACCCGAAACTTTCTTCCCTTTGAGAGGGGGGAGTCTTCCGAGGGAAATCCGGACCGCGTTTGTGTTTCGCCACCGAGTCTAACGTATCGCCACGCGAACCCTGCGGTCCCGCGGAAAACGGAGGACCGAGGGAGCGGCCCGATTCGCGCGGAATCGCTACGACCGAAAGGGAATCCCGAGTCAAGAGGGCAAGGACGAGGAATGGCCCAGGGGACACAGCGGAGAATTTATGCCGCTTGCGAGCTTTTCACCGGAAAACGCCCTCGGTGACGCATGAACTTACATGTCGATGGCGTGGCGAGAATCGTCGCGATACGCGTAGAGGATTTTCAAGGTACAATTGTCGCAATTGAAGACGGATCATTCTGGCACGAAATGCAATCGTCGCAATTACCGAGCCCAATTGTTTATCTTGGAACCCCTAATTGTAGGCATTAAATGACTTTTTAGATAATACAAAGAAAGATAACTTCTATACAACCGCGGGGCTGTTCTAGTCTTTAAAAGCGGCAGATATATGAATTTATTCTACTTATAGGTTTAAAGTAGGACTTAGCTTGTATTAAGTAGAACTTAGAGAAAGAGATATGATCAAAAGTGGATTTACTTAGGATACGCAGGTTTAAAGTAAGGACAACATTTTTACCAGCAATTGATAGTGTTATCGATACTGGAGTGCACTCATTGTCACCTCGATGACAAAGTCGCTAAGTACCCGCCAATGAGCTCGTGGATTAATTCCCTTTACTCTGGGAAGGTGAAAGCAACGATGAAAATGTTAAGAAAGATTAGAAGCGAGCGTTGCAGCGTATCTCTTGCGAGGCCCTCGCGGAAAAGCTCGGCGAGCTTGCGTATTACCACCGCGTGTTACGTCGGATGAGAAATACCGCGACACACGTGAGCTTCCAGGAGTTTCCACCTACAAAGTTGAAACAGCCAACAGAGGGAAGTACTTACTGAGAACAGCGGAGAAAATTTCAGCGAAGTATATCGTACTTCTCATAATCAACGTAACCCTATCTCCACGTTGTCTTACGTTAAGTCCCTAAAAGCCAGACAATAACCATTTCGTTCTTATTCAAGCAGAAAGTAATTAGACTCGTGAATACCACTGGCCTCCACCAACGCAATGCTCAGGAATTCGATTTTACCTTTACTGCAGTGCAGTTAATTACATGAAATAACCTCTTTCGTTCATCCAGAGCAAACCGTAGATATCCTGCTGTACCTATTTATGACACTATTCTTTACTTCATCCGTTTTGCACCTTCCAATGCGCCGGTTGGAAATCGAAAATTGACACCGCTTAGCTCTCGTCCGGAAAATAAGAAACGTGGATCCTTGAGCCTCGGCAGCGTGCAGTGAATACAGAAAGGAAACTCGAGGATCCACTTCCCATCAAGAGGATACGCACGACTTCTCCCCGATTCGCATTACGCAACTTGTGTAACAGGTGGTGCCGCTTGCTACCGAGGAATTGACGAGCTTGCACGTAATATCCGTTAAAAGTATCGCACCGGAACATATTGGAAAAGTTACCGGGCGAACGGTTTGTGAAAACCTGTACACGCCGAAAAGAAAAAAAAAAAAATACAAAGATGCGTACAACGAGTAAAAACATTGCAGCTTCAGGTTACACAGGTACGAAGGATGAAATAAATGAATGCGATTGAAAACCGGAATACCGTATCCTCAAAATTCCCCGAAAATATCTTTTTTTTTTTTGGACCGTTTATATTAAAGGTGGCAGATTTTCTTAGGGTTCTCTCGAAGGAAAAAATTCGCATCGTACAAGAATAGATGAAGTCAAATGAATTTCGTATTGATTTAGGAGAACGATAGTTACAGCCCGAGGTATTTCAAACGATTCGAGTGAAAAGAAGGAAAACCGCTACAGATGACTGAAGTAAAGAGCGGTGAAATAATTTTAATTAACAGACGAAGTGGCACTTCAGATGCAAGCTTCGAAGGTGAAATTATATAGGTTTCTTGCGAAGTAAAAGCTTTATATCGCGGAAGGTACGCTGCTCGGAGGGATCAGAAAAATACATTGGAAAAGCAGGAATCGTTAAAAGATTATTAGAGGAAATTAAGAGGAGGTATGAAATTCTTCAGGTAGTGCGAACAATAATCCGTCCGCCCCTGAAGGTACTCTATGAATTTGGTTAATTATTTTCATTGAGGGAAATGCTAATTATACGTAGGCGGCACTCCAGGCCCATCGACTGCGTAAAGGGAAAATATTCCTTTGTGGAAGTTAAGGCAACGTGTAAAAGAAACAATGCGACCGGGAAAACTCGTATTGTAAATAGTCGCAAAAGGTCGAACGGGGAATGAAAACGAATGTGGATAGACAGTGACGAGACAATTAAGGGACAGACGTTAATAACTACGATGACGGGTACGGAAGCGTTTCATAGACTTTAAGCGATGTCGCCAAAAGAGAAAATTTTTAATTAATTACGAAAGCTTCACTTAAAACTTTCATCGTTAAAAACCACAGGGAACAACAAAGCCGGACGGTGACACCAAAGTCAGAGAAAAAGAGTTTTACGCGTCCCGCTATTATTTCGAAGAAAAAGTTGTGCTTATTTCGCGCGTATCGAAATCATCGCAGGGTCCCATAATTAAATATTAATGAGGCAATAAACATATATTTACGGTAACGAGTGGATCCTCGGGAAGCAAGATAAATATAACGTGGTTGCCTTGCATACAGCGAGTGCATTGAGAGATCGCGTATGTAAACCGGACAGTAATTGGGTGCTACCATAATTTACGCAAACGGTTATTGACATTTTCAGCATTCCCTCAGACAGGTCATGACTGCGTAGTAAATGCAAGCAAGCCGTGTTTGTCCGCGCCATTTTTTAATAATTAAATTAATCCCCCAAATGCTTTCCAAGGACAAACAAATTATGCCGGGACGAACGCATGATTTATGCCGGTGTTTAGGGAAGGGCAAACAACATGGATGCTATTATAATATTGACGGTACGTAGAGAACGAACAATGTTAAGGCTGCCACTTTGCCGGAGCAAATTTTGAGAGCGAACGACGCTCGCCCGGGAAAATCTCGACTTTCCGAGAAAGCGGCATTTTATTCTCGCGTTTCCCGGGGGAAAACATTCCTTCGTAAAGTGCAATGTAGCGTTACGGTAATGTAATATGAAACGTGTCCCCGTACTTCACGACCATATTCCACGGACTTATATACACATAATGCAAACGGCGGAAAATAATTTTCCCTTAATAACTCCCGTATGTACTTTCTTCCGGAAGACTCGCGGTGCCTGTAAATAATTTCCCTCCCCCGAACGTAAAATAATTTACGACTCGTCGGAAAATTTTATTCCCGCGCGATAAAACCACCGGCGCGATGTCGATAACGGATCGCGATAAATCGAAGAAATAAATACTATCCCGAATGATTCGCGCCATAAATTGAAATTAAATAACTCCTCGCGATTGTTTCGCGAATTCGCGTCTGCAGGCCGGCTCATTACTTCCAATCGTAAACTCGTTCTATCAGAGTTTCGCAAATAAAGGGAAGCTCTCGGAAAAGCTCTAGGAAATGGTGAAGTAATAAAAAGTCAACCGTATCGAGGCATGCGGAGACTTCTACTGCGGGTTTTGTTGCATCGTAAGCCGCGATGATCATTATGAGGTCGTATTTGCGAAGAGGGCTCAACAATAAAAAAAGTGAAACACGAAGTAGAGCCGCCGTTGCATCTGCCTTCCCTGCATGTACGCGAGTATATACACGAGTACGTGTACGAGTACGTACACCACCGACGTGTGGATGTACATTACTACCCTTCGAATTAAAAGACGCCGGAGCGGCTCTTCGCCGATACGGTTTCCTCGCCCCTGCGACTCGGCCCATTATTTTTATTCAGAGAATAAGCACGAATTAGAAAATCCGAAGCACTTCGCGACAATAAGGCGTTTTTTCTCTTCCGTTCAGAGGCGAAACGCGTTCCAAGCAGAAAAATCTACCGCGGCGCACGGGGCGAGCAATATAAAGCGTCCGCTAATATGCGTGTAACGATGTCATGTAAAGAGTAATTATTTGCGGGAGAAATATTTACGAGGTGGATAAAAAGTTCTCGTTAAACCTAACGCACCAAAAAAACGACGAAACACAATTCACGAGCGATATACAGTGAGGGCAAATTGAACGTTAAATTAATTAAAGTCGTTATATATTTCATGACCCACTCCAAAAATAGTTTGCTTGTTCGCGGAAAAATTAATAATCACTTTCGGAGTAAAGCTTCCGTATAGAAAAGTAAAATAAAACATGAGAGTTCATTAATTCTTATTCATTTAATTTCAATAAGGGAAAAAGCCTACAAGTTCGTTCGAGAAAAAGTTCCAACGAAAAATTCGTGGTATAATACCGCGGCTTGAATTTTGCAGGGAAACTTCTATATAAAAAATGAAAATTAAAAATTAAACGATTCCTATTAATTTAATTTCATTGAGTGAGAAAAAAAAATCAAAAATTCGTTCGAATAAAGGTTGAAAGAAAAATTCGCCGCCCAACACCCGAGCTTCAATTTTGGGGTAAATTTTCCTTATAAAAACTGACAATTTACAAGCTTCTCAATTATCAATTTCATTTCATTAAGTGGACAAAGTCTACAGGTTTGTTCGAGAAAAAGAAAAACAGTGGGGAAGAATAATTCGCGGCACAATTTCGCGGCTTCTTTTTTTCACGCGGAATGATCCCTTTGGTAGTAGGAAGTTTGGGATGGTCCCTATTCGCTCGGATTGACGTGCAACCCTTTTTCGGTGGGGTAGGCTGAGACCGGGGTTGGAATATTCCGGCACTTGCGGGCCAAAAGGCTGCCACTTTGATGACGGCCGGTACTTTTCAGATTGGATCGAATGCGCAGACAATGCGCTTCTGTCTCTACGGAAACGGCACCGTTGCGTTGCGTTCTTTCCGCTCGTTTCAGTCGTATTCGCAGGTTTAAAACCGCCGTTGTCAGGTTGTTGCCACCCCCCGGGGATGGGGTTTTATGGCAGGGCGCAGAAGCCGCGAACGCATGCACCGATGCACCCTACCCTCGCCTCGGCTAGACGAAGAAATGTAAATATTTAATAGCCGCCAAGCCGGCTGCCTTCATTTTAAACGAATACATATACATTTTACCGGGCTATCCGAATGCTACCAACGTAGCACCGATTTGCATAGGCTCGAAAAGGCCCGCAGATCCGGCCTTTTCTTCCAAGTACCAGTCAATAGCATTTAAAACCTACACAAGCTTCGCCGATTTCTTTCTTTTTACGCCACTTATTTCGTACACGCGTACTTCGACATTTCTTAATAGAAAATAATTACAGTTGTGAAAATCTCTTTTTTTTTTATTTTCGTCAAAATTTCAAGAAACCGCGGAACGATTAGCATACATTTGGACCGCTTAAAAGGGAGGTCGTACATATTTCACTAATTAATCATGACGCAAGAAAATGTATAATAAGCAATGTGTATTTACGGCCCTGCAAATGGAGTTTAGATAATATCGAAGATTTTCCGGTCTAATTCGTCACGTCTAGTTCAATTAATTCGAACGAGCAGAAGCCCTTTGAGCACCTGCTCATTTTAAGTAAGTCCAGGTGATACACGCGAACTTAGCCGCATCGAAGTAGAGGGTAATTTCCATACGTTCTTTTTCATGAGAATGATGTTTATAATGACGTTCGAAAATTCCCTGAAAAAAAATCGGTGCGTGGCCCTAACGCATGTTGAAAGTGAAACTTTTAAATTAAAGATAATTATTAGATACCATTAATTATCTTTCATTATTCCTTTATGAAATACTCTTACGAGTTATAGCTGTTTCAGGCATAATTATTATTAATTTTAATGCACATTATTATCATTTCACCTTAATTGTGAATAATTAACTCAACAACGCACTAATGCTAACGAAAGCGTTAACCCAAATTGTATTGGAATGAAGAAACATAACAGAACCCCAATTCGTTACAGAAATATTATTATAATATCTGCAAAGTCTCTGTACGAAACAAATCGACAATTCTTTTTATCGCGTTTATATACAGAAAATGTGACGACAACGAGTCAAGCAAACTCGGTGAAGTTCACCTCAGGAGAATTGAGTTTTATTGAATATTTCTCGTCATTTCATTCGATCGACCCTTGAAATGGTTTTGTCATAACCAGTAAAGTATCCATAAAATATGACGAAATAATTCTTTTCTAGAAAGTGATTTTTTTTCTCTTAGTTTAGAGAGTTGATTCGAGCAGCGGCCGATCCCGAATCGCATCTTTATCGGCAAGATGCTGCAGGGCAAAAATTGAGACGTAGTCAGAAATTCCGAATGCCGAAGAAGAAGGTCGTAAGTGGCTCGTGAGTAATAGTCGCATCCATCCGTCGCACCACCCCGGCAATAAGCGTGAATAGCTTCGTAACGACCGGGCGGAAGGAATAAAATTTGTTGCGATTCACCATGGTGCGCCTATGCTCGGCTACTCGCGTTACGTCACCCGGCACGCAGGAAATACGACGGTGTTCCTCCTCGAGGGTGAAATACGCCGAGACACCATCGCGAAATCCAACGTGACGAATGAGCACGCGATTAATCCTTTTCCCCGGGTTCGGGCCTGTCCAAGAAATTTGCCTATCCGGTTTTGCGGAAACGCCCCTTCGACGGCTCGTTGCGCTGCCGATAAAGCGTAAAGCTCTAAAGAGGGGAAAAGAAATTCTGATTAATTCAAGAGTAGCGTTCAATCGTCCCTTAACAACAGCTACCGTCGTCACAATTGCACGAATCTTTCGCTCGATTGAAATCCTACATGCCGAAAATATTTGATTGAATCGATACAATTTTTCTTACGGTTCAATAATAGAATCATGGTTATCGTACGGACGACCCTAATATTTGGGTGGCACATTATTAAAGATTCACTGATTAATCATTTTGAATACGTCAAACATTGTGTTAGATCGCCCCGAATATTCAATTTCGTACGTATATCCAAAATATCTGGTTTATCGACTATAACATGTTTTTTAGGGATTTAACCAAATCACTTTAATTAATCGAAGCAAACGAGTTCGATAAAATGAACCGAAATTCATTTAATTCAACTGAAGTGTTTTATGAAATTAATTAAATGCAGTCAATCAAACAATTCTGTTGAATCAACCATGTATTTATGCCATTATAATTAACTGCATGTATCGAAAGATTAAAGTTAATTATAAATTGTAGTCATCTAAGGCTTATCATAGTCTGGAGTTACAATGAATGAAGTTAAGTTTAATTATCGTTTACTCCGTTATCTTGTATCTTTAATGGGGCTCAGAAGTAGAGTATTCTTTCGGTTCAGAGTTTCTCGAAACTCGGTAAGTCGCGTTTCACTTTGCAATGAGAGAAGCCATTCTGCATGCTTCTGCAGTTATTTGATAAGATCGGAGCAATTTCAGTGTTGTAGGCTGCAGTTCAATTTTATATTTCCTGCGGCACTGCTGCGGCTGCGTTCCCCACAGGACAATTTCTGGGGGGGTTGTAATGGCTGTGTAGTAACCCGTGATTCCCCTCAAGAGAGTACTTAACATCTAAGAGCTGTTGGACTAAGTGCGTTCTCGACATGATGCACGAGGTAGAAAGATGTCGCAAAAGAGTTGGTCCTTGATACGTTAACTGTACGGTTGTAAAAAACGTTCCCGCTAAGGGGAACATCCTGTACTATTCTCGGATGACTATAAAATTTATACCTTACTAAATCTACTTTATAAAAATACTCATTAATGTGTACGAGGTGTATATCTCCCATTGCCATTGCCAAGTACAGAGTATATAAAAAATAAGGTTATACAGTCCTAGTTGTTATTTTGTTAATTAGCCGTCTATAAAATAGGGCCATTTGTTATTCCAAAAAAACCAAATGACTTGCCTCAATTCTGCAATACAGGTCTAAAGAGAAATACTCTCGACAAGAATCGTCTAAAATAATACAACAATTTCCGTCGCTACTGTTTTTCTCGTCTCGTTAAACCTGCAAATGGCATTTACCTTAAACATTACAAAATGTAATTACGAGCCTTCCGTTTAACACGTGCGAACCACTCCCAAGCAGTTTCGCTTTTAACGGCGTGTCCCAAAGCTAATGAAACGACTTTTAAAAACGCCATCTAGGGGAGACCGAGGACGCCTAGAGCACCCTAATTTTCCATATAAAATATAGTCTCGACGCTAACAAACGTGCTCGAAAAATCGTCCTATCCAAAAGTCCTTTTTCAACCTCAATTGTATGAAACTCGTATAAAGGTATCCAATACAGACTCGTATATAGGTACGTAAAAAGCTTAAAGGAAGGGAAGGAAATAGTTATGGGGTACAAACCCCGTAACAAAGTTTCATCTCATGAAAATGAACAGACTTTGTATGAATGCATTTGTAAATCCGTAGACCAAGTTTGGACCAAGTTTCGATCATGACGATCTGTTCCAATTAATTGTTGAATTAAAAACATTAAAATTGTTACAATGGACCTCGGTCTCCCCTACATGTAAGGAATAGGTACTGTACGATTTTTCTCCGCGTGGTTGCGTTGTTCGGGGGCCATCGAGAGGCGGGCGTCGAAAACGCGAGAAATGCAAGTGGAGGCTTCCTGCGGGAAAAGAATGAGTCCCGGAAAGCTCGGGAGGCCCCAGGGTGCAGGCGGAAGTGCGAAAAGAACGAAACGGAAGTAAGAGGCGAAAGGAAACTGGAAAGAGGGATTATCAATCAGGAGGACGGCGATACAGAGGAGCGGTGAGTCGCATTAGTCTCTGCCGCGCGGATTCATTCGCTCTGCCAATCACGACGGAACTCGAAAGTCCTCCGAGGGACCCGGGACTTTCGTCGCAAGTGGGTACACGCGAAACTCCTACGGCCGTCAATGAGCTTTAGGGGAGGGAATCGCGAATTATCCGACGCACCTGTTCCCACGAAAAAGAAATATTGACAAAAAAGTCGGGGTCCGTTCCGCGTTATCCCTACCGTCACCGATCAACCCCAAACAATTAGTCTGAAATGTTCTCGGTACTATTCTGAATTTTTATTACTTGACAAATAACTGCTTTCTACTCGTTAATATATACTCGGATTCATATTTTTGTACGTTATTCTCGTAAGTTTTGCATAATTTATCCCTGAATCGAGGAATCTAGGAATGTAGTTTTATATCAATTGGTAACATAAATTGCAATGTGTAAAATTTTGCATATTAAGACTTTCCCTTTTACGAATTCGGTAATTCAATAAACTCATATTTCAAATGTATTTGTCAATTAGTTTTACTCCGCCTTTCTCTGGTGAGAAGTAATTTAAGTATTTTCAGGCCTAACTTGTAGAAAATGGTATAACCATTACAGCCCGAGATATTTAAAGCTTGAACTCGATTGAAACGCTCCGAGGACTAACGAGGTTCTAATGAGAATCATTAATTCACAGGTTCTGTCTGAATTAAATAAGACTGAAATTACTGTCGGCAGATTAATTGATTAACGGAATACAAGATTTGGGGATTCAACCAAGATCGATCATTTCGACTAGGGCTAAGTAATTGCGTTCAGTGACATGGTCGCCCATAATCGATCGAGAAAAAATTGCTTTCTATTGACTAACATTCGCGTTTTCGTAAACTTTTAGCCGATTTCCATGAATCTCGTAGATTTATTCTCCAAATCGAGTAGTCGATCAACCGTGATGCACCCCAAACGAATGGCGTGTACTTCTCGTACGACTCATCCTTCCTTTCTAGCGATGCGCTTAATGGCCCGAAGGGCGAGAACGTGGATGTTAACGCGATTATTGTTGTCTCACCGCCGAATCCCGAACTTACAGCGATAAATATACCTCGCCGTCATGTTGATGGGTTTCTGAGGGGTTGAATTAAATTGCTAGATGTTTCGCTCGAGCACATAACGACCGAGGGGGCGGCCATGCACGTATTGGGGTAGCTCCAAAAGGTTTTACACCTACACCCATTATTTATATACAATAAATCCTGCATCCCTCGCTCATGCCCTGAACTATCATCCTCCCCGATCTTTCGGAAACATGAAATTTCTTCTTTGACGTCTTTTCGCGTTAGCTCAATTTGCAACTGTCCTCAAAAAATCAATATCTTTCATTTAAAATGATCAAAGCCAAACGGTGCCACGTCATGATTTGTAATAATTTTAGCTCCAGTTAACCAGACCTGTAACAACTTTTTCCGTATTATACCCCGAATCTAGGTGAAGGTATTCCACAACTTATTAAAGTTCCACCTTTTCCGGGCAAAGAGTTCTTTGCCTACACCGTCCCGAGGTACTCCTGGCGAAACGGGTAGAGATTTCCAACTTATCCAGCCCCCAGGGTCCTTTTACCCGAGTCTTTGATATTTTGTTCGAGATTATCGAGAGTCGACAGGTCGTTACTGTGCTTTCGATTAAAAGAGTCTCCGGCTGATTCGGCCGGCCCCGGTCGAGAGCCAAGAAGGAAGTCCTTTACAAAAGTACCGGAAGTTCACGTTTCGCGGATGGATTGCAACCCGGTTTAGAGTGCATCCGCTCAAAAGGGACGTCCCGACGCAAGAAGTCTCAAAGAGTCGGTAATATCCGGGTCGAAGCAGTCAAAAATAAAAGCTGCCACGCGAGGCGGCCGTCTCCGCCACTCGACGTCGGCCTGGCCGAGTTTCTTTGTAGGCTGCCGTTTCCGAAAAAGAGGGAAAAAGCGTTTCGGCCGAGACCGAAAAGGGTTTTCGTCGCTTTTTTCGAGAGGGGGCCCGCTTAAGTCGCGGCCCGTGAATTTAAATGTACTGTACTGATGCACTCACCTTTCCATCTGGGCTGCATACTTTGATCCCGGCGAGTGAGACGATCAGAAGGACGGAGGTGGACCGATCGCTGTACTGGAACAGGCCAAATTGCGTTATGTAGCGATTGAAGAAATTCTCATGAGGCATTACAGAATTCCTAATTATTAGCCAGAAATTAATTGAGCTTAAAACCGAAGCAGTTCTTAAGGTGATGTTGAAGTGGCGTCAAAGAGGTCTCGTATATGAAACTTTCCTCCGAACTGGATGTACCGAATCGTTTCAAACTTGACAATGGGAATATGAAGGCTATAAGGAAGGTTCTGATACCCATAAAGTCTTAATTTCTTTTAAAATTTGTATATAGATATTTTCAAAATTTTTCTATAAACTATGAAATTTCACGAGTGTCAGGACCTTCTTTATAACCTCCAGATTCACGTTGTAAAGTTTGAAACGATACGGTACACCCAGTTCGTAGAAAAGTTTCATGAACGATTGATCTTTCGAATGCCACTTTTACATCCCCTTGATAAGCATTACGAAATTGTCCAGTCCATAAAGTTATGAAACGTACGCGAAACAAAATCGCACTTAGCCGTGGATCAGGATGTTGCAACTTATCCAATTAACTTGCGACCTTTTTACTAATTGACCTGTACATCCTCTTAATCAGTGTAAGCGAACGTGTAACGATGGTAGCTCACGGTCGATGAGGAGCCATTAAATAAACGTTTAACTCGTTCTTGCGTCGCAAGCCGGCGAGAAGCGCGCAAACAAAGAGCTTTGTTTAGGTGCTCTTAAAGTAACGCTAAGAAGAAAGAAACCCCTTGCTCTCGGTCGCTCATTCCAAGAGAAAGGGGTCCAAAGTAAAGGACCAGCCCAAGTCTATAAACGAAAGCAGAAAGATGTTAAGAAATGAAACAATCATAGCTTTCCGTCATCTCTTGGAACCTTCTTTGAGCGTGTCTCGTCTCGTACATTTCCTCCAAAAGTCACCATTCTCTTGGATCCCTCTGCCGACCATATTCTCACGCAAGATTCATCATTTTCTTCTACCATAACTCGATATATCTAACTTCAGCAAAGCAGGACTAATCCTTTACTCTTGGGTTCAAAAGCCTTACACAAATTCTGCGAAAATGAAAGCACCTCGGCAACGACATGCTTACAAGCCTTCCCAATTTTCTGAAGGAGAAGGAAGAACGTGCGGGATAAAATCGACTTAAAAAGAAGAATTGAAAATCCTGAATGCGCGCTTCTTGTAATGGTTCTCCTCCATTAATCGTAACCCCTTCCGAGGAGTGTATCCTCGTATTTTTCTTGCTTTCACAATTTTGACTTGCAAGGCTCCCCCGCCGAGTGAAGTGCGACTAGCCGCTTAATCCTCGGATTGAAAAGTTGGCAAAGAGAGCCGCGACAGAAGCCACGTCGGTAAATGGAACAGGGAGGGCCTCTGAATATCGCGGGAGCGACTCATTGTCTTAAAACTCGCTGAAGCGAGAGTCCTGGCAGAAAGGAAGATCCTTCCTAGCCATAATTACTGGTACGCGAGGG
The DNA here is from genome assembly GCF_000612105.2 of Orussus abietinus. Lineage (NCBI taxonomy): Eukaryota > Metazoa > Arthropoda > Insecta > Hymenoptera > Orussidae > Orussus > Orussus abietinus. The sequence continues at coordinate 325,291 of NW_019396018.1, read as the reverse complement.
GTGATTCGCCATGTGGTATGGCGAAACGTGCCGAGTGATGCGATGCTCTACGTGGGGGCGAACATTGTCGTTTCATTTCCCGTTTCTTAATTCGAGCCGGGGTGGCTCGGTGCTTTCGGCTATTCGATGTCCCCTTTCAAAGCTTGGCCGCCTTTTCGGTGAATAATGTCCCTTTCCACTTCTCCCCTTTTCGGAGGAAATTCGAGGCCGGGAAAGGTTCTTAGATCCAAAAGAATGGTACCGAGGTGGATATACCTTGTTATATCGAGTAACGTTTTGGTTGCAAGGGTATTCTGTCCCTACTAAGATTTTTAGACCTAAGATACTAGACCGTATAAAGGTGCTTTATAATGTTAGTACTGCATTGAGTCCCTTTCTCCCGTTTCGAAGAGAATTCGAGGTCGGATAAAAGTTCTTAGATCCAAAGAAACGGTACTGAGCTGGGTAGTATAATATTTCAGATAATGTTATGGTTTTAAAAATATCAAGTTCCAAATAAAATTTTTAGATCTAGAATAATAGATTATGTAAGAGTACTTTATAATCTTCATACAGCATGAAACCAAACTTTGCAGACGTCTGAACAGGATGTTAATAAGTAAATGAACCGTTTATATTCATGCGGTTTCATACATTAGTTAATTAGGTAAAAGTCATGATACCGATTGCAATGTTATTCGCTAAAGTGCAACTAGATAAATTGTCCAAGTAACCGATTACTTGGGGCATACCGAGTAACACTGTACTCGATGCAACGAGTTGCGATTAGTTCGCGGTGTAAACATGCCGATGCACTAATTTATTGCGTGTGCGTGGATAGACGCATCCTGCGCATTAATCCACGGAACGTTTCTCGTTTCCGAGAAATTGAATGAATGTGTAATCAAAAGTATTATCGAGATTTTCGGTACCGAATCCCGTTTAAACGAAATCCAACCGAAATGTTCATTGAAATAATTATTACACATATATTAGGTTGATCGAAAAATAATTGCGGATTTTATACGCGGTCGATACTTAAAAACCACAAATCTGGGTAATTGTGTACAAAAGGGTGATTCTCTCGGAGAGGATCACCCTTTTATGCATAATTACCCAAATCTGCACCGCAGAGTAAATACATAAGTCGAAATTTTGATTCTACTTAGAACCTATAATTGTAGGTCTTAACCTCTTAACTTACAATATCGTGTGAGAGACGTGGTATATCAATCGGGCCAAACGTGAACAAAACGTGTGAGAGACGTGGTATGTCAATCGGGCCAAATGTAAACAAAACGAATGAGAGACGTGGTATGTCAACCGGGTCAAATGTAAACTAAACGTATGAGAGACGTGTGAGACGTTGAACGTTCAGCCAAACCGTGAAATGGCCCGATGTATGACCAACATTTTTGTTGTTTATGGCACGCGCTATTGGAATTTAAATCGTAAGGCAAGGAGTTAAATAAGTTTGGAGATAATATAGAGGGCAACTTTAATGCAATTGACGTCCTGAGTATCTAAAACTTGGCGATATTATTATTTCTTTTATTTACGGGCCCATAAAAGTCGGTTGCATCGACACTCGCGTTAAAAGCTTTAATCAAGGATTACTTAACGCCTGATTAAACGACTAAAAAAAAAACGCCTAATTATCTGACTCCAGGTGGTTACCTAACAACGGATCTTAAACTTTGTTCAGCCTGATTTCGATTGGTGCATCGCGAATTTCATTAATCCGAGATCAACTAATCATAGTTAAGAAATTTCATGCTAATCACAATTAATACAGCCAGCCCTAAAACAGGCCTTAATTTGTATTAAATAGGACATACAAGGTTCAAAAAAGTATAAAAAGTGAAACGGAAACGAGAGTTCTTACTCATTATTAGATTACGCAGATTAAAAACAGGGCTAAAATTTCGACTTGGGATATTTTCAGAATAAGGATCTGAAACCGTTTATCGTCATAATACAGAGGACTTAATACTGTCTGCCTCTACGATAGAGGACGTAGGGCTATTTACCTCTACTAATTATTTTTGCACGAACTTAATATCGACGTGTTTTATCCCTTAACATAACAACTCGCTTAACGTTAATTCACCTTCACTGAAATTTACCTCGTTGCAGATCATCAAGCGCCTAAGTCTCGCCACGCACGAGACGCGGCTTCCCCGAAAGCGAGGTCAAGGCTCGCGTAAAGAGTCCTCGTGGAGGGCAAGAAGGTGGCCGCCGCGGGGAAAGAGAGGTCGACTCGGCGCGAGGCGAGGTCTTCGGGCCCTTTCGGGACACTCGGGTCTCGGTGGGTTTATTCCAGAAGGGTGATTAAAAAGTTGCCGAGTGGGACAGCATGGACCTGGAGGGGAGCGTGGGACAGTCCGTCGGCAGTCTAGCTCGAACGCGTGCGACCGAATGAGCGCGTCGAGCGCGCCCTCGTCGCCTCGATCAGGCGAGGCTCCCCCTCTCTCTCGCTCCCGCGGCGCGCCACTCCCTCCCTCTCTCTCGCGCGACCGAGGTTCGCGCCGAGGCCGCCGCGCGGCGCTACTCGCCACGCGCGCTCACCTGCTCGCCCACATTTGCATAAAACGCCACCACTCGGTCGATTTAACTTTGGGCATTATTGCGCGGTGTATAACGAGGCGAGACGAGAGCCGCTCAAAGCCGAGCTGACAGCGAAAAGCCGCGATTTTTGCACGGCCCCCGAGAGAAATCATTGCAACCGAGGACGATTAAACCGGTTCGTCGGTTAGGGGCGCCGATGACGATCGACGCCATCGAGTTACCGCGGAGCTCTTTTGGCGCACTGCGACAATTTTCCACATGCGTTTCAATGCAATTACTTACAAAAGCGGAGGAAACGTAGAAAACCGGGTGCGACCATTTCCGATTGCTCGAGTTTCTCGTAGCGCGTCATTTTTCTCAGATTTTCATTTTAAGCGCGGGTTATATGAATGTACATGTACCTATTCGATATGTAGACTGTCGAATGAAATTATATAATTAAAGAGCGCGTATAGGAAAGGTTTCAGTATTTTGAAATTTAGGTTTTCGATGATAACTCTTACGACTGGTACTTTACTATATTACCGGTACGCCTATTACGTTAATAAGAACAGATTACGACATCTGTTATTACCGTTCTTTTCACACCGAGGCTGAAGAGAACCTCCTCCTTTTCAAAGGACGTCCTGTTTCAAAAGTATTTCAAGAGATCCGCTAGTAAATACTGCTAACTCAGTTTTCCCGGAAAGAAAAAGAACTGACTAAACTCAATCCCCCGACCCCAGTGCCGTTCATTTATATTGATCAAAAGAAACTTTGAACCCAAACCCCAGGGGGTTTCAAAAAACGAGTAATTATACATTCCTACTTATGCAGTATTGATTTGCCGAACGCAAACGGGCCTCGCGTACATTTCAATTACTTAGAACTTCAGGCGCAACTGACGTATAAACCCTGAACGTTTGTTCCTGTTCAAACCCCGGAATAAATATAAGGTTAGAAAACGGCTACTTATCCGAAGGTGTAAGATAACCTTGATGAAATTAAAATATCATATCACTGCATCTGCCTTAAGGTGCTGCAATTTTTTTTTAATCATAACACATGATAATCTCAAATAAATGATGAACATTACAATGCGCGTTAAAAACATTCCTTATCATCTGCACCATTGATTTCTTCGTGAGGCCTGAAGTTCAATTTCCATATTTTTCAATCTATATTCCTAAAATAATATAGCCCTCGTCAGCCTTCCCTTCAAGGGGAGGATTTTGGAATTATCCCATTAGTCGCAATCTCCTTTTTTTACTTTTACCAATTGGGCATTGAAAACACCTGTCATTACCAGAAGGCTAATGACAGCATTTATTCGAATAGGTTCAGGGGTGGTATTTCGGTGCACTCATTGGATGATTGGGAGGGAGCGGAAATGATTGGAAGGTTCGGCGGGATCTCTGATCGGAACGCGTTTCACCCGTGGCGGAAACGCGTGGTCGTAGGTTACGCGGTGGTCGGTGAGTCATCCTGTGTCAACGTAGAAGGATCGTCGATGTCCCTGAAAACGTTGGCAACGAGGGGACAGGGTTGGCAGCTCTTGTCATCGTCGGCTGGCTCGCGAGGCCCGTACTCCGCGGATTCATTAATTTATTATGTCGACGACTTTCGTATCAACGTCGCACTCCACGTCCGAAATCGAGGGATGCGCGATAAATCGGTGCCATCGAACGTCATTCTTTGTTACTGAAAACTGGGCCCAGACAGAATAAATATACGATTGCAAGAGGTACCCCGAACCATCACAACCCCGGAAAAAAAATTGTAAAATTTAATATATTAGGTTGAGACGTAACTTGGTGCACAGTTTTTCTTCGTTTTGTTCAAGAACTAAACTCACTATTATATAAATACATCTGTTAAAAAATATACAGCATTCTTCAAATTTACAGTGTTCCATTGGGTTGAGGCGTATGTTCGCGTAATATTTTTATTGAATCGTAAAGAAGAAATTCCACGAACTTCCCGCGACCCAATGACAAACGCAACGCATAAAAATTCAACTAATCCTATCCTCAATCTGTTGCTTGAACCTGACACCTGCCTTCCCTGTATTACCAATTCGAATGAACATTGAAAATGTCCAATCGTGTCATTTTCATCGTCTCCGCGATGCACGACCGTCGAGTTTCTAAAGACAACCAGGCGCATTAATTACCATAAAAGCGCGTCGATTACTTTTCGCGCCTCCCGAGAGCGCTTCGTTTAATTTTTCTTCGCACCCCCGGCGCGAAATGCTCCCAGGGGGCGAAAATGAAAATATTTATCCCGCCTGCAAGACCCGGAGCCGAGGCGAGCTCGGTCGCGCGTCTTCGCTCGCGTTGTCGAGAACACCTTGCAAATGGCGTGCCCCGAGTGGGGTGTATCAAGGGAGGAAGAGTCAACTATCTCTCCGGGGGAATAAATTCCACCTAGTTACGAGCCCGTCCAGGTATTTACCCGGCCCGGGGCAGGGTGAGGCCGATTTAGACACGCGAGTGCGACTTTCGCAGAGGAGCTTACGCCAATGGGATTCCTCGGGGTTGCCGGCGACGCTGACGCCGCGCGGGGCCGCTTTTAAGTTCCGCCTCTCTTAATTCGCTCGTAAACACTCGCTCCTTTCACGCTTACTCGGCGGGAGCGAGCGCGAGTGCGCAAATAAGGAGGACTCAAAGAGACGTCAGAAATAGCGATTTCTCTTTCACGGCCGGAATACGCCTCGCCGCGGAATTACGCCCGATGCCGCGGAAACGCACCCTCCGCGACCCCCGCCGACCTCGGCGGCGAGATTCCGACCGAGATTGCGGGTTGCGGATAGAATATCGAAAGAATTATCGGATTGAAATTCCTAAATGCGAAGGTAGATGCCGACTTCCCTCTCTATAGCGACGGTTTGTCGAGGTTTTTCAATTTCTTCCTATTATCTGCAGTTAGCGAGGGAGAGTGATGCCGGGTGCAGCGAAATGCATCTCTGGTGACGTCAATCTCTGCGGGGTGATTCCGATCGAAAGTACGGGTTGTAGATAGTATATCGGAAAAACTATTTGATTGGAATTCCTAAATGCGAAGATAGATACCGATATCGCTGTCTATAGCGACGGTTTGTCGAGGTTTTTCAATTTCTTCCTATTATCTGTAGTTAGCGAGGGAGAGTGATGCCGGGTGCAGTGAAATGCACCTCCGGTGACGTCAATCTCTGCGGGGTGATTCCGATTGAAAGTACGGGTTGTAGATAGTATATCGAAAAAACTATTTGATTGAAATTCCTAAATGCGAAGATAGATACCGATATCGCTCTCTATAGCGACGGTTTATCGAGACTTTTCCATTTCTCACAATTTTTTGCAGCCTAGTTTAGAAGGAAAGCCTGGTCTTGCGAAATGCATCCTTTGTGAGCCCAATCTCTGCGGCGTGGTCCCAGAACATGGTCATAGAGTATAAAAGTTCGCAAAGAATTACTGTATTAAAATTCCTGAATGGAAGAACAGTGCTCAGCTTTCATGGCGAAGGTCCTAAATTTCTCAGTTTTTCGTGATTTTTTAGGAGTGCGTTAAAGAACAAAGGCTCCGTATCACTGCGGAAGGACATCCCTTCGGAAGGGTAGCACTTCGAAACGTCTGGTTCACTTTGGGGAATACAACCAAGGGATATAAAAATAGGCGGAAAAAAAGGCCCTGCAGAGCCTACGGTAACAATGGCCGAGCATATAGATACGAAACGGCGGGGAGAAAGAGATTTGGGCGGAGAAAACGAGACCGGGGAGAGCCGGGGGTGGGATTCTGATAGCAGGGTGTACCCATTACGGATTCATCCGACGTTATGTAACGTGCCAGGGGGTTTGTTCGCCGACTCGAGTTTTGAAGGGACGTAAACTCGAAGCCGCCCGAATTACCGGCGAAGTATCGAACACGCTCACTCGAAGGAATTTACCACCATAAGGAATTTATGAATCCGATAGGAAGTTCTAAGAGGTCAGGTCCCGAGTCGGGGGGGCAACCTATTTTGTCCCTTCTCGCTGCACCCCTAATCGATCTCTGCGGTGGCGTTAAACTACGCCGGCCTTTGGGCCTCGCCGCGCGATAGATAATTACATTTTGCTTTTGACAAAAGACCTCGATCGAAAATTTTGAATAGACCTTGGCCGAATGGGGGAATAACGGTTCCGCTCTCGACGTTACATGGCACAAAGGTAATGAATGGTTTAATCATAAAGGGGAAGCTGCGATGTAATCGCCTTTTACCTCGCGTACTTTGACCATCCCCTATATTTGAGAAAATGACGAAAAAAGACCGAACCTCTAAATTACGGTATGAAAGAGGTCGAAGAGTAAGCCTGGATTTTGGGTTTAACGGTATCCTGAAATAAATTCAACTTGGGGATATTTCGTGCACATAAGTATGTATAATCGAAGTTTACGTTTAAACGTAACTTTGAAAGGAAATACGTAAGATTTCCTGATCTTCTTTCGCAGCGACGTCAAAGGTGTTGCAATGTTTTCTCACAATCTCTTTTCTCTAGTTTCGTAAATACGAGTCCCTTTGTACCGACCACTTGCCTCCATACTGTACCCACTGTACGTGTCTACTTCGACAAACGAGGTGCGCCGCTTCAACCAGCCATTACACTTTCCGGCAAATTTCGGACTACGTTCAGGCATTCTAAAAATGCTTCAGAGCAGACAGCATACCACGAAAGGACGTTAAAAAATATCAGGATCAAGCAAAAAACTGTGTTATTTATTTAAATAATCGAAATAACTTTTCAGCCTTATTTAGAACCTTATCTCGAATACCTCGCAATACCAGTTTTTACGGAAATAATTTATTCAATCATAAATAACGTTCCGGGTTTAACCAAGAATTTACTTACGGTATGCAAATTTTCAACGGTCCTTTTGAAAAAAAAAAAAAAAAAGAAATTGAGGACAAGCTATTTCCCGGTCAGAATGAAAGCGAAACGATGTAATAGCGCTTCGGCTCTCGGCAAAAACCTCTCGGAGCCCTGTCCGGCTGGGACCAGGTTTAATCCGCCATTATGGAATTCACTGACAACTGATAGTGCCAGACAGATATCGGAAACGGCGGACGGAAATTAAAGCAATTCTAATATACGCATGTGCCGATTTAAACCCCTCCACTTCCGGTACCGGAGATGTCCCTTGGAAAGGGGACGACCACTCCGCGAGGATTTAGGGAGGAAAATGTGAAATGAAATGCATTTTCTATAGGACATCCTCGGATGGGGCGAAAATGCAGACATCGCGAGGCTTCAGCTATTCCTGATGAATTGTCAACCCCTAAAAGTGAATATCGACCGAAGCTGATAAAGATTCGTCGGTACTGACCGCAAATGGATCTCTGATTAAATTCTACATCGTGTTTATTTTTTATCTCTATGGCGTCGTTTTCGATTATTCTATGTCGAGATAAGTAATTAACGATTAATACTCTGGACTAGTAGTAAAAAAATGTGAAAAGCTTTATAAACTAGAAAAGGCTCGTTCCAGGTTCTACATTTTCATCCGGATTTGTTGGACCAGTGATTTGCAAAGAGCAAAATAGGAGCACGTATCTGATTATGTTCATCCCGGAACAACAGGCCCCTGTTCTCGGGCAGCTCTTTAAATGGATCTTCGCGGAAGACTCGGTAAAGTCGATGAAATGGCCGGTAACGTGGAATTAACTTTGAAAGAGACTTTGAAACGCCCTGTTTTTCCTTCGAGTTCGCTGCGCCGAGAACCTCGGAGAATTATTGAGTTACTTGCGGGAGTAATAACGCGTGGCGCGATCTTCCTTCGGTTGATCGATGCATCCATCCGCCGGTGCGCGTTCGGTCGAGGGTATTTGCCGAGGGCACCGTAGTTACTGCAGTTACTGATTAAACCGACGGTACAAACTACAGGAAGGCACGAGCCACTTGGGCCGGAACTTCGTAATGGCCGGCTGAACGACACTCGACTGCAGCGATTCGTTTGTCCATTGATTTGTCTCGAGCAGTTAAGCGATTCGCTGGTCGACCGGAAAGGAGGTGTCCTGCGATTCAGGACGATTCGAGCCTTTTTATCGCAACTTGAGCAACGTCGAAAGTACAATTACCATTCCACGGTACGACGGCGAAAAACATGCAAAATAACTCCCATGTGCTTCAAGTCCTTCGATACAAATGACTACAAGGACAAACGTCTACAACCATTGTCACGTTTCATCGAATGAAAGCAAACTCCAAAAATATATATTTATAAAGTTAAAAATAATGTACGTACACATTTTATCTAAGAATATTGTCAGTTTCTGTGCTGAGATTTAAACGCTTGTTGTTAAAAATCCGGGAAATAGTCGCATAAACTTACTGACCTGATAAACAAAGTACGTCTATCGGGAGATATTCGTAATCTTGCGAAAATTAATAGGAAAATTCGGAACCGCAATTTTCCGCGTAGGTAATTTTAAAACTTCTATGTGGCATTGAGAGATTCATTTGGCCCCATGATTATTTGCCATCAATCATTTCGTTAACCTCCAATCTCGGAAGCATTGTCGCGTCATCGGGGTCGACCCTGCTCGAATTTGACCGGCGAACCCCGGCCTTCGCGAGGCTCCTCTTCTGGCACACAGCTACTCCGGTGTGCTGTCATTATTCCAGCATATTAGGCAAGAATTTAATAACGTGCCAATATGTTTTCCGGGATGACACCGGGGCGGGGAGGGTGTTAGAGACTGCGTAATAAATCTGGCCGAGAGCCTCGGCCGCGGCCGCAATAATCGCGGCCAGGGGATTCGAAGTGGGAAGCACGGTGACACGGTGCACTTTACCTATGAATTATTAACGCAGAAGTTACTCGGGCATCCGTGAAATATCCAGAGGAAACTCCTCCTGCATCTGCTATATTCTTCCGTCGAGAAACCGCGATCGAGAGGCCTCGCGATAAAAGATGTAATGCCCGGGGAAATGCCCGGTACAGGTGGTGTACTTGCAAGTCCAGGTGCAACAACGGTGGTGTACCCGATTTTTAAAGGATCGTCATATTTTCGGAATTCATCTTGCCATTTCATATCATTCCGTTGAGAAAAAGATAATAAACGGGGAGTTTGAAAGATTTAATTTCGCGAAAACGGTCCCAATAAGCACAAAATACTGAATACACATCGAAATCGCGGATTTACGATGTTGCTTGGTATGGATGAGCAATTGTGGAGTAATTGGTTGACGATAGAAGCAAGGAGGTGGCGGAGAGAATGAGATTGATCGACTTTTTCAGTCATTACTTCCCAGTCGGCAGAGAAACGTTTCCCCTTAGAATGGGCCGCGACAATTTGTTCACGGCATTAGCGGTTAATGGTCCCGACGTGGGAAGGAAATAATAAACTCCGGAGGGTGGAACTAAGCAGGTCTCCTAATTGTCATTCGAGCAGCAAAGAGTCTCCTTTCCTGCAGAGTCTGAAGTTTACCACTTGTTACCACCTGTTTGCTCGCCCGCCCCGAAAGAAGTGTCCGTGTTGAAACGCGACGCTCGCAGACGGTGCATCGTCAATTTGTGCATTTCCGTTGGTCCCTAATTGTTTCTCCGGAAACAAGTGATTCCATCTTTCGACCCCCCGCCAAGGGGGTACATTCTTAACGCATTCCACCCCTCCTGGCATCAACGCGAATTAAGTGTAAGTGTGCAAATTGCTCGGTAGATGTAACGCCACGATATAATTATTAGACTACAAGTGAACGTATTACTTAAATAATCTAAACCAAGATCGGCACGAGGCTCTTCAAAATTACATCCACGCCGAGAAAAAGAAAAATTCATTGCACCAAAAAAAAAAAAAAACATTTCTTCGAACAATACCAAAGAAACATTCTATTAACTCAAACAATAAATTTCACTCAGGCAAATTGTCACAATTCCGAAGGAACGTTGCACCTAATTTATTCGAGTTTATTTCAATCAAATAATTGTTCTTCGAATTAACAACATTTTTCTTTGGTACTATTCAAGGAACTATTTCTTCGGATCCATAAAAACTTGTTCGTAGTGCACGATTGACCTAACCCCTCATCGAGGGAAAGAATAAAAAACCTGTTCAATTAGATCAAATCCCTTTGTAGCACATTTATCTGAACGTAATTAGACATGGGAACTTGACGTTTAGTTTCACCCTCTACGCCCCAGAACGATCTTATCGCCGTCACTATCCATATCGGACGAGATCTCCCAGATTCTCGGCCACTTCCCCTTAAAGAATCATCGCGGGCAGTGCTTGCCTCTCTCCCCTCTCCAGCCCCAACCGGAAGGCCGACAGGAAGCGAGTAAAATACGGCAAGTGATAACCTCGCATTATCTCGGAGAACAGGTTCCTTAACCCGTGAAATGGGCAGGCGTCGGGTCTGCGAAGGACGCGATGGCGATCGGTTTCGGGTGGGCTGAATGAGAAACAGACGATGCGGCTCCTCCGGGGGGTCACGGTGGAAGCGGCCGAAGAGAAGGGTTGACGACGAAGAGCGGAACCCGGTGGGGGTAGGGGTGGAGGAGGACGCAAAGGACGCGGCGGGGGCGGCGATGTCGGGGGGGTANCCGCACCCCCCGACCCGCGTTGACTCCCATCGGCCAGCCCGTAAGTGAGAGTTTGCATATTCAAACGTGGAGTACGCCCGAAGCGAACTGCGCCTCTGGGCAGGCCCGCCGCTACGCCTTCCTTTTAATTATTGCGATTAATTAAGCCGTAACAAGTCTGCGCCGTAAGGAAGAGGGCCGCGGCGGCGAAGGGGAATTAATTATTGTGGCCGCTATTTGCACAACGAACTAATCCTACGGGTAAATCACGCACGTGGAATTCTTAATATCGAGGCGGAGAGGTCGGCTAAGGGAGCTCGGGGACCAAGAAGGGGGTGGCTCTTCGGCGCTCCTTCGGACGGAGCTCGTTGTTGGTCTCGCGGGGACTCGGAGTCCTTCCCGGGGTGTGGCGAGTCCTCGATCGTCGCGATTGTCGCGATCGCCAAGCCTCGAGGGCCCCGGGAACGGGGATTCGCGAGGTGGCCGAGATGGGCGCGAATGACTCGCCGGAGATCGGCGTACATCGGAGTTCCAGAGTTTGGGGTGAAACTAAAAAATTAGGAGACGCGACTCCGAGCTAAATGAATCCTTCCGAAGACGTCTTCGATGTAAGGAAACCTTGCGCCAAATACGCCCTTTCGTAAGTGTCTATTTTGCAAAAACGTAGGTACACGTAAAGGAGCTATTCATCGCAGGAAAAGATGGAATCGGTTACTTTTGTCAAATGCGAACATTGGGGGTTGAATGAAAAATAAAATGTTATGGAAACGTGGCTATGAAGTAATGTAGGTTTGTACTTTATTTAGATACAACTCCTATGTAAGAAAAAGATGCGGGTATACGTTTGAAAAAGGATCGCGTAGGTCAATTAGTCGATCCGTCTTCTGAGCGCGTCCGAGTTCGACTGTCTTCCAAAAAATGGTTTTCGCATTCCGCGTCCCCCTTTCGCCCCCCTAGGCTTCTCGAGAGATCAGCCGCGGCGAACTCGGGCAGCGAGAATCCTCACATACTACTCATCTTAGTTAAAAAATCCTCCGATCCTACAGTAATAATTGAGGGCGCGGAAGGAAGGAAATCATTTCTCGCTTTAAATTAATTTGCAAGGGAATGTGGATTTTGGAAATGGATCGATCGCGTATTAGGGTTTAGGGAACGTATCGCGTTGTCATTTGTTCACGGGCGATTCGGTGCTGCATTTGAAAATCGGATCCGCTACGGCGGCCAATGGACCACCCCGGCTACGAACGATTACAAAACACTTCCAAGGAGCGGTGCGAGGCACCGGGACTTATTAATCATTTGTAATTTCGCCGGGAGAAAAGTTCAGGAGACTACTTAGGATCTCGAGGAAGAGGCAGACAATCCGAAGGGTCTGGGAAGTTTCGCGGAGAGCCCGTGGGGAAGAGGAGGCGACGATCGAGGGAACCGAGCAATACCGACCGAGGGGCTGCCTAGGAAACAGCCTTGAAAAAGAGACGGAGACGGACCGATCGGAAGGGGCTGAGGAAGAGGGAGAATTCGCGAACAATCAGGGAGGCATATTTCATATTCAGCGACCCGTAACCTCGCAATCTTGAGGGGAGACCGAGGAACTGGCCGGACGCCTCCACAATTGAATCCAGGATCGAGGACGAAACGCTTCACTGCCATAACGTATGCATTGGTTGGGGAAGAGTGGACAGTGCTGGTCCCAGACCCCACTTTTCGGTTTCTCAGAGTTCTTCTCCAGGACAATGCCGGGCTCGCCTCCTTCTGGGTGGACCAGAGACTTACCCCAAACGTGGATAAAACCCCTTCTGTCCCAATGTAGACATAACGTCTTTTATAAATCTTTCGATTTTACTTAATTATCTCCCAGGTACAGGCCCAGTAGTAGAGTAGGATTAGAAAATAACGGGAAATATGATTTCTTTTCTTTTCCTCTGGTCTAATTTGTATTCATTGGTTGGAGAAAAATAGGAAATAATAGAATAGCTGGTCCTAGACCCTACTTTTCAGTTTCTTAGAGTTATCCTCCGGGACAATGCCGGAAACGTCTCTTTCTGGAAGAGTCAGGGATACGCTAGGGGTGGATAGGATGATTTCCTCTGCTTCCAATTCAGAAATAACGTTTTTCGTCACGACTTGATTTAATTGTTCAGCTGGTAAAAACCCAGTAAATGGGTAAGATAAAAAAAGGTAGGAATCTCGTAAAATACTTTTTTCCGATCCTCTGGTCTTATTTAAAAGCGGAACGCTTCGTTGCTAGAACGAATGCAGTAGCTGGAGAAGAATGGACGGTGCCGATTCCATCCTCCACTTTTCCCCGAGTTCTTCTCTAGAACAATACCTGGATCGTCCTCTTCTGGGTGGACCAGCGACGTATACCATAGAGGGATGGAATTATCCCCTCCTGTTTCAATCTAGACATAACGTCCTGTGCGACTTTCCCGAGTTGATTTAATTGTCCACTCGGGTGGACACCCACTGATTGCGTAGGTTAAAAAAGAGCGGGTATTCGTAAAAAGGTACTATCCCGATCCTCTGATTCGATTTAAAAATCAAACTGGTCTACCGCCCCCGCAATTGAATTCGCAGCCGAGCCGATGCTCAACCGTAGGGTGCGTACTGGTTGGAGACGAATGGCCGGTGTCGGTCCATCGACCCTATTCCTGAAGTTCTCCTGAGGTTTTCTCCGGACTGCTGTTTAGTCAACGTCTGGTTGGATCAGAAGTATCAACCATATAGTGGGGTCATATGAGAATCATCGATTACGTTACTTTAAGGCGAATGGTTTTGTTAAGGTTTATCAGGATCTTTAGAATTCCTTGAGAAACATGAAGTATTATTTCTGCAGACATTCGTACAACGAGATTGACTTATCTGAATGTGAAGTTATATATTACGGACACAATAATTAATGTAAAAATACCAGAATTGAACAGGAGCCGAGAGTTATTGGCATCGAGGCTGATCAAGGCATCGCGTGGCATTATTTAACATAAAAAAGGCATTTCCGATGCATTTATAAAGGGCTCTTACAGAAATGTTTCTGTTGCCTGTAAATGTGAGAAAGTAAAGTTAGCTGAATTAATTGTTTAATGGGACAGATTTTAACTGTATCGAGAACAGAAGTTTCCAACAGATAGGCATCTGTACTTGTAAGCTCTTATTTTTCTCCGTGTAATTAGCTATAATGCATAGGTATGACATTTTTAATTCCCTCTCGATGCGTTCAAAGACGTAGCTTCCCTTTAGCAGGGCGTTAGTATTTAGATTGACTTATCAGGAAAGAAAGAAGCCCCTTGAAATACGACGGGAGCATTCGAAGAAGAGGGCCTCCTACCGAATGATTTCCGGCGATCGATCGATCGGCAATCGAATTAGGCTTGACGGCAGCGGCCCTGTTATTCACCGGGTGCAATTAATTCCGCAATCCTCGCGGCTCGGTTTATAATTAGCCGGCATCCTTTATCGTCCTGTCGCCATCTTAATGATCATCTCGCCGCCGAGCGCCGGTGAGACAATTTAATTAAACGGTGACTTCGAAATGGCAGTCACGAGCGCCGATAAGCGGCTCTATTTACCGGCGAAATGCCGCCGAGAGAAATGCCGACTTTCGCTAAACACCCCGGGATAATCGGCCTCGAGTTGGCCGCCCAGGCCGGACGGGGCGCTTTAACGTAATGCCGAATAAATTATAAAGTTGGAAGAATTATTAAGGCGATCCAAACACCCCCGGGTAGCCACCTCCGAAGCCGGGGGGTGCGCGCCACGAATTTCACCGCCGAGCATTTCGAACCGTTTTGCGGGCTCATTACGGAATTAACGCACCGAGTCATTCGGTTAGAAGGGAAATAAGGAATTAGCCACTGTCCCCCTCGCGGTCTTGGGAAAATGTCGCTCGAGTTGCCCGGGTTCTTCAGGTGATATGAAAGGGTCATTCCATATATATAAAAATGTATGAAACTTTTCTCGAAATTGGGTGCACCGAATCATTTGAAACTTCAGCACGTGATTATGAAGGCTCTAAGGAAGTACGCGATGTTCGTGAAATATCATTTTTCAAAGAAATTTTTTTTTCATTTAACCCGAACTAGTACCAAAATCACATTTTTTTGTGAAAAATGAAATTTCACGAGTATTGCGTTCTGTCTTAAGGTCTTCATACTCACGTGTTAAAGTTTCAAATGATCTGGTGCATCCAGTTTGGAGAAAAGTTTTATAAACATTTTAACGTTTTATATATATAGAATGACCCTTTCATATCGCCTTAATCCTTCATAACGTATTATTTTCTCGACAAACAAAAATTTGGTCAGAGAGGATTAATTTTAACATTCAAATCCGTATTTTTATTCGTTTCGATATTTCGGGATTCTCTTCTTGGTACAGATAATTCTCGCGCAACGCCAGAACAACCTTGTTATATCCAAATCGCGTTAAACAAAGCTGCATTAAAGAAAACCACATTAAATAAAACCTCTTGTTGTATGAAACGCCGTATTATACGGGATTCTCTCAATTTCCAGCTCGTATTATGTTCAACCGAGTTTCCAAAGTATCGTATTACGCGAGAATTTCCACAAATTTCGGGCCGTGTTAGCTATACGATAATATTATGAAATGAAGTACTGACTAATTATTACCTAAAAGAATGCTTCAAATAATAAATCCCCTTTAATTAACCCTTAACCCTAGAAATGCTATTTTAGTATCATAAACCGTTGACGCAAAAACCTCAATTTTTGGCACTACATAGGACAAATAGCTAAACCGGGTGGAAGTAAGATCTTTTAAGAAATTTGAAACATTACAATAACCATACAAAGTCAGTAAAGGGGATGGAGAGATTGTATTTAAAAAAGTATGAGGGAAAAGTATGGAAAGAAAACGGGGTAAGGTGCATGGCCGCGTCTGTGAGACCACGTGTCTGTAGTTGAAAGGTAAGTATTTTTACATAATACTCTATCTTGAACCAAAATGATTTATACCTCGTAAACGACGGACTTATAGGCTCCCATTTACAAGATCCTTTTCGATCCTTAAAATAAGGAGCGCAAAAAAGCCGCCCGTCTCAGCTACACCCTCGGCACATTAAATCGTCTCGATGTCAAGCCCTCTCCTCGCTCCCTTCCGGCCCATTCAAGGACACTGCTCGCACACTTCTGGAAGGTACATTTCAAAGCATTTTGCAACTCATTAGAATATTAATGCAGTTAGTCTTTGACTTTGAGGCGCGAGGAAGAAAGCGTCAAGACGATCGCTAAGCCCTCTCCTTCCCGCAAAGTGCCGAGCGCAAACTTCGGGTTTACCAAAGGAAAACCGTCCCGGGGTCTGGGGTGGTGGTTACCTGCAAAGGGAAGCTACGGTTACGATTACGGTTACGGGTAAAGCCCGAGTCGAGCACCCCGAAGAGGTGTCGGCCTCCTCTCGTCCACCCTCCGAAGCAACGCGCACGGCCGACCGCTGGGAAAAGTTTTTCTAAAATGGAATTCCTCCAATGCTCGGCTGCAACATCGCTCCCACTTTTACCGCCAAATCCGCGCAGCTGACGAGGAATTTTATTGCACCGCGCGTTTTGCGTAGAATACACGCACCAAGGAAAATGTATACGTATTCTTTTTTATCGCCGCGCGCATGGAAACGCGTTTCCGTTTAGCCGTTTTCACTGCTTGGTTCTTTTTTTCACCACGCATCTCGGTGGAATTTCACGAATTTTTCCAAGGATTCTGAAAAGTTAGGTATCGATCTTTTAAATATTACGCGTTTCAGAACCGATTGAGATGTTAATATGTTCGGACTACCCAGATTCTCTTGAATTCATTTTAATGAAATACTGGGAAAGTTACTTTTTTAATGCCGGGAAGGTCACTCAATTCTTAAGTTCTGAAATTTTGGAATAGGTCCTCTCTGCTCCCGCGCGAAATATGCCACGGCCGGACATCCATCATCTTTAAAATTGTAAATTAATGCGTCCCTGCGGGAAAATACATTTTTCATACTTCTTGCGTCGTACATCATGTTTAGCACTTTTCCTGCCCTTTCATTCGTATCACTCAGGATGTATAATAACTCGGCACAGTTCAGCGTAATTGTAGTTCTGCCCCTGAATCATCGTTACGAGGTAAATCCGAAAAAGTGCGATTTATGCGGCTGATAAGCGAGCACAGCGATCGATCATGAACGTCCATCATCGAATAAGCGGGATGTAGGTATCAGCAATACCGTCAATCATTTACTCTGATTTGGGGGTATCGAATTAGATAATCCCGATATACGCAATCCCCAAATCTGAACTAATGGGCTAAACGATGCTTCACCGAAAGAGTCCATTTCCCCATTTTTCGAGTACCAGCGGAACCACTTTGCGGTGGGTCAATAATCAATAATTAATTAGCAACATTGGGCGAGACATTCGACGTGCGCTTTCTGGGAGTTTCGACGCCGCAGTCGACCGCAAATGCAGAAGTCGAGGAACTTCCGCGAACAGCCATCGATCACTAATCACTCGAGCTTTGCTAGGTGATAGGTTATGTTCGGAAATGCCAAAAGCGCCTCGAGGCACTGATAGGTCTAAGACTGTCCATCCAACTGCGCTGGAAATGGGTCTCGAGGACTAATTACCCATGGACCGGTAGACAGGGCCCAGACATTACGAGTTGAATTTCAAATAGTTCAGGGTGTTTTTGTTTTTTTGAAATTTCTAAAGTGCCGTGCTAACAATAGAAATGGCATTGTATTAATTATGCAAGTAATGGAATAAAAATGTTGACGCTCCGAATGTTCAACCCTTAACAACGGACATGCTGTTTTGGTATCACGAGTAGATGCGTGGTTTCCGAATCCACCTCAATTTTTTATCCATGAAGTACAAATGGTAGCTAAATCGTATGAAAGTTAAGATTTGTAGGAAATATTAAGCAGTGCGGTGCAATAACATTGATAAAGGGTATGGAGAGATTGCATTAATAAAAGTGATTGGATTAACGAAAATGAAGGAAAGGTATGGAGAGGAAACTGTCCAGTCGGGTCTGTAAGGCCCATGTCTCTAGTTAAAGGGCACCGTGGTTTCTCGCTTATCTATTTGTGTGTCCCAGAAATCGTTCGATCAATTATATTTACCAGAAAATCGGTACCTTATAGTAGAAGAGGAATTTCTAATTGGCCGTTTATGAATATTCCTTCAATTAGCAGTCGTCGAGGACCAACTTCGGCCTGATGACTATGCCAGACCAAAAGGTATCGACTGACGGAGCTCCGGTGCAAAGTTTTGCCAAGCTTTGGAGCCTCCAGCTCGGCAGTAAGTTGTCTCCGGCAAACTTCTCATGATACTTGCAAACGACTCTTGAGCTTGCCACAGAGCTCCGAGGGATGTAAGCGCAATCGTCCCCCCCTTCGAGCGATACGACTTCGCTCCCCGAATCATTGCGAATCCGAGAAGGGCCTGGAGTTGGCCGTCGTTTACCTAGATCCGCACTTCGAGTCAAGAGATGGAAACGAACCATGGCCACTTCCGCGAATGATGAAGACATTTTTCAAGATTTCCCCCAAGCGTTCCGTCGGGCGTTCAGAAGGTGTTCAACAGCTTCCACGGATAGCCTTCGTGAAAAACGCTTACTCGAGGCGTATCTGAGATTATTCTTAAAAATTCCATATTTATCCACGCATGGACTCGAGAGGAAAAAGAAAATTAATGCGGATGTACTAACAAGCGTCTGGACCCCAAAAGAGGGATGCAAACCAGGGGAGCTCGAGTGGGGTAAAAAAAAGGAGGGTACCGATCGCTTTTTTGCGCAAGGTCTGCTTCGGAGCTGCGGCCCGGCAGGCCGCAGACGTTCTTGAAAACTTGAATGGGAAGTCTTCAGTTTAGCGGGAAAAGAAAATAATAAGACTTTTCGGAAAAGGGAAGGCTCTCCTCGAGAACGAGCACACATGCCCCTCGGAGGACGGAGGGCGGGCCCGCGGGTTCCGCGTTCTTGCGCGACCACTCGAGGGGACTCTTCAGGGCTTTTAGAGACTTTACGAGCTTTCCGAGCTTTCAAGGTGCATTTGGCCTCGCGAACGAATTTCCACCGGCTAATAGCGTGTAAGTACGCGTAACGAGAATTCGTAGCTCGCTTCTTAGCTCCTCGAGCGGACTGCCAAGGAACTCGTTAAATCTCGCCCCGCTGCGGGAAGGAATTTTTCGCGGACGCGCATCAAGACCCCTGCGAACCCTAATTACGCTCGTTACAACTTATCCGCGAAAAGCGGCGCCTAACTTAGCGGAAGGTTCGCACACTTCGCGGATCCTCCCGGTTAGGCAAACTTCAACGGAGATGAATCCGATTTCCGTCATCCTGCGTCAACGAAATCCAAGGTTCCTCGAGGGTGGCGGGAGAACATTCAAAAGAAGTCCAAAGATCGAACCTTCTTGCAGAAAAAAAGTCAAACGAAGCTAAAGATCATTTTTCGAAAATTTGCCTCTCACGGCACATGTCTCCTAAATCATCCCTCCTCGTGTAGAAAAATATCCAGTTGATTATCTTCGACTTATCCCATCCTTTGATGTTAAGAAATTCACTGTAGTATCAAAAACTTGGCATTGTGTCATTAATGTTATCTGAAAAATTTTTCCAATTAATCCGGAAGTGTTTCTTTTAATCATCGATTTCGATCTCAGTTGAACCTCTAAATCTTCTATTCCGTTGCTTATTCGGTTTGACGACGGAAACGTTAGTTTCATTAAATTCGCTAAAAGCCTCCAAATTTATTTTTCTTCCTAGAAAACATCAAAGTCCTTGGAATATTTCAACCAAATGGAGGCTTGAATAATTTCAGACTAGATTGGTTATTTCATTTTAGACGGGTTAGGTCTGAAAATTTTTAAACTACTACTCATTGAAGGAAAACGAAGTGAAATTAATTGGAAAATGTATATATTACAAATATGAGTTTATTGCATTGTCGCCCCCGTTAAAAGCAAAATCTTAAACGTACAGACATTAATATTACAATTTGAATTATCATACAATTGTGTTAATAATTTATATAAAAACATAGAGACGAAGTGAATCTCAATTAATTACTTCAAAGTTGAGGTTTCGAAGATTTAACCAAGTCTCAGTCTAGTGCTCATTTCGACCTGTACCCCATAAAAACGAACATAAATATATCTTTGAGGCTGAAATGACACGATTTCAATCTTCTTATCTTAAATTCTCATATTATATTCAAAATGCTCCCATACGATCACGAGGCTTATACGAGGTCAAAATATTCGACTTGGGGTGGGTGTAATGAAACGTCGTACGTGAACGTCCAAAGGTCGTCACGTAAAATCGGGTCCCTCCCAATGTCCGGATAAAACGCTGATAAAACGCTGATATCTCTGATGCGTTTCCAGAGTCTCCCTCGGGGGAAAAAGGCACCGACATCCCGGGTATCTCTAAAATGTCGAAATCGCCGGGTGAAACCATTTGCGTAAATGTCTCCCTATAAGTTCACGTCAGAAGTGCCCTCTTTGACATTTCCCGGTCTTATGCGCCTTTCCAAGGAGCAAATCTCCGCGGCAGCTCGCAGACAGTTAAACGTTTACGCTTCCATGCGGAGCCAGTTTCCGCATAATAAGTAGTCGGTCGGTTCCAGGGGATGAGCTAATTCCGCGCGAGCTGCAGGGTCCA
Source organism: Orussus abietinus (assembly GCF_000612105.2). NCBI lineage: Eukaryota > Metazoa > Arthropoda > Insecta > Hymenoptera > Orussidae > Orussus > Orussus abietinus. The sequence continues at coordinate 304,584 of NW_019396018.1, read as the reverse complement.
GGGTTATCAGGGTGGGCGCATAAATATTTGGCTCCGTTTCCTGCGGGACCCCCCCCCCGTGCCGTCGGTTATCCCCTAACATCTCTTTTGCCCGCACTTAGCATTGCTTCCTGAGTTTAATTGCGTCCCTTTTTGCACGGGCTCCACGCCGAAACTCGCACCTCCGATTTGCGGTCACTCTCGGCGATATTAATGACCTCTGCGCGGGGGTGGACGACGGGGGACTTCGGGGCTTATTTCAGCAGATATCGTTTTCTCTTATCTACTGATTTTATCTCGTAATAAGGGTTTTTAGTCTCTAAGTGTTTTTAGTCTTGATGAAGTGAAAGATATTGCGCAGTTTCTAAGAGGGGGCTACCTGTACCAATTGAATATTAAAAATCTACCTACCACCTTTATACGGTAATTGATAATACTCCCTGCCTTGCACGATATACGCTGATAAATTAACCCTTTGCACTCCACGGAATTTGACTGTACGTAAGTAGTCAATTCCAAGATCTGGCCTTAGGAGGGCAAATGTTTAATATTCCTCCTGGGTCCATGTAATCCATCATAAAAATCTAAAGAAAGCATTATCTTCCTCCGAAATGACAGTCTCTCGGCGTGAAAACAAGAGAACTTGCCAGGACTCAGCGGAGTATAATTACCCGAGGTAGGTATTTTTAAATGAAAGTAGTCAGTAAATGAAATCGCTGCTTTACTTCTTAATTACACCTGCCCTGTCTCTTTCTTTCCTTAATTACGTTGCTAATAAAATCGAAATATTGAAGAAAAAAAATAGTTTGATATGCAAGGGTTTGTCAGAAACGCTCGTACATTCGAGCTCTCCGGGGAAAGACCGAGCTTGGATCAGTTTCCGATTCTTTCGCATAATTCCGTGGCTGATCCCGCTTAATGGCAAAGCTGTTCGCCAGGGGCTCCAATCCATGCATGGACCTGGTCGCGCGATCCATGGAACATGGATTTGCGTTTGTTGGGCACAGCCGGGACATTTATTCGCGGATACTCGACGAGAGCTCGGTGTTTTTTCTCCCCCTCTGCTCCTCTCTTTTCCACCCCCTCGGCCTCCCTTTCATTTTTTATTACTCTTTTTTTACGGAAAATCAATCGCAGACGGGTACTACTGCCAATACCTATAATCTGCCCAATATTTTGTTTGGCACGATCGCAGAGAGAACGTCCGACGCTTCTCCTACGACCGTGTGCTCTCGGCCCAATGGCGATACGTACTCCGCCTCTATTGTATCTTAAATTCGAAACGTTTCGTCGGATTTCGTCTGCAAAAACACGCGTCGGTTATGGAAATTCGGAGCTCATATCCGCTCGGAGACCAGGGACGAAGAAACGCAGCGTTTGCGTTCCGCGTTGCACTTTCACGTTCTGGTCATCCGATTGCGGATTGAAAAAAATTACCTTCGATCAGATATTACGTTCAACGGGAACGAAGTTTCTAACATTGTTCAACAATTTCTAACTGATACGGCTAAACCAAGAGTGTCCTTACGAACAATGGACAGGAATGGCACTTGATCGAGAACCATAGAAGCGACCAGTTGGATCTATTTCAGTACGTTTCCTTGGGGCTTACGCATATAATTTTTAACAATAAGCTAATTAATTACCTGTAAATGTAAGGAAAATATAGACTTGTTAATAGTAGATTCGTCTCACTGATTTCGCCACCTACACAATGCACTTGGGGACTGAGGGGACATTTGCGATTGATCGTTAGTATGAAAAGTGGCACCGAAGTTCGGTGGAATAGCTGTCTATAGTCACGCGGTATCACTCGGTCCAGCTGATTGATAACAATAACGGTCTTTTAATGTCATCATCCCGCCTAATTAGGATGTGGGCCTCTTCTTCAATTACCATCATGCCATTACGAAGCCACTCGATGTTGCCTTTGTTCCGTCCCCTTACCCTTTACCTTCGCCCGATCCTCGCTGTAATATAAACTTCCGGCGGAGAGTATCTTTCCGCCTCGGATCATCGAAAATAGAATCGGGACCCGCGAAGACATGACTAAACCCACAATCCAGCGTCCTGTTAAAAACTTCTCGTATATATATATCCTAATTATTACTCTAATTTTCGAGAATGAATTTTCGTTATGCAATATTTAAAATCAAACCACTGAATTGGCAGGTGACGTTCAAAGAGCACGCTGGCGTGATCTTCGGAATGTTAAATAAGAATGACATTTTATCTGTTTGCGTTAAAAATCCACCGAGTCAGTATAACACTTGCACATTTTACGATTGCATCCTGGATAGTCCGATGCGAGAGATGCTTCATTGCGACGAAACTTTTTACTACGGATAGTAAATTTCTTTTATCTGACTCGGTAAAGAAGATCGAAGCAGCAGAGTGTCGCGGTAAAATTTCATTGCGGCTGGTTAATAGATAATGTAGCTCATAAATCGCGGGATACTGTCCCGTTTCCCTTGCATGCAATTATAGTAGGATGCACACCCTGGTGATAACGTTCAGCCTTCTCTTTCGAGAGATGCAGAACATTGTAAATCAAGGGGACTATCGCACCCCTGGTTAAGCAATGTAGTATCGCGAAAGTAAACAGTGGAAAAGTAATTCTTATTTAATTGCGATAAATTCGACAATGTTTCAATCGATATCGAAGCGTCTCGTTGCTAGATTTAATCATCGAAACCAGTTCGGTTCAAGGTACGCGACAGTATATAAAACGTAAAATCGAACGTTCCGAATCGAGAATTCCCTGTCAGATAATCGAAACGTGATAGTAACATATTTCACATTGGCTGCGCGGCTGAAAGCAAGTCGCTTTTGCTTTTCTTGCACCTCCATCATACCGATGTCCATTTCAATCCAATCTTCCATCTCCGGTTTCTCCGAAAGTGTACAAGGAAAAATATCCGACGTTTAACTGATAATGGCTCACATGTCGGCGGACATTTCTCATCTCCTCGGCAGATTTTCAGCCGCTATATTTATTTCTATCGCGATGCCCCTTCGAAGGAAAAACCAATCGACAACGTGGATGTTAATATTCGGGAAATGCGAGCACTTTGCCGTTCCTTTTTGTGACGTTCCTTCAGGCCAGGGCATTACGAGATTAAATCTTACTTTTATATTTATTTCCAAATTTTCCTCCGGATATATACGTAGGGGTTCCTGATCCACATGGACTTATATTTAATTAAGATTCAAGAAATATTTACCTGAATTACAATAATGCCATCCTACGCGACATCGTTACGCGATAATAGAACTGGTAGGCAATTTTAATTCCATACTTTAATGTCGTAAACAAATTACTTTTAAAGAATCAAAAACATTCGATGCGTTCAACCGCTAGACGCGATGGAAGTGAAACCTCCACGTTAAAAAGAATTATTGGATATTACTAAGTGTTAATTATTCTTAATTATTCTTCCACAAAATACCCATACGCGTTCGATACTGACTGTTCTGATCGTGATTATTTTGATTCTTTATTTGTATATTTCACTTTAAATGTCAATAGCTAACCGACAGAACAACGCACCAAAGCTGACAACATTTTTTTCACAAATTGTTTCAATATCAATGCACAAGTATATTTACACGGTGCTACCGTGTCATAAAAAGTTTCGCTTAAAAAATCAAAACACTGTGAAGATATGCTCGGCGACGCGATCACGGCACCCAACCAGCGAGTTCATCGGCACGAGGTTTGCCCGACTTCCGGAGGTGTTTCCTCGTAAGATTCCCGGCGACAGGTGAATCGGGCCACATGTCGGCCCTCCCCGGGACTCGGGCTTAACGTTTCTAATCCCGAAACGACGAGGAAATGTTCTTGGCAGTCGTTCAAAATAATTTCAACGATTCCGAAAACGTAGCCGTGGCGCGTAGTGAGACCGCGCGGCCTCGTAACCAGGACGCGAGTATTGGATTTCCTCGCCCTCCCCGTATCTCCATTTCCCCCCGGTCCTTCCGGGTTCGGGGAAAATGGCTTTTCGCAAATCTGAGAAGATGGCTGTCACGTAGACGCCAAGAGGGCGGCCGCTCGGTGGCACCATTAGGGGTGGGCCACCTGAGCTCCCGACTCGAATTCGGCCATTCGGATATCCGGATATCCGGATACGTCCAAGTATACTCCTCCGGCGAGGTCTGATTCGGGAACCGGCGTCGTCCTCGGGGCATTCGATCGAGCCCCACGAAGACGCCCGTCGTCGACACGGCAATAAGAATAATGAACGCTCGAGGAAGGATCCTCTCGAATGCTTCCGATGTCGAGAGCACCCCTTCTCGCCGCGACCTACCCTAACCCTCAGGTTACGGCTCCCCTGATATTAGCATCGACTCGGCACCCCGAGGGGGCATCGGGGGGCACCAGGCCCCCCGGTGCCCGGCTATTGCCGTGTAATCGAATAACCTCGAGATTCAATCCCCGACTCCTAGGGATTCGCTGACCCGTTCTTCTCGGCGTCCTTCTAAGCCCACCAAAATGGCCGCCGCCCCTTTTCCGGTCTTCGATGCCCGTGAACCGGAAGGAACGACCGATGAAACGGTCACACGTGGAATTACCGGGGGGATTTATAAGAACTGCATTTCTAGATCGGTGGAGAATTTTTGACTTTCCTCTACGAAGAGTCGACAATTTCATGCAACGAAGTGATTCGATTCAGCTTTTTCTTCGGCTTTTAGTTGAACAAATTTACGGTAAACATGTAAGAATATTACTCACAAATATAATGGAATATACTTTCGGAGTATTTTAAACAATTTCATTAAAAGCATTCGTATTTAGGACGTTTACTTTTAGTTAGTGAAGATCGAGTACTTTTGGAATAATTTTGAGTGCAGAATTATTTTTTTTTTTTAAACACCTCGAATGTATTTTGGCAAAGAATATATCGTGCCGTAGTTGGAGCTTAAGTGTTAAGATCTGGTCATTCAATTACAGGCAGCTTGGGTACAAGTGTATAGAAAAAATTATTCAGGTCGGAGTTATACCAGATGAGTGGTACGTTTATAACATAAACGAAAATAATGAAATTGCACAAGAACAACTACATTTCTTTTAGTTTCTCTTCTGTTATATCGGTCTCTAATTATTCACAAAAAAAAAAGAAAACAATATGAGGAAATTCGGAGAATAGAACACATTGCACGACTAATTACCTTCTGAGGGATCGCGTGGAGCAATTTCACACACACGTAGACAGTTTTGTGTATAAATATTTTGCGTACTTATATCCGATATTACAACTGCACCGCGTTATAATTGTAACCGATCTCCCGTACTTAACCAAATCGGTAATTTCTTCCGCAATGTCATCAGGTTTTGCAGTACACTCTACTGTCGTGTAATCTAGCCCCAGACCGTTGCGAATTGAGCAGCTCGTACGCTTAAGCGACGACGTACACGTATGCAAGGAACCGAAATGGCTGCCTTTTCCACTTGCTCGTTCGCCCCGTACCGGAAGTAACGAGCTATCGACTCGGCTCGGTCACTTGTGAGATGGGGAAATTATTAGTGCGGCTCCTAAGCGTCGCTATTCGGGGGAAACCTACTCCGTTTCGAGCAGTAACGGAGTCAGATGCGAGTTTACTGCAGAGAATCCCAATAGAGTTACCCCGTATGCGGTGAAACCACTCCCGCCGTTCGGAATAGGAATTATCGATCTTCGAGTGACGTGAGTTGTAGTCAAAATATGACTAGTCTGTTAAAACACGCGTGTAGCACTAATTTCCAGCTAAATTGTAGATATGTAAATTAATCAAACACATCATCACCGAATACAATGATTAACTGGAATGTATCCCCGTAACAATATCATAAAATTTAATAAAATATCCTACCCTAGAATATAGATACTATATTATTTCTTGTACATCATTTACGAGTAACTTTTATACAGAAATGTGAATCAAATAAAGGCATTTTCGTTCCAGGTCCTGCCTTGCGTGACATCCTTACTTAAAGAGGAAAAATCTTCTTTTTTTTTGTCACACCGTGCACTTAGCTTCGCGAAATAATTAATTAATTGATCGATCATCTCCAAATCGCGAAGGTTCCTCTTTATCTCGCGTCCGGGCGAGATACCAGGCAGAGAGTTATCACTTTCCGGGGGACAATGTAAACTCGGGGCGCAGTCCAAGTGCGATTTTAAATTAAGCGATTCGGCTCCAATACGAGTATTGAAATATAGGAGGAGGGTAGAAAAAGGGTAAATGAAAAAGGAAGGCGGAACGATTGTTTTGCTTCTCGGTTACTCCCGGCGAGAGGCGGACCGGCCGTACGGTTCGGCGAATCGCCATGAAAAAGTAATTAATTCTTGCGATGCTTATACCGAGGGCACCGACAGGAGCAATCGAAATGGTGGCACGAATTTACTCTCCTTCCTCGGAGGCCGTAATTCACTGAGATCTCCGATCGTTGGACGTTCCCGGGGGCGGCTCGATCGGCCGCATCGAGTCGCACTTCTAAAAGCCAGCGAGCGTCAGCGAGGACGAGGAAGAAGATCTCGAAGAAACGGGAAGAAGCGCCCACAGCGTGCAATTACTCCCCGGTCCTCTTCTGCCTCCGAATCGGCCTCGGACCCACCGTTCGTGGCTTCGCGATGAGTACAAAATTAAAAAGAGATTTCTCCCGGTGGCGAGACACCTCGAAACAAATCCATCAAAAGTTATTCCCGAACACTGTCTTTTAATTTGATCTCTTAGATGTCCATTAACGTGGAGGATACCGGGGCCAGTTGTGACGTTTATCGTATCGTTGAATTTTACAGAAATATTTCACGCGTATTGGATTTCGTCCTATGTGTTCCATTACAGTTAATTACAGTAAATGTTGATTCTTTCGCCCGAATAATTCGGGACAACGAAGAAAAGCAATGAGAGTCGTTCCAGTTTATTTGTTGAATTCCGATTTGGGCGTAAGCCCCCGTGCAAGGGATGCAAAATTGCAAATGTCGCTTGGAAATCGCAAAGCGAAGGAATGCCGAAAAAGAAACGAGACAGATCATTCAGAGGTGTTCCTACGTCTTGATTTGACTGGACTATAGACTCGGGATGCAGAAATGAGTCTCTGGAAGCAGCACAAAGAAGTGCCAAAAGAAGATGATGAAGAAGATGACGAAGAGGTGGAGAGATGGAACCAGGGCGGAAAAACGCCTGCAGCATGCAATTACTGCGAAGGCCGGTCCTTCTTCGCACCCGAATCTCGAGTCGCTACTTTCTTCGATCTGACTATAATTATAGCGAGCTAATGCAAACAAGGAATGCAGCCACGGGCGTATTGCAATGAACTCATTTTATTAAACTGCACGCCAACCAGGATCACCGTCGAGATCGCGGAAGAACCTCTATTAGAAAAACGCATTAACGCAAACGAGTCTAACAATCAACAATTCCAAATTGTGTCTCGTACCAAGAAATATCTCGCAGTTTCAATTTTGGATGCTCTATTTCCTCACGGAATTCGAATTCCAAACGGAATCGCAGTTATAAAATTTAATAAAGGTAATTTTCGATCGGGTGAAGCACTTTAAATAGCTCGTGGGACAGTCGGACGAATGCGGCATACCGGATCCACTTTAGGAGCGTTGAAAATTGGATATTCGGTATTTTGGGGGCAAATTGGTGGCAGACCGGCTCGATATCGGGGAGTTCCGGAGAAACTCCAGAGAAAGGAGATAAAATCACGGCAAACGGAGACGGAAACGGAAAAAACGCCTGCAGCATGCAATTATCGGATGGCCCCGTTTCACGCCGAATCAGGAACAGACCAGCAGTCCTTGCTTTTCTCGATCCCGAGATAATCACAGTGCTCCGATATAAACGAAAAACGCGGCCTAAGGTAGAATACGACCTCCAATAACGTCGAAATTTACGGCTAATGGCGTATATAAAACCATAGGCAAGATTTTCTCACTTTTCCGCCCGGAAATTAACCCCAGCAGCCCATTCGAGCTGCACGACCAACCTCTTCGTCATCGCCTTTAATATTCGACCTTCCACATATCCCTAAAAGTGAAAATAATGAATGAATAATTGGTAGTTTTACGTTCTGATCGGCTAAATAACTAGAAATTTACAGGGCCCCTAATATCGATGAGTAACTTCTTTGTAGAGAAAGAAAAATAGGCGAAATCGAAAGTGAAGACGCGGCACGGTCCAAGCGCAAGTCTGGGATTTACGGAAAAATCTGTAAGAAAGCGACGGGGCGCGAATTTATGCCGCCGTTATGACGGCAGCTTATGCGAAAAGGAGGGAGCATTTGTTGCGACAAAGTGGGGCATAACGAATAAATTGCGCTTTGCAGACGACCTCGGTGCGCCGAGGAGAAGAGTCGGGAGAACACCCGGCCAAGGTACCTGAAGAACGAGTACAATATGAGGGGAGAACACTCGAAAGACGCCGAATGCGCAGCAACGAAATCGTCGACGCGAAATATGTAGACACTGTACACCACGCCGTAACGACAACACCAACTATTACCTCGACTACGGAGCCATTACTGTATTTACGAAACGTCTGCTACGTCGCAAGACGGAGGCGGAACGCTTAGATTACTGCCACGAGGACGTACCCCGCGTTGTATGTGCATCTGAAGAGCTTAATATCTGGCTTTCGAGGTATCTATTAAAGCAATTAATATCGCCGGAATGAAGAGACACTCCCTGAGAGCGAACAATTTCGAGTGGTGTGAAAGTTATTACGTCCCTCCAACTTATATTTTAGGAACAGGTCGAGGAAATTAAAATCCTTTTTTAATTAACTGAGTCTGCTGAATTAGAAAATGAATGTCGTTCGAGAGAAAAAATGTTTCGTTAAAGTTTATACATTAATTATGTCCACGAAGAATGCTACTTTTATGGATTTAGAAGATAAATAAAGTTGCAGTGGATAGTATAGGATCAAATATTGCTTTCGTGTTTATATATGTGGTTTAGGATATTCCGGCGGGGGCTTTTTTTATTTTAACAGATTCAAGGGATGTGCCTTGCAATGTTTTGAATAAGGACTGCGAGTACATTTCGAATGAGTTGTTCCCGACTGGTTACTAAATGTTTCGCTTCGTACTTTGTTTCGGAAAGGAGAAACAAAACGTCGAATATCGCAAGCTGTCATATTTTTGTTCCCTATAGAAATCGAACCTCGCTTTAATAACAGTTTTTGTTTTATCAACACGGTGTATCTCTCGCATATTGGAAAATCGTTAACAAAACCAAAAGCACCAAACGTACGTTTACAGCCTAATATTTTAACGATTTGAAAAATCGAAATAAGTCAGATGTGTTTTGGCCAAATGCGGACTAAATCGAAACATGAAGGATGCCAATTGTCCGTGATCTGGCAAGTAATGGACTCGAACTGTACGTTAAAGGGGAGAAACGCGGAAACATGATATCGAAGCTGTTGATCAACTGTGTGAGTCCGGGGGATGCGTCGACGCAGGGGAACGCAGGATTGGATCAGGTTCGTGATTTCCAATTCGCATTCGGGCGGAATTCGGGTCGAGTTCGGATACCCGATAACTTCAGGTTACCTGAACTTTACCGGGAAACCAAAAATTATTGGGTCACTCGATCGCTATCGAGTTTCGCGATAATATTCGACTATGGACCCGAAGTGACCCCGTTTCTCGAAATAAATTAAAGAAGTAAACAATTTTGCCAGGAAATAAAAAATTATTGGGTCACTCGATCGCTATCGAGTTTCGCGATAATTCTCGAAATAAATTAAAGAAGTAAATAATTTACTTTGCCAGGAAACCAAAAACTGTTGGGTCACTCGATCACTATCGATTTTCGACTATGAACCCAAAATGATCCAGTATCTCGAAATGAATTCAAGAAGTAAAAATGGACATCACGAATCTCCGTAAAGAACGGGTAACGCAGGAATACACCTGGAAATAATTAGGAACTAAACACTTGTTCTGCAGTTCAAATACTGTGCAATAACTCGCTTTACGAAACCAGGTTATTGAGAATATCCCAATTGTGTGATATTGATGTCAATGATCTCTTAGAACAATTATACTATCGCTTCAGTAACAACTATTCCACCGAATATAGTTTCGTAACAACAATATAAACGTTACATATGTTTTGTAACATGTAATGTAACATATATGGTACATGTGCGTGAAATTTATATTATTATTTCCTACGCGGCAAACATTGACGGTTAATAATGTGTCTTCGAAATGCTGTAATAATGATATACAACAGCAATAGTTCGATATTATATAACATTAACATATTCCTTGGATAACTTTCGCTATATTTTTTGTTATGTTAGTGTGATGTAATTATAACATCGTGCATGAGCTTGATGGGATCACAGACGTTTTCTCAACATAATTCCAAAAATAAATTAGCTGCACTGAACGAAAAATTAATAATAGCAAAGAAATATTACTTTATGTTGATACAAGGACGAATTCATCGGGAACCGTCAGAGATTTGAGAAAATCATCAGACATACTAGTAATTCTGTCATCTTCCAGTTTGTTACAAGAATACTAATTTTTCAAAGTCGTTTCACTCTCTAAAGTGAATCAATTTGTCGTTCTAACACGTTTATGCACAGAAAATGTAACGATAACAAGTCAAACAGAAGTGGTGAAATTGAGTTTAACAAAATTGAGTATTGCTTGTAATTGACCTTAATTTTATTCAATCTTATTTTGTTGTTAGTAACCAATGAATCTACACAATAATTTCTTTTTCTCTAGAAACTGATTTTTTTTACCGAGTGGGAGGAACGCAAAAAATGGTTAGAAATTTCGTGAATATCGAGATTTAAATTCCGTATAAAATTCTCTGAAAATTTTACCTCGGGCGGGACAGCCTTGGTGCATGTATGAATGTGGGAGGTGGGTGGTGGGTGGTGGGTGTCGAACGGAACGAGAGTCTATAGCGGAGTCCATAGCGGTCAAGAAGGTGCAATACGAGGAGGTGAGGCATCTCCCAGCCATCCGGAAGGCTTAATTGTGCCGCAGAAATACTCAGACGGGTGAATTCCTTTAATACTACCCTGGTTCAGCCCCTTGAACCAACCCCAACCTTAGCCTTCGCTTTCGCTCAGTTCACGGTATACATCTAAACCGTACATACGGAAATAAAATTGAAGCGACGTCGCGATGTGTCTCGGTTCGCCTTGGGAGTCGACTCTCTTGCGCCACTGCTTTCCTCGTTTTTCCTCGACGAAAAGCAGAAACGAGGAGTAACGAGTCAGGGATTCAACATAACCTACACGAAGTAACACATCGATGGATAAGGGTAGGGGCCACCTTCGAGACCCCCTCAACTGCAAGGAAAAATTGTCACACCGAATATTTCCATTTTTCCCTAAAAGAAACGACCTTCTTGTCGTCACTTTCCCTATCCCCTCGCCCATTGTCAAAAATCTCGGTAGAGTTTCGCGCCAAGTACATTTGGATAGGAAATTCTAGGCGTTGAACAATTTACATTATTCACAGAGTGAACCTCTTCTACTTCCTGAATAATTAAAAATAAAAACAATACACTCTAGAAACTGGTTTATCGTTTATTTTTACCGAACACCGTCAAGTGTGTACGGCCATTATCGAGATTCCAAATTTGGAACTACCTTACCTTGAGAGAGACGCTTTCGCTACCTCGCGCTACCCTCTCCTCCCCGTATCTCGGCCGACACCTTGCATTCATCATTTTCGCAATCAAGCAGAAATAAAAGGGACACAAGTGTCCCGGTGGCGTGGCATGCAAAGGCGGCGATTCCTTTAGGTTTTGCCCAACTTGTTTCGATCGTGTAAGGGACTTTATCGCGAGGCCCTCGCTAAGCCGCCAGCCGGTGGACGCGCCGAAACGCTCGGCTCGGCTCGGCTAAGGAAGGGCACTCGACGATTTATGTGGCCACAGTTAATAGGCCTTTGGTCACCTTAAATCTTTCGGACGAATGGAGTCGATAAGCCGGGATCTTATCGGCACCTCGAGGAAGGGTAGTGGTCGCCTTTGTCGAGGTCCAGAGGAGGACTCGAGCGGTGGAAATTAAGGGTTACCACGGGGGTTGCCATGGGGTTCACGATCCACCTTGATTGGAAATGTGTCGGCCGGAAAATCGAGCAAAGAATTTCAGACTTTTTACTTAATCTCGACTCGAGAACGACGCTCCTACTATTGCTTCAATTTCATTAAATAAACCGCGTAAATGCACCGAGTAGAAAAATCCCTTTCCATAAAAAAGGGAATTCTTGTGACAAACAGATTATGACTTGCCGTTATCAACAAAATAAGTCGAGTGGATTGAATGTAATTAATTTTCGAAAATTCAAAATTCAATGTAATAAAACAAATTTTTAATTAATACTGTAAATTTAACGTCGTTCTTAATCATTTTCGATTTACGAGAATGTTTATTGCGTAATCAACTATTTATTTACTGCCTATTCAACGAAACGTTACGTGTAATTTTGAAGCTACGTGATAATTAGTTGCTCCGAAAGAGGAATCGACGTAAATCGAGCAATTGGGAGTCAAGACGTTCTTCGCAATGAACGAGAAATGAAGGAGATACTAAGGCCTGGAATAGGCTCCCTATCGTAAAAGGAGTTTAACGTTCCTTTGATGGTTACTTTACTGCGAGATTGCCGAGCGAAATTGTGACGTTTGCCAAAATGACCGAGGAAGCCCGTCCACGGAAATCAAAAGTGAAAAAGAGAAACGAACGCAGCAAGAATATGTGATTTATAGGAAATCGTTAATTCAATTGATCATTTTCATTGAATTATATCTTCCCGTTCATTTCATCGTTTATTTCGTACAGGATTATACTTATGGTTATTCCGTAAATGTTTATTATCTTGGATATTTTATATCGCGTATCGTTGATTAAATCACGTAACATATAACTCTTTCAAATTCGGAAATTCCGATTCGAGTGACACTCTAAAATTGTGGAATAATGTGAAGCGTGGAAGGAAAATAATTTAATTTCGATGAAAAATATTTAAAACTAAAAAAACTTATTTAGCACAAGAGCACTCTTTCCATTTTTCATTTGAGCTGTAACCCGTGGACCTTGAAAATTATGACATCCACGCTCAACAAAATATTCGCAATGAATAAACATTTAGTTGGTTCGACCCTTAAATTATGTGGTCAACCAAATATTTTATTAACATGACAAAATTCTTTAGTTAATAACTTTATGTGGATTACATCAAATACTGCAACAAATCACCCCAAACATTAAAATAATTTGATACATTTACCTGAAGTATTCGGTTTGTTGACTAAAATCTTTTCTAGAATTTATAAAACGATTTAACCAACTCACATGATATGTTTGAAGCAAAGGAATTTGGTCAAGTAAATTGAAATTCGGTGCACTCAACTAAAGCGTTTTTTTTTCCTAATGAGCCAAATGCAGTTAATCAAACGATTTCGTTCAACGAATCGAATTTATTTTTCCGCGGGCAGTTTCTCTTGATTACCTTCAATTAAAAGAACAATCATAAAGTTAACGTCAGATCCCGCAAATAATTGTCCACTGGTTCTCAATTATACCGCTTAACGATTTTACTCGCAAGAATCAGCCATCGAAAAGTAGCCCACGTTGGGCGAAAGTTAATTAGGACCTTGAAGGAGCAGGTAGAAGTGTCATCGCAGGAGTGAAAAGACCGAAGCTTCCATTTTTCGAGGAGAAGCTAACATAAGACGCGGTACGATTGCTCCATAATGGAGCTTGCAGAGCTCTCCTTTGACGGATCATCCGAAGCTCTAGTCGACCGGGGACGTAATCTGTCTGGGCCTCGCGGCGTGGGCGGGTGCAGCTCACTTTGTTTCTCAGATCAACGTGGATTTTTCAACAAGCCATCCCCGCACTTACGATCTCTCCACCGTGAAAGGCAGCTCCAAACTCTCCGCCAGAAGATCCGGCGAAGGAGAAACATCCCGACAAAGACGCGAAAACTTGCCTCACTTGGGCTCTTCGGGTTATTCGTTCTGACAAGAGACGTTGAAGAGTCGGAGAAAAATAGTATCGTGACAGGCACTGCATCAAAGTAAAAGAAAGGCTGCCCAATGGAGACATTAGAATGGAACAAGTACAGCTCAAGTGACCGCATCTGGCGACCAAGGGACCGAAGAGCGCAATTTCGAAGCAGTCAAGTTAGAATCGGGGTCGGCGGTCGATGAACGGTCAACCAATTATTGAGTCGTGGAATACGGTTCGGCAGGACTTGCCAAGTATACCCAGCAATTCAACAAGTAAGGTTCAAAGCATCGAGCCCGGGACGTCGTCTCCGTCATCGGTCTCGAGGGGTATCAGCCCTTAATAGGCTGGAAACAGTAGCGGCGGATTTTTAAATAACTTCCATTTGATCCTCAACGCAGCAGCCGTATCGAGTCCCGACAAGGGAGGAAAGGTCCCTTATTATTTCGTTAATTGTGTTTCACTTAATCCCCACCGGAAAGTGTATCGTTACTTATCCGAATTTTAATTAAGACCGGGCTCTGGCCGGGACATTCCATGGAGGCCCCCCGTTGGCGTCCTCGGCCTTTTTCTTCCGCCTTCCTTTTTCCTTGACTCCTTCCGCCGGGGAAATTGTTTAATACCCTCTTCTTTTTTTCTGCCGATGGAATACGCCCTCGAAACTCCTCTCCCGACTGCGCGAGTAGCGTCACTTGAGTCGACAGATCGCAAGAGATGGCCGCGAAAGTCTGCGGCATTGAATTTTAATCTACATCGAGACTTCATTATTAAGATATTCGTCAAGATGGGCTCGAGGAGGGACGAGATCGGGACGAGACGAAGACACTTCGCGTCGAAAGTATCTACCGAACGAGACGGATGTTTGTACAAATCGTAAAAAAGAAAGAGTTTTTCATTAAGCGGAATCGTTTAAGCCCTCTTTTCCTCCTCTCGCAAGCAGTGCAAGCACAGACACGAAGTATGATTAGCAAAATCCGGAAGGAAGCGGAGCTCTTCGGCATCAATTGTAATCCGTATATCGAGCGGGGCTTCTGGTACCTCCGATTGCAATTACATTTCTCGGGAACAACTTGAAATAAATAAAAATTCATAAAATGCTTCCGAACGACGATGCCGCCCGGCTCGACAAGTTTTACCTTTTCTAAGCCTCGTGATCGCACGCGAGAATTTGTAGCATAATACGAGAATTTTAGATAGGAAGATGTTGGGAAAATCGGTCTCATTTTAACTTCAAATTTACACTTATGTTCGTTTTTATAAAGTTGAGGTCCAAATGAATATTAGACCGTGACTCGATGAAACTTTGGAACCTCAACTTTGAAATGCTCAATTGAGTCTCAACTTAATCCTCGAGGTCCTCCCCTTCGCCCCTGACCGAAGAAATAGTGATATAAATTATTGACATAAACTGTAATTTTAAATTATACACATGTAAGATTCTTCTTCTTATGAATGTCATAATGCAATGAACTCATATGTGTAATAGGCTTCAAATTATATAACAGAAAAATCAAGACCATAGGTTACCGATTTTCACGTTTTCCATCATTTTTCTATGATTAATAATTTCATGAATTATACGTTCGACTGGTATAAAATGGAATGACCATTTAATTGTGAGATTCTTCGAGCTCAAATTCAATCGAAGCATTAAAGGTTTGAGGACCAAGGTTTTAATACAAAAAAAAAAAATTAATTCCGAGATTAAAGAACTGACACGTCAATTTTTGTCGGCATACTAAATTATAAATAGAATAGAGGATTTATAGATTCAACTAAGATCGATAATTTCAATTCCCGAGTACTTATCACTAGTATCGCTCTCAAAATCGGTAGTCAACACGAAAACATAAATTTTATAAACTGAGCCAATATTTCTACAGTTTCAATTAAACGTTGTAAAGTATGGATATTTAGTCCATATTAACAAGAGGGAATGGAAAAAATAAGTTTTAAAAGTTCATTTGCCGAAGAGGAACGCTTCGTTCCTAGACTTGACTTCAGGGTGACGAGCGCTTCAGAAGTTCAGAGGAAAGATTGGAGCGATGTTGGTACACGTTGCGAATCGTGACCCGAAGTTCCCTACATTCATAACTACGACCAACTTTCGAACCCTTAGTTCCAGAGGATGACATTTTGAAAGCGGCGCACGTAGGAGCGTTTTGCCGAAGATTCGCCGACTAGGTCGGCTACCCCTAAGAGTAAGTTAAATGTCTGGACTACTTCGAGTAACAGCCAAGGTAGCAAAGAACACCACTCCCTACTTCAATTAGGACGTGACTCGATCTCTATTACACTCCTGTTAACCCGTCTACATATCAAACGTTAACCTACTTCTTTACTTTAAAGAACAATTACCTATTAATATATTACCTAATAATATATACCTCGACTCCGGGAAAAACTTACCAGTCTTTTTTAATCGCGGTGAAGAGTTATCGAACGTCCTTAAGAGGATATGAAAGAGTCAGCCTATAATAATCTGACAATGAGAAGTCGAATCGTTGGTGATAGTATTCTCTGAATTCGGTGTACCCATTCGTTTCAAATTTTACCACGTGAATATGGAGGTCCTAAAGTAGATCCTGAAACTCATGAAATTTCATTTTTCATTAAAAATTTATTTACGCTTCTTGGAGGCTTGGAGGCTTATCGACGTCGATTAAATTTCCTAGCACCTTTCATATCCTCTTAAGGGCCTCTTCAAAAATTTCGACTCGCGGCCCCCCGAGTCGGAAAGTCCACCCAACACCTCGAAACATCCAAACGACATGTACAATTTTCATAACCGAGCTCAGCGCGGCACTTCGCCTAAGATCCGCGAATCAACATCCGCCTTCGGGTCCTGAATAAGTCGCATAAGTCGAAGACTAGACGACTTCCGGAGGCGGGTGGCCGAAGAAGGAGGCCTGGGCGAGCAATTCCCCATTTGCAGGGGGTCCGACTCGAGAGCTGGTCTAATATGCTTTAAGCCTCGGCCGTCGACGAGCGCAGAGTTGGGAGGGAGTCGGGCCGGAGGAGCGAAAGGAGCGGAAGGAGTGGAGGAGCTGAGAATATTCATAATACGGAGCTGAAGAAATAAGCTGACCCTGCAAACAGCCACTCGTCGGCACAGCTGGAGAGGCTGCTGCCTCGCGCACTCGTTATCCAGGATCGCTCCTGGCCCTCCCCGCTTCCTCCCTTTTCCCGTCCACCTTCGCATTTTCCTCCCGACTCCGTCATCGTCGCGATCCCGCCGCCTCGTCGGTCCAGGACGAGCGAAGGAGAAAGAGAGAGAGATGTCCTTACGGGGCGCGCCCTACCCCGGAGGAAAATAGAGCTAAACGCTCGCACAGTCAATTAAGGGTCCGACGGGGTAATGCGCTTTGACGTGCACTTCGAGGGTCATTAAGAAAAAATAATGGCCCGGCCGGGGGGAACATCTACACCCGGCCGATCCCGTCGAGGCGATTGTCCGACCGGGACGACTTGACGTCTCCTTTCTCGCGCAACGGGGAGAAACGGGGTACGAGGAAGAAACGCACCGAAAAAACGCGGACTCGCGCGGCCTCGCGGAAAGGACCCCGCAAAAAGGCGGCCCGAGTTAAGGAGCCTCGAGTTTAGAGGAGTCTTTGAACGTCCCGGGGATAAGGGGGTGCGGTGACGGCGGTTTGCCGGAACCTGGTTTAAGAAAGTGAATTATTGTGGGGTTACGCACCGAGAGAAGGAGGGCTCGATCCGGGGAAAGGAAAGTGGCTCGTTAGGCCGTATTGGCTCGTTACAGGGGATTTTTCGACGAATTTACCGGGTAAACTGGTCGTCCGAGGAGATACAATTCCGAGACTCTCGTAAGCTCTTTCATTGAATAATGCGCTATCTCCTATGACGTCGTTCACTATATAAAATGTACCGATATTTCTTGTGGTACCGAAGGGGCTACGTTTCACCGTTTCTGGAGTTAAGAAAATAGACGTATTTATTGTAGGAGAGTAGAAATGTGATTTAATGAATTTCGAATTACGTTGGCCAGGTATTAATGCATAAAAATGCATGCACGAATGTCTGGTCGGCACGAAACCGTTCTCTATTGACGGCAGTATTGAGCGACGTATAAGTGAAATGTTGGCGGATCCCTCGTTGAGTTGTTCCACTAAGTGCCGCAACGGAAGCTGGGTATCCTTCCAGATCGCTATCTTCCCCAATTCATTTTACATGTGTTGGACTTTGTGGAGATTGATCCAGTTTTTGCGTTATCTCCCCTCGCCCTCGAGCCATGTGGCGATTTTTTATTCCACCCTCTTTCCTGCATTTATCGAGAGCACTTGTCCTCGAGTGGCTCGTGTCACGAGGCAAGAGGAAGGTGATATCGTTTGACAAGGCTCGAGACCCATGAATTAGGGATTAGGCAATTTTCCCATACAAATTGAATAATAATCGTTCAAGATAAATAGTTTCGGTTCGAATAAGATTGAATTAGGGATTAGGCAACTTTCCCATTCAAATTGAATAATAATCGTTGAAGATAAATTGTCTCGGTTCGGATAAGGTTTCTTTCCGGTCAATCATCGAGTTCGTGCACGATGTAAGGTGTTCAATTTATTTATTATACCTACGGTTACCATTCTGGTAGCTTGGGATTTATCCCCCGTAAGTTTTAAGGAGTTTGTTTCTTCCCATAAGCTTCTTATCTTACACTTTAACTAGTAAACAATTATTCAATTAATTCACGGCTCGGCGCGAAAAATATGGAACAGCGGAGAGATTATAATTAAATACATAGTCCTCAATCTTCTGCCAATTAGTTATAATTCTTCTCTGGAATATTAATTCATAAAGTTCATCTTTATTGTCTAATTTTCCAGTAGTACGGTTTAGGGCAGAGCGGAGCTTTAAGCTACTTTTAAGTGCTACTTGAGAAAGTCTCGACGGTATCGTATTAAGTTTCGCGGGAAACTTTCTTGCCGTTCTAAGAAGTATGCAACTCTTTCATTGCAGCGATGACGACGAGTAAACTTCGCAAATAAAAACCATGGAAAAGGCTTACATTTTCTGGTAACAATACTTTTGTTCAAAAGTACGAGGTCAAGAGAGGGGGAATTTCTGAAAACAATATGCAAGCTTTCATCGCGGTGTCGCCATCTTGAAACTTAACTAACAGCGTGGAGGTGCAGCATGAGATGGGAATATTTTACGGAAGAACTTTCTTATTCCTTCTATTATTAATTTACACCCTTTCTCATAATTCACGGAATATCTGTGACCGATACCATTGTTGGGGGAAATCTCGGAATGAACAATTAGGAAACCGATAAAATTAAAAATGCATGAAAACATCGGACATAGGAAACATCTCATTCTACAGCTTTCTACCAAAATATTGAATATTGACTATTATCAGCATTAATCCTATTGTAAGAATTTTTTTAGTATCCACCAGTTTCCCCTGTAATCTTTTGAGGACCATGGATGCATACACGCGTCCATTTGATGCATTATAGCTTGTATAGGATCATGAATTTAGCCTACGAGTCAAAAGGAGTCATTGTCAGTACCGAAAAGTTTAATAACATTTACATCAATATTAATTTGAATTTGATCAGGACCCATTACTCCCGATAAGCATCAATGCTCAAGAAATACAAAACCGTGTCTGTAGTCACGAGCAAAATTAGTTTTGATCTGGTACTTTTTACAAGACCTGTGTATAATTGCGAAGCAAAACGAAGATTCGACCGTGCAAGACGGTCCTGCATTTTCTTATCGCAGCATGTCTGGACCTTCGAAACCGCGTAAAAAATATTCATCAACCAAACAAGGTGCCAGGGCTTCCTGAAAAAAATCAAGCATCCATGTTCCACAGGTCTTGTTGCATGCATCCCCTAACGCGAGAACCCCCCTCGAATGACCGGAGCGCAGTATCAAGTCGATCTGGAGCTTTCAGGCTAACCTTCAATACGGAACTACCCTCTGATCTGAAAGCGGCCAGAGCACGCGGATACTCTTTGACCTTGGCGCTATGGAATCCAAAGAAACGCGAAAAAAAAAGGAGGGCCAGGAGAGAAAGAAACACACGAGCGCGTAATCTTGTGCGCAAACGGCCCCGGCCATTCATTCGGAAGGACAGGTGGAGGAGGCCTCATTCGAGAGGGAGGAAAAAGGGCGGAAGGGGTGAAAACCATGCGGTGAAAATTCACGGGGGGATCGGTCTCCCGTTCGAGAGTCAGCACCGGCACCGCCTGGAGGGACCACCGCAATGTTTTCCTCCAATTTCACCCAAACAAACAGGGCGTTATATAGATTTGCGAGCGTGCCCCTCGTCAATTTATAATGGCGGCCTTTTGTACCGTGCAAAATGGGCGGTTCGGGTTCGCGGGACTTGGGCGCGCCCAGAGCCCAGGAAAGAAAACGGCTACCATCAAATATCAAGAGCCCATTACTGCGCCGAGTTGCTCTCCATTATGGTCATTGTTTCCCTGATTATTGTCACTTAGCACGGGACCGATGCGACTTGGCCCAAATGAGTTCGGAATCAGCGAAATCGCGTCCATGTAGCGAATACTAGAGACACTCTCCTCGTCGGTCTGCCGATTCTGGATTTACTCTTTAATTGTCACTTTTGTTCCTCGGATTTCGCCCGTGCGAGGTATAATTACCAATTAAATTACGTCCCGCCTGGTTTGCCCGGAAATACGTAGGTACTTGGGAAACTACGCAAGTCAACCTCAAAAAGATTCCTACAAAAACTTGACTCGAACCAGGAACCATCTTTTACGTCCGGATATAAAGATTGAGATATCGAATTAAGGTGATATGAAAGGGACCTCCTATATGTATAAAACGTCAAAGTATTTATAAAACTTTTCTTCAAACAGGGTGCACCGAATCATTTTAAACTTCAGCATGTGATTATAGAGGTCCTAAGGAAGAACGCGATGCTCGCGAAATACCATTTTGCACAAAAAACAAAAAAGAATGTGATCTTGATTCTAGTCTAGGTTGAATAAAAGAAATTCTTTGTTGAAAAATGAAATTTCACGAGCATCGCGTTCTTTCTTAGGGCCTTCCTAATCACGCGGTAAAGTTTCAAATGATTAGGTGCGCGCAGTTTGGAGAAAAGTTTGATATATATTTTCACAATTTGATGTATAGAATGGCGCTTTTATGTCACCTTGATATTCGCATGGACGAGTCCACGGGTTTAACGCGGATGCGTTCTCGCTCGTACGCGAAAGAAATGCGTGGCGGCAATTCAGCGGCGTCGATTCCGACTGCGGTACGTAATATAAGCATAAATCGCAGTTCGGATCGAAATTCGCAGTTGATTACCCCAGCGAATAAGCGGAGCGGTGGGTCCGTATATCTTGGATAATCTCCGAGCTGTTCTCAATTTAGTCTAGCCGAGTACTCCCGGGGGCCTCTCCATTCCCCTTTCCGCGGACTCACGCCTCGCTAATAGCGCGACCACCTCGCGATTAATGCCTCGTTACTTCTCCGATCCGAGATTGGTGGATTACTTGCGTTAAACAACCGGATGGACCCCTCCCTCGCGTCAAATCGCTCAAATCGAAATCAGATATCCGATTGCGTGCTATTTAAATTCAAGCGTGACGGCCGTGCCGTTCAAAAGTAGAGTTCTTTTTACTCCCCCCAAGATCTATGTAAATGTTATTTTCTGAATACTTTTCCAACTGACACCTCTTATCGCACGGTAGTACGCACAAATTCACATGTTACTCGGGAGAAGAAAAATGATTAGATAAATCGGAATTGCGATGACCGGAACCCTTTTACAAAGCAACACGTGATATCATGGCAGGAGGTTGTGGTGATTAGCATAACATGGGATAAAGGAACAAAATAAGGGGGTGATCACTGTTTTATCAAGATAAGTATGAAATACGAGTTGTTGGAACATTGTACTTATCATAACTTCTCTATATTTTTAATATCGTCACTTCAAATGGTAGTCATTACTGAATCTTATCAGCGCAGCGCTATCGTGTTTAATATTCTGCATAATTGTAGCATTTATCGAAATTATCTGTGAAAAAGTACGTCATTTTCCGAGTTCAGGGGTCAAGTTGCCTTTCCCTAGAAAAAGGGGAGCAATTTTCATCTGGGTTCGACGCCCCTTCCCTACGAATGGTCGGTCCCTTTTTTACCAAGATCGAACGTCCCTCCTGGGCCTCGAATGGAACTCGGTCGCGGTGTTAATCAAGAGCGGGACTTTTTTTACGACGCGACCTAAGGTGGTGCGACACCAGAACCGCAAAAAGGGGACGCGAGAAATCGTGTATCGATTGTACCGAAAGAACTCGCCCGAGAATGGCGAGATTCGAGAGGGTGGACGAGAATGATCGGGGGAGTGATCGACCAAATCCGGGGTGAATCCGTGATAATTTTTGGGTGTTCACCCTCCGGGCACTCACACGCGTACGAAGTTCCTTCGATATTTCAAATTTGAATACGGAATCGGAATCCAATAAAGGGGCAGAATCCATGTAAGTATCCTATTCGTTAAAGAAGCGCACACATTCAAAATTACTTAATTTAATTTTTAACCCGCCGATTCGAAACAAATATTACATACGAGGGCATTTCACTTTTAACTTCTACATCTTATTCAAGATTTAAACTAATTGTAAGTTTAAAATAATAATCCGATATTAATAATTATTCTTAATTATTCATTTCACGAAATGCTCCTCCGCGTTTCAGTATTCCAATATTACATCCCCCCCCCCGTTCGGTACTGGGTGCTCGGGGCATAATTATATTTATTTCTATTACTTTTACATTAATTTAAATGCCAATTATTAACCAACAGAATAACGCGCCAACGCTGACACGACGTTTACGCAAATTGTCCCACTGCTAACACACAAAGTTGAATACATATAGGAATGCATGGTATCAATAAAATGTACGCAAACTGTGACACTACTGAAAGACAAATGCAACTGTAAATAGTAATCCGCTGTAAAAAAATAATTAGGATGAGACACCAATGATAACGAGCGGCGATTCCGATGCTAACTTCGCCAAATCAGAAGCAAAACCGCTGAAAAACCTCTTACGTAATAAATTGAAATTAAGTAACACCAACGAGGAAGTTAACCCAAATTGTATTACCACTAAGCCAAAAAGATGGACGTAAACGCCGATCAGCTGTAAAGACCGAAAAAAATCCTTTCACTTTCCGAAGGAGCATCCTTTCATACGTGCAAACTTAACCCCTTGCGGTTTTTCATGCCATACCATGCAATGACTCGTCGACATCTTACCCTCGTCATGTAACTGGAGTACTAAAGTATGACTAAAGTAATCGTACCGGAAGGAGTTAAACGTGCTACCGTGCCATAAGAAGTTGCGCTTGAAAAAGAGTCATATCAAATTAATTATTTGTCCAGTTGAAGAAATCCCGTGTCGCCGGAACGGCTAAACGAAATAAGCGAGTAATTTTCTCCTCCCTCCAGGGTCCCCTCCACTAAAATCGGGCATCCCTTTCGAGGGCCCCGAATAAAAGCGCGGCCGCGGCGTTAATCAAGGGCCGGCCGTTCCTCCTTTTTTTACGACGCTAACCTAAGGGGCTGCGACGCAAGCCCGCGGAGGGCGCGAGCTATCGCATGTCAGGTCGAGTGAAAGAACTCGGGCGAAGATGGCGAGGCCCGATAGGGGTGGAACGAGGGATGATCGAGTGAGCGATCGGCAACGCGGGGGTGGGTCGGAGCCGGACGGACGTAGGTTGGACGTTCGCTGGACGTGGGTCGGGGGCGGAAAGGAGAGACCTTCCCTTAGCCGGCGGCCAGATTAGATTGCCTACCCTGGACCCGGACGCCGGGCACGAGATCACCGCAAATAAATACCGGCGTCTCCCGCGAACCTCCCCCTTGTCGCGACGGCCACTCGGGTGACTGGGATGACGGGGCAGGGTTCTTCCCAGCCTCAAATTTAACGTGTCCAAGCTGTAGGTACATCGTAGTGCTAGATTTCGTGGGAACTTTCAAATGCGGAAAGGTACGGATGCAATGGACTGGTGGGAACTTTGAAATATGAAAAGCCGAAGATAGGATGGAGTTATTGCCCTGTGAGAATTAAATGATCACCGAAGGGAGAAACTATTTTCTCAAAATAACGTTCAGTTATTCCGGGAGAAATTAAGTGGAACGAAACACTTTTTCCTAGGACATCCCGGAAGGCAAACCAAAACTAAACCCAATGATGATGAAAATGTTCTTGATTTCGCAGCAATGTCAAAACGAGACGAAACATTAACGCGCGCGTCTTTTAACGTAAGAAAAGGACGGGATGGGTCGGGTTGGCGGACACATTTTTTTTTTTATCGTGGATAAACCGATTCGTCTGAAATCTTAACGCGTGATTGTGGAGGTGCTAAGACTACCTGCCGCTAAAAGTGATCCATCTTTCGAAAAAAATAATTCGTTGAACGTAGACATAAGTCACATATTTTTCTCAATATTCACTTCTAGAAAGCTCTACAGAGAGAATTGAGAGTGTCAGAGATCATATGGAATTGGGGAAAAAAGATATATTCGCGAATTTGAGGTGTACGACATATGTGACCCGTGCGCTGTAACTGCTATCGAAGCAAATAATTAGTTGCCGTTGAATCTAGCAGATAGTACCACAGTAGATTTAAAAAGCAGAAATCCAGAAGATTTTATGCATGATTTTATGCATAATTTCATATAATTATTCTATCAAAATGACACGTGGAATATGCCACTTCGTATAATTCGATATTTCACCGGCGTTGATTAAATTTCTCGTGGCCTTTCGCATCGTCTTAACGTCAAGGTGCGAAATTTGCGACACTTGTGGGAAGACCAGGACCAGGACCGTGACACGGCCGGTAGGAACGACCGGAACGACCAGAAGGGCCAGAAGGGCCAGAAGGACCAGAAGGACCAGGAGAGCACGGTCTTAATTTCATCCCCGAGATGGAATTCGGGCCGCGTGGTCGCGAGGTTGCCGGCAGAGAGTACCGATGTTATCTGCACCAGGGACCATCCGCAATCGGAGACGGCGAAGAGGAGCCTCCTCTCCGCTGATGGCTCCCGTAAACGATCGGAAGAGATTTCGATGCTATCGGAAAGGGGAGAATCTGTTTGCGTCAGTTGAGTTTCTCCCGGGACAGGGACGAGTTAACGGGGAAGTTATGCGGAAGTTGGGCCCTGCTCGCAACAACCGGTTAATCGTACTTCTCGTTTCCCGTGATTTTCTCCGTTCGATTGCTTCTTAGGATTTAATGGCCCTGGGATAATCGTGCCCGCGCGACTAATAAGGCCGGCCGCGTGCATCCGAGTTCACTCGTTATTGGGTGATTCTCGATTGTGACGTTATAATTCGACGACATGGGGGACTCCGTTCGGCGCACGGAGCTTTTACAGGGGGAAGAATTATCACGGCATCGCTCACTTGCTACGTTCTCGGAGGGTACTTTGGTGGCAATAACGTTGAAACGGAAACTCTGTATCCGAAGTCGTAGACAATGTTACGGGCGAGATCTCGCTGCTTCGAAACGATCCGAAGTCGTAGACAATATTACTGAGGGTAGTAAGGGTGGTGATAAACAGATTATTAAACCGTTTATTGAATGTAGAAATGTGTACATCTTTATTTTGGCAATCGGGATGATCGTCTTCTGGGTGTCGTCCGTCAAGACTGCCTCGACTAGTGCTCGAGACCGTTCGCTACGCAGTCTTTTAGGAATTACGAATTAGGAAATAGGATTGAGTAATCATTCGACAAATGTCAAAGAATCCCGGAAGTATTCGCGAAAATATTTAATTAGCCCCTTTAACACTAAAAGTACCGTCAATTATACGTATTGGAATCGATAAAATGCTCAGATTTCAATTAAAAGTTATATTCTTGTCAATTGAATAAAGTTATAATTAACTTAGTAAGGGCAACAATAAACGCAATGACTTTTAAGTAATAATTCAAAAATATATCTCATTTTAATTTCAACGTTTATATTATTTTTTATTTAAACAAATATCGTTTGTATCGTGACAATATTCAATGAATACAGAGAAAGAAAATGGGAATATAAATTATTATTAATTACATTTGTTCGTATCTATGGATGGAATTAAATATTAGAGAAATATCCAAACTTGTTTTAAAATGAAGACTTCAGAGTGGATTATTCAATCCGTCAAATGACGGTCGAGGCAAATCGTAAAAGAAGAGATAGATAATGCAATATTAATTCTATATGTATCACATGAAGGCAAGTGAAATCAGTCGGGAAAATACGATAAATTGGAAGGAATCAAATAAATTTGTTTAATCGGTCATTTAACCGGCTTGGTAGTTTTTACGTTAAGGAATCGTCTAAAATTCCCTGATAAGCCTTTTCTGATACCCGGTGTTTTTCCTGGGGAAAATCGCATTAAGGAAGGAAACCTCATCGACACGCTAATATCCGCAGAAAAAGTTTGGATTGATGGACGAGGATCGCTCGCGACACTTCTTGCCTAGGGTCGAGGAAAATGGCGAGAATCGACGGATGAGGCCAACCCCCAGGGACGCGAGGCCACCAATTTTGCTCGAGAAAATATTGTGTAAAAGTTCTCGCGTCCCGTCACTTGCCAGTTCATGATTTATGAGCCGGAAGGGATTTGACAAAATCGTCCGCGAACGAATCCTCTCATAAGAAAAACTCCGACTGCGGGGAAAGTCTTTCGACTTCTGGTCGTTTCTAATAGTCGTCGATAAGCCGCCGTGATATTGGCATTTTTTGTTTCCCCCAGGTCCTAGTTTCCCCACATACAGACACGTACGGATATTTATGTGCCATTCACCATGCATAGACTAATTTAAACAAATATATACTCTTAAACATTCAGTCGCATCTGTTCGAAAAACAGACATCAATCTCTTAATAAATCCCGCACCACCTTAAATTCTGCACGTTTAATTAAATTTTTATCCTTTCCATTTATATTCCTCGCGTAATAAAATCAAACTTTCGTAAAAATTGCACATGTTAAATCTACGCTTTTACATACCTTTACAATATTGATCGTTTAAAGGTGGTTCACCTTGAGCTCGTTACCGTATCGTTTCATTTTTCGTATGCTCCCCATGTAGCAATCTTTTTCAGAAGCATTTAAAGATGCCCCATTGTGTCACGGTACATGCTAATGACTATTGAACAATCCCCGAGGCATACGCGCGAATATAGTACGACAATTATCACTTTTTTTTTGTCGGGCGTGTTCTCTTAGCGCGCAGCACAATTTAGCTTTCAGGGGGTATGTACCGCCACTTGTTACATACACGTAAAGCGGCCGGGCACATGTCTGGATCGGTTTTTAATGATATTTGGATTGAGCACGTCAATTAACTCGGCGAGTAACGCGATGTGCAAACGAAACCCCGCCGAATTACCGCGCGGAACAATGATATGGATCAATTAATTTCGATTACAGTTTCGATGGGAACGAAATATCGGCGCGCCCGGCGTAAACAGCAATAAACCGGCCCCCGAAACGTTAAATTAAATATTCAACGAGAGCGCGGTTATTGATTATGCTTTGATTTTAATTACTCAAAAGGCACCCGTGCCGCGCGGTTTCGCGCAACAGAATGTCCCATTCGAGGGACGCAGAATGGCTCGTCGAAGGCAAATGAAACGTCTGCGTTACCCCGACGAAAATCCTTTCTGGAAGCGTCCCATGTAGATATGCAGCTGCCCCATACGGTATGTACGCAAGTGCGCACGTATAAATTCCCACGTACGCACGCACGTATATCTCACCGCTGGCCGTAAAATCAGACGTGCGCGAGTGGGCACGGATAATACGAGCGAAGAAAATTTCGATCGATCCACTTAGCTGATTGGAATGAAATTGGGTGAGAAAATCGAGTACTTTAAAAATCCCTCTGCGGCGCTCATCGACAGAGAAATGATGTTATTCTCGTCGAATTTTGCGAGGAGTGTACAAAAGCGCTCTATAGGCTTCCGCATGGAGGTACTTGCGATTGGAATTTCATGACAATTACGTCTGCCGCGAAATACGGTTCCGTGTGCGATTTATTAAAAAACCCGTTGGTACTAGACGTACCACAAGGCTTGTACGACAAGGAGTTAAATTGAAATATCAATGATCCACAATAAATACAATGTCACATAGTTTGCAATTGGTTGTAGTTACTCGAATAATAGTAACAATTCAAACAGGAACTCCGCGTTATGCAATACATCTTATTAAATAACGCAAAGGTCGCATAAAAGCAAGATGACTTAACTCTTGGAACAATTTATTGCCGATTCGATTTCTCGCAAAATAAACTCGAGTATGCACAATCCTCGCTGGCAATCCCTATACGTCGTCACTAAGCACAATAAACTCAGCTGCAGGTTGAGTTATCGCAGTATTAATGTAGGGAAAACGAGATCAGCTGATCGGATAACACTTGATGGCTATACACATCGGAATGCGGCGTTCACTTTGCACAACTAAAGCCACGATTAACAACGATTATCATTTCCTTATAACTAAAATACCTCTTGTATTACCTGGAACCCCTTAGAAAATCAATCCCTTTAAAGCGCAAGCAGTAACTCGACTAAAGAAAGAAGAAAGAAAAAAAAGAAAAAGTTAATTCTCGGAAACAAATCCCTCTGCAACAGAAGATATAAAAAGTCCTCGCATAAAAGTTCATTGACGTTTATTTAAATTTACTTCGCTTTAATGATTTTAATAATTATCTAGGAAATTTCATAAGATCCTGCCGAGCGTGGACAATGATTCTGTGAAAAATGATTGAACATTTTTCGTAACTGCGCACCGGATATCCGACTTTGGTGTGGCCGGTGGACGTGTGTTAAACTATCCGTTTGCTTTTCGTTAGCTGCTTATCCGCGTATAGGAAGGGGTCGCGGGAAAATAAAGTCGTCGCGCTTCATAGGGCACGACAGGTGGAAAAACGCGCGTCCTGATAAGCCCTTTATCGAATTAAAGAAGCCAACCGGAAGTCCGAGTTTTCGCTCAAAGGAACATTTTGCGAGCAATATTTCGTATAATGCAGGATAAACGAACGGGCCGAAAGTGCGTTTATCGGGTGCGTTTATCGAAACGTCAAGTGCAGGCTGCCTATCAAAACCAGACCGCCGGGAAGCCTCGAGCTTGATTTCGCATACAGAAAACGTTTATTTCTAGTTAATACCAAACAAAACCCCCTCTGTGTACGTATACACGAGCCCTCTCGACTAACACCTTCAGTGGCTTTCTGCCACTTAGAATTTTGCTCGACGTGAACCGCTGAAGAGGCGATGCTGAAATAACAGTTGCGCTTCGCTCGACGGAATTTGAATATAATGCAGGGGCAGCGAAAACAATTTTTTTGTGTCGCTTTCGGCTGGCTGGAAACGTTTCCCGTTACAAGAAAAATATACCGCACAAATCCAAGAGAAAGAGCGATTTTTCTATAATTGCCTCCCTGTACAGTGGAAGTATCCGTTTAAATTTCTTTCCTTTATGTTAATACCATTCCTAAGAACGGCAAACGGTCACACTAGTACAAGTATACGGTTTCATTATTCCCTTTTAATTTGAAAATACGAGTTAACAGTTGCAGCATAAATAAGGTCGTTATTCCTACTCTGCACGCCTAAAGATATCGCAACATCTAAAAATAAAAATCGGGCAATCAAAGGCTAGCATATCTTGCTTATGCTAATGTAAAAATACACTGACAGGATTTTACGAAATACTATTTCAACTCCCGAGATGTGGCCATAATTTTTTTTTCATTATGATAAACAATACACGTGATTACCAGACATGCTCAACTTTCATTTTTAACCGTTGCAACTTTTTTCGCGAGCGGTGCATAAATCGTCCTCCCGCCTTACGACGATTTCCGTTAAATCGGAAAGGAAAAATGACAAAAGAAACATTCGAGGTGTAAATACCGTGAAGAAGAGTGCGTAACTTTCTGCAGTAGTAGGGATATGTCGGGTGAAGATGGATGGTCGGATGGATGGATGGATGGATGAATGGATGGATGTAATGGAACGGACCCAGATATTAGATAATGAAACGTGATTGTGTCGGTAAGCCGCCGCTTAATTGATCGATGGCTACCAGCGACAGTTCCGATATTTTATGCGGGGTGTGGTTCCACGTACGGAATACTTAACGGGACGCGCATGCATTGTACTGTCTTCACTATGACGGTACCAAGGCGGTGGTAGCATCAATTGTCATGCCCGACGACAGGGCATTGTTATTTGACCCGATCTCGTGATTCACTGCACATCGGAATTGAGTACCGCAACTTAACCGGAACGCTCATTCCTTTTTCAATTACGTACCGCTCCCGATAAAAAAAGAAATACCTGAATCGAAATTTTAGTCCTATTCCGAACCTAACCTAAGTCCACGTTTGCTTCTACTTTCGACTTTGTACGTCCTAATGAATACGAATTAAGTCCTACTTTAGGCCTATATAAGTAGTACAAATTTAAATGTCTGCCTCAGTCTCAAATAGGACCTAAATTGTATCGAAATGAACTATCTTTAATTTATCTCAAAACCTATTTAAAGCTTACTATTAAGAGTTCTAAGTGGAATCAAAATTTCGACACGGGATATTTTCAAAGATAATTCCTTGAATTATTGAATTGAATTTTTATGCTCTTTTTAAATGATTTGTTGAGAATCTCAATTATTTAATGATCGTCTTTTACAACCGGCATGAATGGATTGTAAATTACTACAGAGCATGCGGATCGTAGCGTTCATTTGATTGAATTATTTCACGCAAGTGTACCCTTTCGCTTTATTTTTATAAAGTATTTATAAGCGCGAATTAAACGATCCACTAACGAGTTTCAGTTTTATGTACATTAAAGGTTCTCATTATCGGAGGGAATTGGAATCGGAAAAAGTCGCGAAAAGGGTTAACCCGATACTTTTACTTTTTAATCGAGTACTCCGAGCTGATTAAAGCCTCCCGGGAATTACCACGTGGCTTTAATTACAGTTAAATAAGAACATTTGCCATTATGTCGGGATAAACAAAGTGCGAGGCGAGGATCGGGGCCCATCTATCGCCATTGTGTGCAAGGTATAAGGACTCTTATTAATATGCTAATGACCGGGACCATTCTTCCTTTAAAGCTGCAGGGACTTTGCGGAAACGGCGAACTCGAATTAGGTACCTGACATTACTTGCATTACAATGCTTGCACTTCCCTGAGACAATGCGAGAGCCCGAACGACCACTTGTTCTCGCCCTTAATTACAATAGTTCCGTAACAATGCAGTAATTTACCCTTTGGCGAGGGAAAACAGTCTGACGTTATTTTTCGTAAACTTCGCGGCCAATGATCGTCAATTCTCCATAAAAATCAATAAAGCGATCAAAAAGAGCAATTAAAAACATCAATTAAAATCACCCGTTTCTACCTACCGAGATCTCCTTTCTGCGTTATCAAAGGGCCCTCCACTTACTCACAAAAAGATATCACGTAATAATTATTTTAATCTATCCGACCTACATTTACTTCGTGCCTTATTCATAATATTTAATTTACGCGAGAAGTACGAGTCTGACTCATAATTGCGCATTTTACTCCGACTCATAAAGTCGAGTCTAGCTCGCCAATTCGGCTGAAAGGGTTAAGTCTGATAAGTAATCACCATTCCACAAATCAATATACGAAAATTACGTTCCAGGCCGTGCAGGGCCAGAGAAAAGTATAAAATATTATTCCGTTCCGATTAATGGCTCACCTCGTGCTCGAGAATCGCCAATTCCGGATCCCGTGAAATCGGTGCCAGAGATCGTCGAGGACAGTCCTTGGAGGCGACCCAGGACGATTCGAGAGACGCGAAATGCCTCTTTCGTCGCCCGTACGCGATCGGGCGAAGGCCTGGAGTCGCGCGACGCGGACGCGCGGAAAGGACGTGGCGCCGGGGTGGCTCGCGGAAGCCGACTGACAGGTCGGCGGCGCGCCACGTGCGTCGCGCGCTCCCTTGGCGCATGCGCGTCGCGCTCGGAATCGAACTTGGGCCGAGATCCTTCGCGGCGACCGGCCCTCCCTCGGATCGCCAGCTTAGTAGGCCGGGAGCTCGGGGACGCTGGCGGTTTTGTGGTCAGCGGCCCTGCCTGTCACCCGACACCCGCCCGGCCCCCTCGAGGTTCTCGCTCGATTATTTCCACCTTTCAGCCCCACCGAGCCAGACCAACGGGCTCATCGCACGCGAAATTAAGCTTAAGAATGTGGAACGTCGCACTCCGGGACTCCCCGACGCGGTAGAATGCTGAAAGTACGAATTTTAAATCGAAAGGATTTAAAAAAACAGATTATGCGGTTAAGGTATCCGCAGGACCAATCGTCTAGGAAAGTTTTCTCAAAACTGGGTCTACAGAATTATTTGAAATGTCTGCAAGTGAATATGCAGGTCCTAAGAGAGCTCCTGACATCCATGAAATTTCATATTTGTTAAGTTCGTTCATTAACATTATTCTAATTTAGAAAAGAATATTTCTTGAGCGTCGGGGAAGTTAGAACTTCTTATGTTTCGACCGATCGACACAGAAGTAAACATAAAAAATTGCAAATCTAAAGCGACAATCTACATATCTGTACGTGAGACATAAGTACTTATATTAATTCATATTTTAATTATGAGGTCAACGTAGCATACGCAGGAAAGGGTGGCAGGAGTGATTTGATGGTCTCATATCTCTATTGTGGTAATGCGTAAAGGCTCAATGTTTTTCGCGCAAATATGTCAAATAGTCATTAATTTAACCGTGTAATTTGTTTCTTATTCTTTACATTTAAAATTGATCTTTTGAGCATTTTACTGCATTGGAGGAATCCATAGAGTATCGTTTCCAAATGTAATGATGTTGATTCGGATATGCATGATAAGACGATTTAATAAGGGATATATAACGCAACATGCGGTGTGTCTAATACGGTGGTTCTTAAATTGTGTCAGAGAACATCTTTGATTATAAAGAAAATTTACGGAACACGGAAGTCACTAACAGAGAGTCATCAAATTAACCGCAAAAATATGTATAATGTGCAAGTATATGCAATAAAAACATGCGGAACACTTGTAACGAGTTGCGGAACATGGGTTATGAACCACTGATCTACCAATAGTGCTAATGGCAGGGGAAATTAATTCGAACGTATTTGTTCATTAATATTCACTGCCACCTTGATTGCTAATTATAATATGACAGTCGAATTTGAGGAATTTTAATTTAAAGTTTAAAATTTTTTGCTGATTTCATCGAGAGATCATCGGGACGATTCTTCGGAAGAATTCTTACACTTTCAAAGCGAAAATATGCCATTTTCTGCTGTCAGAGAAATTGTTCACGAACAGGGCATACACTTCTTTCTGGCTGCGTTAAAGTCTGCCGAGACCAATACCGGTACTTGTCAGCAACAGGAAAATGCTCGACAGCGTTTGTAATGGGAAAGGCGCAGGTGCGATGCAAAGATTAAGTACATACATCTTCTACCGAATGCTCTCGATTTTAACATAACTGCCAACTAATCGTTGCTTTTTTTCTTTTATCTCAGCTAAAAGAAAAGTCATATAATTTGATTTTGCCATTAAGTTCATTGAGCACCTCAACCCACGCGTCTCACTCAGCTTTGGTCTGCAAATTCGTAACAAGCAGGTTGGAAAATGTTGTTTTTATAATGTAGGCGAGTCAAGTATGCGGAACGTAGGCACGAGTGCGCTTATAAACTACCAGCTGAACGCAGTCGTGTCAGAATTTGGTTCGCCAGGGTTCATATGCATGTATATAACAACTTTAGGATATACAACTTTAATGTGGACTTTACCCCTTGCGAGGCTGATATCACAGTCGAACTTTGCAGCCATACATTTTGGTACGTAGGGAGTTAATTGCAACTTTCTACGCCCAAATAAACATTAATGACCGAACCTCAAAGCTGAAGAACAAAATCCGGATGACATTCCCGAAGGACAAAAATGTGATAACGAAACGCGACAATGCTAAAATCCTCCCTCTAAAGGTATAAGCTTTGCTAAAATCATTTGATACATTCAAATTCCTAACTTTCATAATGTAGTAATTAGCATTAAATGTGGAAAAAGAAATGGAATTAACCTACCTTATTTAGCGACAACGCGAATCGTTGTAACCAAGCATTTAATGTACGCCGAAATCAATGTTCATTACAAAACCGTTTAACTGCAAATAGGGTTACAACGAGTCATTTAAGTATTGTTTACGTAAAAACAACGTCACTTGTGAACGGAATCAATGGCTAATTGCTCCGGAGTAATTTGGTCTGGGAATGTTAAAGCCAAGCTGCGCAATGCGGTTCCCTAGTTGCCTAATTACCGTTAGTCCACTGAATTTTCATCTCATTTAAATGTGCATCCTTGCAAATGGATACGATATCGCGACATAAAAGGGTTGATTTTAATGAATTTTCCGTGAAAGTAGTACTAATTACCCGCCGTCTTTTGTGCGTGCAATTGCATTCTCCACCTGCGCCCTGTTTTCAGAAATCAATAGAGCGACATTCCCACAAAAATTCACGAAATTAATTACGACGATTACGCCGTGATAGAATGTTTCAAGCAATTCACGTAATCCTGCATTCATCGCAAATGCGCCTGAAAACAGAAGTGGATTTGCCTTCCTGTTCCGTGTATGATCAGACTCGCGGTATTTCTGCATAACGCATACCCTTCAGAGAAATAAATTCAAGCTAAGGCAAAAACTTTCTAGGAATATTCCTTAATCCGTAACGATGATCCTTCGACAAGATGTAACATCGCAGTTTCCTTTTAGATTTTCAGAATATACGCTGACCCGTCCAACCATGATACCATAGCTTGGGCAACATTATCAGGAAAGGGATGCCCTGCTTTGATAACGAGTCAAAAATTCAGATACTAAATTTTGCAGCTCACGGATTGCAAGAAAATTTGCCAGCAGGTTGTACCTTAAGCTCGTTGAAAGATAGAATATCCCTTTTGACTTTCAGCCATCTGCTTGATACAGTGTCGGACATTGCGATAGGGGGCGGAGATTTAGGCACGATTTACGTAACGCCTTAGGGGAGCTATCAACGAGCAGCTCCACACTGGTCGTTGAACCATCTAACGCACTTAAGACTACCGAAGGTATAGTTAGTCCTGCTGCATCCTGCAGGACGAGGGCGGGCAGGGGAATTGAAACGTTTCCGACAGGTGTTACGAGGTTGGCCTCACCTGTGATTGGTGCTCGCAGGGTGTCTAAGGTAAAGACTTGTCACCCGCCTCGGGATTATCGTCGTTATTGTTAACGAGCCTTTGATACACGGTGTTAAGTGCAATCCATGAACGAGAAGCACTCCGCACATCCTTGACGAAAATTGGTCCCACTGGACGAGATAACGATCATTATCCCCTTCCGATGTTTATGACATTTGTGATGCTCCCTAAGTAAGGAATAACGCGAATAACGCGAGGAAATAAAAAAGGATCATCAGAAGTTGGATCGGAACGATGCGCTTAAATCTCCTGACCTTTCTCAGGGAACAGGTTGACTGGAAGAGTCAATATAAGGATGCGTCGTTTGAAGCCTTGTCGTGAATTTGCGCGAGCTCCGCAGCGCCCCTGCGATATGCGTTTTCCCGTGATTGATTCGTTTGCAAACGCGTTCGAAAACCAATTACGTGTATTGAAGGCAGGGAGCCCTAGTGCAGGCCAGTTAAATTGAATTCGCGGACGAGAGGGTGACTGGTACACAGGGATTTTTATAGGGCCTACCGGCCAACTTGGGGCGTATCAGGAATGAAAAACTCCATCTGTGCGTTTCCATACCTCTCTAAAAGGGATGATCAGGATCGGGCCGTAACGATTGCATCTGCGAATCGTTCCATCCCAGGTGCTGCTTTATCCCCAAGGTAAATGAAAATTGCCCGATGTACCGGAATAAACCACCCTATCGTCATCTTCTAGCGGACAAGATTCGGCATTTTCGTCAATCGCTGGATCGTTGAAACGTTCCGAGCATTGTGGGCCATTGTGTAACACGAGTCTATTTTCCGCTGGACCACGCTCCAGATCACCATACAGCCTGAAAGGGGTACCATTTACCTGTCCTCTACTTGTGTACGAGTGCAACGGTGGCATGTCCCCCGGAGCTATTCAACTCGCAAAAACCCCGCTCTTGAATAGTCGAACAGGGTCACACTATTTCACTGTTGGAACAATCAGCGCCGAACGCTGTCACGCGGCGCTGATTGCTTCCTGCTGGAGAACATCCCAGGTCGCCGGTCGGACCAAAGAGGGTACGATTTAACTGTCCAGGCGACACGTCTATGGGTGGTGCCGGGGATTTGAGTGTGGCAACCACCGGTGTCGATCGTTTCCTCCTGGAGAACACTGGATCACCATACAGTCCAAACAGGGCACTCTTCGGAGCCGCCTCGACGACGAGTGTTTGGGCGCCGGTGGTACCACGAGTGCGACAAGTGCCACGGGGATCCACTGGTGCTGACTGCCGTTTCCTGATGGGTGACACCCTGCATCACTAGGCAGTCCAAACGCAGGGCTACTCGGAGACGCCACAATGACGATTCTTTGGGTAGTGATGGTGTTACGAGTGCGGAAAGTGCCACGGGCAACCATCGTTATTGATTACCGTTTCCTGATAAACCACACCCTGGACCAGTACACAGTCTAAATAGGGCATTATTTAAAGCAGCTTTGACGACTAACCTTTGGGGGGTGGCGGCGCCGGCGCTGAGAGTACGGCAAATGCCACGGGGAACTACCGGGGCTGACTGTCGTTTCCTGAAGGACCACTCCCTGAGTCATCACCAGCCCAAAAGGGATACCATTGAATAGCGCCAAGGACCAAGCAGCGTCTGTGGGTATCGGCGGGGTCATCGGCGTCCCGAATGCCGAGAGGTGATCCCCAGGCTTTCCCCGGTGACTGTACGCAGTCTCGAAGGAAAAGTCCGGCAGTCGGCGAGGTTCGCGGATTTTCTGTCCCCTAGCAGGAGCCTGCAGGGGTGGAGGGCAGGGCGGTCGGTCGGTATCCGTAATAGCGCGGGTGGGCGCGAGAGGGGCAGAGAAAAGGAGAATTCTGCGGGAAGCTGCTAATTACCAAGGCTTGTTTGAATCGTTATAGTAGCCATCAGGCTCTCCCCGCGGCCCTCCCTCGGCGTTTCCTCACTTTTCTCATCCAGCCGTCCCTTCCGCCGTCGTCCTCTCTTGTCCTCTTTTCCTCTCCGTCTCTCGTGGTCCCGGCCTGACGCTCCTCTCGCGCTCGTCGAGCTCCGTCAGCGTCGGCCGCATTCGGGCAACCACGCGAAAACGGGAAAGCCCCACTGTCTCAAGCGTGTTAATTAGACGCACCTTTTGTTTCGGAAGGAGCCCAAATGAAGCAAATAGCGAGTGATCCACCGAGGTGGACCCTCGAATTTCGTGTCTCCGCTTTGCCCGCTGCCAGAGATTCTCCTGATGGATCTCGAGGACCTCGTCGATGACGGTACTAGTTCCTTCCAGGGAACGGATACAGTGTCCTCGAAAATACCGCGACCGAATTCTAGCCAACCGAGCTTATTTTCCTTCGACGTGGCTGCTCGACAGGGGAGAACGAACGTCGTTAGAGCTGGAAAACGCGTTAGTGCTCGACTCGGAGAAGAATACCTTCGTGTCCTGTCGCGATATCTTTTTTGTAATGGTAACGGGCCGGAGAGGTGATTCGTTAGAAGTATTCCAACCTTTCGTTTCAGACAGAAAAACCTGAAAGATCGCCGTTAGCGTCGGTTGGTTGCTCTTCGATTCCGAATCTCTGCCTTCGTTTCTGCCTTCATCTCTGCTTCATTATGAAACGCGAAATATTACGCTGGCTCAAGAGACCAGTATCAACAAATAATATAGTGCCAATTACCCCAGACTATTGCCTATCGAAATTGGGCAAGAACAGATTACGTCGGATTACATATCGAAAAGAAACTATGCATTTAACCGGATTATAAATTACAAATGTAATGCATAATTCATTCAATAGGATTAGAAATTATACGTGTAATCTGTACTCCGTCAAGCCGGATTAGAAATTGTAAAAGTAATTCCTAACCCATCTAACCAAGATACCATATCCGTTGGTACAGGGACAAGAAATCTTCTTCCGGCTCCTACCCACGCTCCTGAAAACGGCTGTCAAGACTCTTTTCGTCCTTTCCCGCAGACTCCCTCGACAAGCGAGAACGTACGAAAGCCACAACGTAGGTGACGAACGTAGGTGCCATGCAAGCGATCTCCAGGGTCCGCTGTGAACGATTCCGCTGGATTCCGCCCGTCCAACGTTTCGCCGTAACCAGACCCATCTCGATTCGCAGCTGTTGGAAGAATCGAGCCGTCCCCGGAGTCACTGCGAAGGCGGAGGGAGCAGAAGGTACGCGATAAAAATGCACCGTGGAAAATCGCCGGGGAGGTTAGATCTCGGCCGACGAGCTGTGCGACTACTCGAGGGTGAAATCTAATCCGAGGTGCCGCGGCACTCGGCGCGGCTACCAAGAACGAGAGAGCCGCGTTCGTAACGGGCCCGCAAGGGAGAGGGAGAATTAATGAGGAAGTACACGGAGGTTTCTCGTTACCCACTCGTACACGGCGCAACGGCGTAATAATTTTAGCTTCCCATGGAAGAGAAACAACCATGGCTAGGGTGTCGGTTATGTATCCGGGTCGCGCATTAGCCGGCGGCTCGTTGGAAGTCCACGAGGGTTGGTCCCTCGTGCTAAAGACGGACTCCAGACTGGAATTTACGAGCGCCAGTGACCAGAGTCCGGCGTTACTTACATTACCTGACCGAGAAATTCCCTATCGCGGTAATGTGCCCGGATGAGCGGATGTGGAGGAACCAGGAAACGGAGCTGGACGCGGCTGAACCGCATTGACCGCCGGTTTCGGCTCGACGATGATGATACCACCCGAAGCTTTCAGGAATGGAAGAGCGACGAGGAACGTTCCGGGAGTTCGGTACGTTCACTTTGAGCGCGTTTTCGATATGTACCGTGGATACGTAATGGCTGAATATGACTGAGAAATGCGCCAAGCACCAAGAGGTCGTTTCGGTAGGATTACGGTGGGTCCGAGTCAGACGACGTGGAGTTATAAAGCGTTGCGGAAGGTTGTCTTCGTAATTGCTGGAAATGCAGAGAACGGTTAATGTCGGTTTCCCGTCGACGACGATTTCAGGCTAGAGGGATGAATCAATTTATAGGAGGTTATCCGATGCCGTTAAAATTAGATGCATCGTCTACTTTATAGGGCAATCGTTGATAGGTGGTTTGCGACGTTCTCTGTAATTACCATCCCACTGAGTATCGGATTTGCCAGAAGAAATAATTGCTGGGCGAGCTTGTAATCTGGGAGCACCGCATGGATTCTGGGTGAACCATAGGTCGGCGCTCATTTTGCACCTGGCGACTCCTCTTACAATTGGGGCACAATGATAGAACGGAGGGACCGATCTCGCGGTAGGAGGAAGACTCGGGAGTTTCTAGAGAAATTTCGCAATAAATAAAAGGAAATCGCTTTCGTTTTATAGGATTAACCCTTAAATCGTCAGCAAGAAGTGCCATGATGTAGATCAAACTACCTCGCATGGATTACAGGATTATATATTAATTTCCGAGTTCCTTGGTGAAATGGCTTACAGCGACGTGTTCGAAACTCCATTTTCAAGATATTTAAGGAAGCCTCAAAGGGAGAACGCATTTTCCAGCAAGTCGGGAAAATTCAGTTCAGCTGACACAAAGTATAACCGCACCGTTGTCCCTAGGTCCTGCAGTCGTCCTTAAGCCCCGATAAATCTGTTCCCTCACGGGTTCAACGAGGGCACAAAACGTGGAACCGACGTGCCCTGTTCGCAAAGCTCGCGGCCGTAAAGTTGGCATCGCGAGGACGTATTCCTTCTCGCTTTCAGAGACCCGGAGCTTTGTTCCCATCTCCCGGTCCGTTCACACCCCGTCCGGGGAAACTCGCGTGGACTCACGCGAGGACATAATGTCCACATCCGCATTCCCACTTAGTCGGCGTTAACGAGCCAACGACGATTGCTCTTTATATAAGAACACCTGAAAACGTACCTCTCCCTTCCAGTTCACAGGAAAGAGCCGTATCTAAATACAAATGGTCGGTGTTTAGCCGTTGCGCGCTGTAAGTGAAACTTCCAACTTAAAATGAATTATTATTAATTACTCTAAATTATTTTTAATTATCCCTTTACCAAATGCCCTCGCGCCTTTGTCCCTGGTCGTTTCGGGCATATCGATACCCACGCGCAAACATGATTACAAATAGTAATTAAGATACATATGTGTTCCCCTTCTCGATGCGGTCCCTTTTTTTGCCCTGCAAACTTACCGTGATATAAAAAGTTCCACTTCATTGACGAAATAAAAATTCGCAATCTTTCTAATCCCCTCCGGACTCGATGTTTCCCTGTCAGGACGTATCTTTGAAAATTCAAGAATCTCCCGTGGATCGCCTGAATTTTCGAGTTTATGACTCCCGGATATTACTCAATTGATTCGAAAATACGTAGAATTTTTTGGAATTCTCTCCTTTGGATAAGGGGCATAAGAAGAAGAAGCGACGAGTGCTCGTTTCGGGACCCTGCCGGGCGGTGAAGAGTCGAAGAATTTCTCGGATCATTACTCAATTGATTCGAAAATACGTAGAATTTTTTGAAATTCTCTCCTTTGGAGAGGGGGCATAAGAAGAAGAAGCGACGAGTGCTCGTTTCGGGACCCTGCCGGGCGGTGAAGAATCGAAGGACTTCGGGATCTATTTGGACCCAGCGAGGCGCGGCGACCTTAAAATGGCAGGGACTCCCTCTTCAGGGCCTTCTCTTCGGGGTCGGGAGATCCCTGGGAGTCCCGAGCCAGACGGAACGCTCGACGGGATTCGAGGGCACGCTTCTTCTGCTACTAAATCATGCAAATACTAATAATGGCGGGGCGAAGCGTCGGATAATTGAAATGTAAACACGAGGTGGGCGCCAGGCTCGAGACGGAGGATCCAGACTCCCGACGAGCACTCGCAGAAATATACCCACGTGGAAATACTCGCGTAGAAATACCGCCGGAAGGATAGTCGTCGGCCCGTTAATGCCGGCTGAGCGGAAACGCGGATGCCGAGGTTGTGCCCTTTACACGAATCCACCCGGTGATCAGCGCAAACGATCCGCCAGGATCCCGGAGACCGAGCCCGAGTCTTCTCAAATAGGAGTTCGTCCTTTCAATGGAGCACGTCGGCTCGAAATTCGCCCCCAGCGCGAGGACGGATCCGTCGACGCCGAGAGCTCCAAGGCCCAATTACGGAATGCTGGCTGAAGATCAATTGAGATCAATTTTTCAGGACTGCCCCCCATCGCTTCGACTATAAAATAAGGACATATCTATGCACCCAGCTGAACGGCATTTTAGGAATTAGTTTTATCGATACAAATTCTATGACCCGAGTTTCAATTTCGCTTGCAATTTCGGTGTGTTCATAAATATTTCCAAAATGGCGTTTGCCTCCCTAGATGTCAATGATTTCGCGAGAAATTGCGAGGAAAGTAAACAGGACGGCACGTCGGCTGAAGCTGCTTCTGTGCGAGAAAGAAGCCGCATTTAGCGGCAGGAAAAGGGAAGCACTAAGCGCGGCACCGTAAATCGGGGGGCAAAAGTGGCGCCAAGTGGACACCGAGGACCAACCCCCGTGATTTCTCGACGGGTTCGCCGTCCCGTTCCGTATCGCCTGGGCCGGGATAAATCGGGTCGCATCCGAGGCACGTAAGAATCGGTCGCGTTTCTGGGATGCGTGCCAGGGCCTGGGCGGGACCAGAGTCGACCGGGGGGTGCAGGGGGCGAGAGAGTGGCAAGGGCGCTTTGTCGGGGCGTTTCTCGTGCTCGCAAAGCTAGGCGAAGCTTTTCAACCTTTTTCCGCGGTTAAAAGGTACTATATTGTGCCCCGGAACACGCCCACCTAAAGCACCTGCTAAGAGCGTTTCCCATTCTGCCCCGGCGCGTAGTACAACCTGAAAGCTTTAAAGCATCGGGCTATTGCCGGTGACGATGATCGAGATGCGGAGGTCCATTGTCTTAAAATGGAAAGCACTTTAAGGAGCTTCAACCTCTGCGAGGGACGCCTCCGCGCTCGTTCTCCAAAGTCGCCGGCGTGCTCGCAGGGTTCGCGCCCTGACGCGAAGGGGTAGGTCGAGGACTCGTCGACTGACGGCAGGACCAAGTCGAATCGATACCCACCCTGTCACTTTGCTACCGGAATTACGGATGGTGCTGTATCGTCGACGCCACAAGTTCGGCTATCCGTCCAAAGACGTGATTCTGACGTCCAAACATCAGACGATACGTTGCAGCCCAACTTAATTCGGCGCAACAGCTTCCTACCGACGGTTGCACCGAAACCCTGGTACCAGGTTCCTTGAACGATATCACTAGGCTGAATCGTATCCATTGTGGACACGAATATTTTCTATGTCAGTAGAAGTAAACTCTTAAACGGAAATTCGGTCATTTTGACCCAACGCCATCATATGAATGTACACGAAAAATATAAATCTCTCCTCCAAAAACGGATTCACATTTTTTTTTTCTTTCCGACTACTGTTAATCGCAACTGCTTCCGTGAGAATACGATAAAGTGCCAGATTGCATATGCAAAGTACAGATGCAAAGATTGCGTCTGTAGTCTTGTACAAAATATTTATGGTATAATGATATTGGGTCAAAATGACCCAGTTTTTGTTCATGGGGTTAAGAGCCGAAGAAGCGGAAGGGTGCAGTTCCGAGCTTGATCAAATGGTGGAGGAGCCAGTGGCGAAAATAACGATTAATACGTTATCAATGGCACTCGACACGTATTTGAAGAGGAACGAAATAAAATTTTGTTCGGTTCTTGAAGGGTCAAAGACTAAAAAATTGTGCTTCCTACGAGTAGTACGATGGGACACTCCTGGCGTTCAACGACCGATCCATCATCGTCATCGCTCCTAGGAACTGAGAAAATTGTAGTATATCGCCATAGAAGATCCCAAGTTGGTCAGCGTGTGTCGTTAGGGTCGCGAACATAGAAGGAAGGTAGTACGCCGCTAGACCTTCCGCAAAATAGATCAAAAGACCCTAATTTTATGCAGAAGGATGCTCCGGCATCGCATATAACACCTGCAGTATTACGTTAATGCTCTTTCGCTGCAGCCCTGCGGGTCTTTTGGCACTATTTTCTTCCAAAATCTGGAGTCTTCTAGTCGGTCATTGGACTTTGCGACTCGTCGAATGACCACGTCAACGAAGGAAAGAGGCAAATCGAGATCCTAGCCCATTGTTTCCCTGTTCGTTGCTGGTCGTCCCTCGACGGATCTGACCTCTCTTATCGCCCGCGCTATCTTTTATCGGATCGAAAGTCCACCTAAATGCGGCTTCGGGGCAAATGTCCCCGGTCTCGTCATCCCCGGAGCTGGCTCCAATCTGATATTTCCAACTGCCTCAACCGATGGTCATAAAAGGTCCGGAGGAGTTCCATGACCCACGAAAAAGTGCGAACCCGTGGAAGATCGCGAGTCATCCGATTCCCTCTCCGGGGACTCCGGGGGTGGTAATGCATCCACCTCCTCGAGGTGGCCTCGCGGAACTCTCGCCGACGGGCGATCTTCGGGGACTAATTTCTTCGGCAACGGAAGGGTAGATACTGTCGTCCAGATACGACGGAAATAGATTTACGATCGGCAAGTTCTGCTCGGGACCGAGAGGACGCCATGCGCGGACGACGGGGGCGGAAATTAGCTCTCCGATCAACGCCGTTATCCGGGATTAATGTTCCTCGCCGACGTTATTGCAAGACGTGTGGACGTTGTTGCTGGTTTAAACGGCATCTACTTCACTGCTCTTTGAGCAGTTCTTTTTGCGGAAAAATCGAAACTCGTCGAGGGGTTGCTACTTTTCTCAACGGATTTGTCGACTATATTAAAGAACCTCGTTGGAACGAATATTGGCGATAGCTTCATGTAATATTAGAGCAATACTATCTATTGATTCGGTACTATCAATTACTAGCCAATATTCGGCCAATATTATATCTCGCGTCCCGATAAATATTAAATTCAATATTTTTGTGCAATACAGGACAAATGTGGTTAGGCACGTGGCATTCCGTTACGATATGTCAGCAATATTGGATATACACATGTAGCTTTTGTACATTACCAATTAATATTGTTGCACGCGAGTGCTGAATGTCGCCAAGAAATTGGATATTTGTAAAAGACATATTCCTATAGAATAAAGTGATGCGCTTATGTTGAATAAAAGCGACATTAAAATGGTATGAACCTGCGTTACTACAAGTACTATTTTTCAGCAGAGATGGCACTAGTCCCTTGTTACTTTTTTTGCTACTTTGTTAATTAGTTAACATACATAATACATACACATTTATGAGTAAATGTTTGAATTTGAAAGTTTATCAATCGAAGTTGCTTGAAAGATCGCGGTTCTTAATATCGTCACATTTTACACGGCCCTCCAAGAAAATGT
Organism: Orussus abietinus; assembly: GCF_000612105.2. Lineage (NCBI taxonomy): Eukaryota > Metazoa > Arthropoda > Insecta > Hymenoptera > Orussidae > Orussus > Orussus abietinus. Next base: position 260,054 of record NW_019396018.1, on the reverse strand, counting down.
CACCCGTTGTTTCGCAACGCCTGTTGATATTGGCGGTTCTTCCGCTAAGAGCTACCGCGCGTAAAGTTTATTGCAAACCGTAACAAGGAACGTCAATTGAACCGAGGCGTGTTACATTAGCTACATTTATTGCTTTGTTGCCTCCAGGTGGATGTAACTTTCCTTTGAGAGACTCGTGTAACCGACAAAGGCCCGAACGCTTCCCTTTTGTAGCTCGTCGTTGTTATCCGTTCTTATTGTCCTAAGTAAGTACTCGTACCCCCATCCATTACTCGATTAATCAACCTACGTCCGCGAAGATATTTTCCGACGGGCTGATTGAAACGAAAATTGCCCGGCTCTTATCAGAAGCTCTTAACCACATACGTCTCTGTAAACCTTAATAGCAAAATTAGTAAATTAATTGAAGTACATTAAATCGTGACAATTCATCCTAGCATAGTTGCAGATCATTAACAACGATTTCTTTTTGTTCCGTTTACTATTACTATTTATGATATCAAATTCTGGTAAATATAGTATTTAAAACAGTTTCTGTGGAGGAAGAGAGCAATCGCCATGAACCCTTGACTTCTGTCCCTTTTCTTATTCAGGGGGTTAAACTACGACGGGATTCGAACTCCTTGGAACATTTTCGACCGTTACAAGCTCGGTGCACATGACGAGATAGACATCTTGGCTTCCCGCGGACTGTTTTCCGCACTGCGAAATTCCGCAGCCCTCGGTAAAGAAGCTCCCGAGCTTCTGAAGCTTCCGTTTCCTCGCGAAGTAACCTGCCTCGAACATTCTTAAATTTTCCTGGCACTCGTGTCCCGTTATATACGCGTGTATATATATACGATACAGGTATATATCCCTGTATGTATATCTATAGAGATATATTACGGCATGTATTTGTCCCCTACTTTCCACCCTCCCACCGCACTTCGCTACTCTCCGCTTTTCACCCTCGGGTGTAAAATCCGTCGCGGTACTATGACCCATTAGGTCCGTGTACGAGTCGTTAACGCCTTCAGAAATTCATTCTGGCACGCGCAAGATAATACCGCCGAGTTAAGACCTTCGTTTCCGCGTTCGTGAAAGGTCCCACACTGTGGCGAAATGATTTATTCGATGTAAAGAAACTCGGGCCTGGACGAGCCGCGAGGGGGCTCGAGCCATTACCTCGGCTCCGGCACAAAGATGCGACGTGCAAATGGACCTTCCTTTTTTGCGTTTAATATCTCCCCGGTAATACTTGTTGGCATTATATTCTTCGGGATTAATAACTGCGATTGCCAGGATTTTCTCTCGCCCGGAATACCGGCCCAGCCTGGTGGGATTCAAATAAATGAAATGATACCTGGCGTCGTGGTTTATACGCATGAAAGTATCGATCATACTCAATCGTGATCAATGGTGCTTCATTTTACGTTGACAATTTACTTCATACCCGTAAAAGTGCCAATGCGTATCTTGACAGGCCACTTTACGACTTCGTCGTTAATACACCGCGAAAAAAGCAAATGTTATTGAACCAGGGAAACCTTTCTTTGAACAGCACTGTTTGGTACTATTTACTTTGATATCCAAAACAATTATTTCACTCAAATAAACTCGAATAAATTGGATGCAACGTTCCTTTGGAATTATGACTATTTACTTGAATTTATTTGAATCAAATAAGTACTCCTTGAATTAACGAAATATTTCTTTGGTTCAATGAATTTTTTTCTCGGTGCAAATTTGTAACGCGATGGAGTGCGGGTTATTATTAGGATGTCGAGATTTTGACATTTTTAGGGGAGATAAATTGGCGAACCGTTTCCAGGGGAAAGGCTGGCCTGGGTTTGTGTACACGGGTTAAAAGGGGTTTCTGATTCCTGATCCTCTAAGGGAAACGTTGGTAGCGAATCGCAGTCAGGGGTGGTGGCAACGTTAGGGCCGTTGAACATGCGCCAAACACGGTGCAGTTACTTTAATTTTTTCGTTCTCTCGCTTCGTAAATAGTAATAAAAGCAGGGCCGGGTGGGCTGCATCCGAAAATAAATTGAATTGGTAGGTGGGATGAGGAAGAGCGAGTCCGGATGTTAAGGGTGGGTTCATAACTCAAGGACCTATCGTCGGCAATGCCAAGGCTCCGCGAATACGGTTTAGGCAGACTGCGTAGTTACTCGGCGTTTAGCAATTTATTTTTCAAGCAAAGCTAGCAACGTGGATTTAGCTAACTAATTTTTATGAACAAGGTAAGGCACCCCGGGTCTTTTAATGCAGTTAACAAATAGGCAAAATGAATAGTAAAGGACAGAAATACGAGAACATTTATATGCAACACCCTACTTCTACCATTCTTATTGAACATAATTTACACATATCTAATTTTAATGTGAAACTTTTCATGGCACGGTAGTACATGTATAGGTTGTTCGTATATTGTGAAAGGGACCATTAATTACTATTTACATTCACTTTTGTATTTCACAATTAGTATTGAAGCAATTTACTTAAACATTCTCGTTACAGTTATCGCGCTGTTTTCCCGGTTAATTATTGACATGTATAGAGAAATAAAAATAACACGACTGAAAAATGAAAATAATGAGGACAAAAACAACTGGTATAAAACGCGTATGGACATTTCGTCGAAGGATGATTAATACAAAATATTGAATAATTCTGCTTAATTTAGAAGTTCCACTCCAAACGCGCGTGGCGGCCACGAACCGATTTTGTTGTAAACCTTCATACGAAATTTTTAATTTCGGCACGTAACAACTGATGGCACTTACACATTATAAAAGAACGGTAAAGCACATTGGTACTTGAACGAATCAACGGTAACTATAATAGCCATATGCAAATTACACGTACCGTCATCTTCAGATTTACTTATCCCCGATGCATTATTTTAGGTTGCCCCACCGATGGTATCAATAATTACTACAGGAGTACTGGAATACGCGGCGCCGAAGAATTCCACGTGACGAAAGTGCGCACAGGAACGAACCGTAATTACGAAGCATGGACGTATCTGATGCGAATATCATTCGCATAATCGACTGTCAAAAGGCTCGAATATCGACAGCTGTGAGACGCTCCCTGTGAGAAATTGCATCGAAGTACCTACTTCTTAAGATCGATGATAATTTCGATCGCACGATCTCCGTGACTGCTTTATGGCCGATTCCTTCGAGGCGTCACTTTTACAGTCTTTATCCATAAAGCATATTCCTGTCCGGAGAAACGTGTAATTACAGGAAACGCTTATACCTCGTATAAGATAATAACACAAAGAGGTGACTTACTTAGCGAGGGAAATATCGCAAAAAAGACGCGCACTAAGTATACACGTATCAAACTCGAAGACTCGACATTAGGAAAATCTCGAGGCAAGAATAGTTTCCCTAATGCTCGGTTAAAGGAGATAAATGGGCAAAGCCGCGTCACGACCGATGCGTTATTATCTTTCATTGGATAATAAATGGTTCACTTTCCTGCTATTGGAAACCCATACAAGGCAGATAATGGAACGCTAAAGATTTTAGTGTAATAGGGCTAGGAGACGGTGGGAAATTCTAGTTCCATTGATTACGCGATTGGAATGCCTTTGTCTAATGAGAATTGATTTTGACGTATGCGAATGCCGAAAAACGCGTTATAATTTAATGTATTTTTAGTTGATTGTGTCTCCTAAGAATTAGGACTACTTTGTATTTTAATTTTTACAAGCCTTTCAAGTTATGGTGGGCCATAATTATTACCCAAAGTTACCTTATATTGGTTCATGTGAGAGAGCTGAAAGCGTGTCGCAGGAATAAAAGTCTTTGTTAAAGTGTTTTCTGTTTAACATATTTTACAAATTGGGTATAAGGAAGTTCAGAGCTTTTTTTCGGCGATTGTGAGTGGGCTAAAAGCGTATCGCGCGAATAATCCACCTCCAACTTTGCAGGATTGAGAGAGCTCGAAAATGTTACGAATCGTGCAGCGCAGACCAATCAATCAATATCGCGACCTGTCAACTATTCGGCACCGCTTAAAGCGATATTTCATTTCGACCTTTCTATATCATGAGCGAAAAGAGAACGGATAAATGGAGAGGAAAAATGGGAGAAACAGTGGCGCGAATTAAAAGGTTCGGTGAAACGATATACCCATAAATGAATTCCTAATTATTCATAGTATGCAAATCCAACAATATTGTCATAAAATGATTACGCTTTCATAAGAAGAACATTGCTTATACAGAAATGGGCGTATTAACGCCTTTGACTGAAAATTTGTTCGGCGATAAAAAACATTCATCCGAAGTGCAATTGCAGAAGCTAAGCGAGGGCAACGTTCATTTGCAACATTTAAGTGCATTCTGTTTCGTATTTAAATTCATACTCTTTGAGCCTCTTAGGCTGTGGCTAATTACGCGTTAAAAGCGGAAGTAGCACAAAGCATGGGACACAGAAAGAAAGCAAGGAAGGGTTCGTTACAGATGCATCGTTACAGCGAAAAGAATGCCCCGGTCTTCTAATCGAAGAGTCGCAACGGCGGAGGAGAGGAATAAGAATAAAGTGGAGGGAAAGAGAGGCGTGCAATCTGCACCGAGACGGCAATTCGCAATCCCCAAGACAGCATCTGAAATACGTATTGCAGCCACATTGCAGACAAAGAGCATCTGTCTGCAGTTTATATTCGCAAAACGCCACGAGGCATTTAAGACTCTGCCCATTAGCGCCAGGCCAACGAGCTCTAAAATAATAAAGTCGTACGAAAACCTGTTCACTGTAATGTTATTTAAGGTAACAGTTAAGATAACCGCAATAGCATTAAAGCTAATAGGGCCACTCTCTCCGGTAGGTACGAGCATTTCTATTCGTGGATTAGCATCGGACGCAACTCCACTTGCATGCGTTTCGACAAGTTCCACGATGACCGATCCGAAACTCGCGTTTGCTGGTATCGGTTGAAACTGATAGATCCATAACAATTACGCATATATATTTCTATGCATTTCTAAATACGTGCTAATCTGTAATGAATTCCAGTAACCATCAAAAACTCTCGGGAGGTCCAATCTAAAGTCTACATTCTGGAGTTTGCTATCAATCAAATTCCAAAATTCTATGCTGATTGCCTATATATTTATTTATACTCGATAATTAAAATTAAATAATTATACGCGATAATTTAAAATATTTACCAATCTATCATCGATGCCGGACTGTGTATTTATATATCTATAATTGGTCCCTAGTAATTGTCAAAGAATTCTAGGGGAATCAATTCGGGGGCTGCATTCGGAGGCTTGGTATCAAACGGAATCCAAATTTCTGCGCTAATTCCACGGGCATTTATATTTGATATTTGGAAAAATGTATTAATTTATTATCGATTCGTAGCAATACATCCCCCTTTAAACACGCTCTGATTAAAACGTATTTCACAACCTACAACTCCCTTAAGGTCCTGACAAATACCTCGCGTATAAGTACCCACGAGCTTAACGATAAGACCTGGCAATCAAATGCCGAACATAGACGCAACCTTAAATTTTCTGCAATTCGATTGGCCAGTTCTCGCAGTTATGTTTACGGTTCCCGTTGCCGTCGAGATCTTCGACAAGACCTTTATTTCTAATACTTCCAAGTATCCATCAATCGACGATCGATCTCGCTGGCAACCGGCGCTCTCGAAGACCTCCGGGAAGAGCTATCCCGCGTGTACATTCTCAAGTTCGATATCGGCGGGTCTTCGACGAGACCGATATCTCTTCCCTCGCCTATGCGGAGGTTCAATTCGACAGGGCCAAGCTGGGTGGCCATTCATGTGTAAATACTCCTTTGCTAGGCGGCACTACATGCCAATACCAAAGTCCGAGCACCCGGTCGTTCATCGAACCGCTGCAATTGTCTTCTCTCATCGGCAGTCGTTCTCGGCATGAACCCGCGCGCTATACGTCCCCCAGCAAACCACATTCGAGGGTACATTTACCGGCGAGAGCATGTACGGTCGGTAACCGCCGGTACAGCAGAAGTCTGCCAAACGTGACCGAGACCGCGGATGTGGATATTTCACAATTAGTCCCGTATTCAGGTCTGGTTACAATGGCGGAATCTCGACGACCCGATTTCTCCCGAGCGGTCGGGCCCCTCGGTTTGATTTAGCGACTTCGAGGGCCGCCCTGCGAAATTCCCACCGAACTCGGCCAGCTCTGACCAGATCTTAATTTGCTTTCACTGCTGCGGTTTTTAACTGCACCGAGGGAAGAGTTAAGGCACGGGGTGCCTCCGCAATTTGGCCTGACAAATTCCTCGACTCCAGGATGCCGGAGAGGATCCGGTATCAAGAGGAAGAACGACGACCCAATTATTTGGCGTATCCGCGAGTCCACCGCGAGCTCTTTGTCGTGCTCTTTTCAAGATATGAGTTTCATTTAAAAGAATGAATTTATCGAGCTCTGATCGATGCGTCGCAGAAAGTCCGAGCAGGTCACTCGGTGCTATATGATCTTGGAGTAGAGTTCGGATTTGCGAAGGGAAATAGTTGCAATTGGTTCATGATGACGTCGACCAAGATGACGGTCAACTTGTTCCGAGAAGGATGTCGATAAAGTGCAGTATGCGAGATATGAAGCTTGTTGCCGACTGTATGGCGATTAGGGTATCGTGGTATTGTCGAATATATGATACATGCGGCCATAGTGTCGTTAATTATAACTCCATTGTTACAGTTTATTCGTCGAGCTAAGTTCTTCGATAGTCTACTACGTCCGTTTGAGAAGATTTAAGAAGCAACGGAAACAAAACTTCTAAAACATACAGTATTTCATTAACTATCCGTTCCAGTCTCCCAACGATCAATTACGAGTCCTCGATCAGTTCCGAACTCGGACGGAATCCCAATTAGCAATCATGGACCTTATTAATCGCTCGATAAGCCCTAGCGGGAGCGCATCGGCATTCCTCCATTTCATATACATCCCAAGTAATCAGGAATAACTTCTACGGGCATTAACATCCGATGATACAATCGATGCATGTACACGATAATTAAAGTGGAAGCACCTACGAGGAGCTTGCATTTATCTAAACACGAGTGGTCCCGGGGATCCCAGCATCCGCAACGCGTCATCCAATCCCTTTAATAATTCTTCGCATTTAACGTGGATTTCTCTCTAACCACGATTTCCCCCATAAGCACGCATCCTCAGGTAAAGGGAAAGAAACAAAACCAGCAAGCATCCTTAGACGGGTGCAATTAAGAAAGACAAAGTAACTGTTCTCTGTCAGAAAACGACATATACGTTTCGCTTTATAGTCACGTAAAACGGTATGTTAACGATCGCACGGATCGCAAGTCATTATGCATCATGTACCCATTAGATACGCGTTTCATTCTCTCGGATGACTTTGCGCGAATGTGCCCTCGAGGGCTCGAGGAAGTCTGTCTTCACCTCATTTCCGACGAGCGTGTCCCCCGGATTTGCAACGAGTACGACTCCGGTGATAACGTCAGCCTTTGTCTGATAGCGAGGTAGCGTTTCCGAAAGGTCTGAAAATCCCCCCAACTTGAATGAAACTAGGTAACATGGCATCCAATGCGCAACTACTGAATCATCGAGGCAATTCGTGAATAAATCTTGATGATCATTTGATCTTGCGATTTAAAATTAATGGAGCTCGTACCTATCGATAGAGTGACAGTGTCAATTTTTCCGACCGATAGAACCCAAAATAAAACACGATATATATAGAAATTGTGTTATTAATTAAAATGATAACATATATCTAAGAGTATATAATATACTCTTAGGTATATTTTATCATTTTCCATAAAAGACTGTTTTGAAACATTAAAGTAATTTTTAAACGATGCCATTTTTCATGCTTTTTCATAAGATATCTCAAACAATTTTGGTTCCGCATAGTTCATACTTTTTATACATTGCAAGAAAATACGTGGCTATAAAAATTACAACTAAGTATGTAGAAGAAAAATTATTCGACATTTTAGTTATCTATTCATGTTTTTCTCGACGACTTTTCCATACCTTGATAAAATGACTTTTTGAAATTGTTCAACTCTATCGAAAATGTACGAAATTGTTCATTTCTGAGGTACTCATCATGATTCTTTTTCTAAAGACAGAATACTTTGGAGTGATCGGTCTATCTGGGCACTTAGGGTAAACGAGGATGTACACGAAAATATCGTTCTTTGCAACGTATCATAACCCAAACATGTTTTCTGTAAAATGATATATACATCAATATGTATCGCCAAGTATGGTTAATAATATGCTTAAACTGTATTTAAATGTGTTTCATTTATTTCCTGTACCTATTTGAAAAATAGTTAGTTCTGACACCGTCAACAGATACGAACCTCCTTAATTAAGTATTGAGGATACTCGATCATCAATCGTGAAATTACTTCCGTCTAGTGCGCTACCCTTTAAGGCAAAATGGCAACGGCGACCCGTCTGGAAAGTCCCCTCGACGAGATACGAAATATTCGAGATACTTTGAAACGATGGGCTCGTGTCCAGCAAGGAAAGTACGGACATCACGGTTTGATCTCTATCCTGCGCTATTGGGTACTTTTGTGCATGCAGGGGTGCACATATGTGCTCTGGTACATACCAAGAGCGGCCTTCTTTTGGACCGGTCGGTCCTGGGATTTCTTCTTTTAAAAGCTCGCCATGCTCTCTCGGAACAGGGAGCAAAGAAATCGGGAAAGAAGGGATTCAATTTCTAAGTGTGTCGAGCGAGATCCCTCGCAACCCGAAGAAGTATTGTTCCCTGTCAGTGCTCCCGAAATGGCAGATTTAGGGAATACGAGAAAATACGCAAAAACCCGAGAGAATACATCGGTTGATATAGAAAAGTGTTGCGTTGCGTGGATGGATGTTTATTCATCACAGAGTGTATGCGTCATTTATTTATAAATTACTTCTATATCGTCGATGCATGGATAAGTAATCTAAGATAAACTGGATCGGATCAAAGAAATAGATTGATGGTAGCATTGCCAGTTATCGATTATCTCAGGAAAAATCGTACACGAGTAAATTATATGTCGGGTTTACTACACGTTGTATCTGATCCTATACGTCCTGACATTAACTAAGTTCTTGTACTCCCGGTGAAATTTTATCGCTTCCAAGTGCGCATGCTCACCGGTAGGCTCGCAACAACCTATCCTTTGAACACAGAGTTGAAATATTGTCGCTCCAAGCACGCACGTGTGTCTAGTTCTGCCATTTACAATAACCACACTTACGAGTCACCAGGTCCATGTAATATAAGTATCAATGGGCACATGCTCCTGGCTTTTCTACCTGTACAATGGGCTTAACAATTTGCTACAATCAATCGGAATTACGCCTGACATCTCTGACATGTTTTCTTAACAAAATAATTCCCTTAGATTCGGTTAACAATGCAGTAAAGTAAGAATGGTGTCTAAATGAGGTACCCGAGCTTTTAACCCCGCCCTCTCGACACTAAATATTTTATTCATAGTTATTACTAATACTTTCTGGTGCAGTAAATAATAACTTTATAAACCAAAATCTTATAAACAATAAAGTCCGCGAAGACTATCGGTTTAAATCTGCAGAGCTCCTGGCAATGAAATTTCCCGATTTAGCCCTCACTCCTTGCGCTAAGTACATTTTCCTAAATTGGTGATAATACCTTCTAATGCAATAATTACGATGCTCTTAAGCACCAACATTTTATGAAAGCTCCTAATATCTAAGTTTCCTTAGCTATCAACCTTCTAATTTCTAACGCTAGAGAAATTGTTCTAAATTAATAACAACATCTCATAATGCAGAGAAACAATATTCTTAGAGACTGAAATCCGGTAGGTGGTAAAGTTCATACATACTGCCGGTTCTAAACTGTAAAGCTCTCGGAGCCTAAGTAAGGTTCCCCCTGGTTCCCAATCCTTTAATTCCTGACGCTAGAAACACTTTCCTACTTTAATAAGAACACCTCGTAACGCAATAGAATTACATCCTTAGGAAGCAAAATCCTGCGGGTGATAAAGTTCATATAGACTATCGGTTCCAGACCGCAAAGCTCCCGGTATCTAAATGAGGTTCTCCCTAGCCCTCGACCCTCTCATCTCTGGCGCCGCTCTCCTCTGGAGCGGCCGCCGCCGCCGCTTCCACCTACTTCTCCTTTCGCGTTTGACAGAGGCAATGACAGGATATTAAAGTAGAAACAGGCCGTGGATTGCAGACTGCAAATATCCGGTGGTGCGGACTGGGCTTGCCCGGCTAAGTCCACAGCAAACGAGAACACAGACGGACGAAACGGCCAACGAAGGTATGGACACGTCCGTTGTGCGTTTCCAGGATGGACAATCCTGGAGAACGTAAAACGCAGGACCACCCAACGATATTGGATCCTTGGAATTCCGATTCCAGCTCGGGACGGGCCACAATCAAAATTAGGGAGATGCAGAGGACGAAGCACTCCCGCTCCAACGCCAAAGTATTTTCCGACCCTCCAAAGATATCGGGAAAAATCGACGGAAACAATTTTACGCGACCTCGCAGTCCTAGGTGCGAGTTTTTATGAGACACCAAGGCGCGCGTTGTGATTCTGGCACTGCAGAATAAATATCATCGGTAATTATTGGTTTATGTTCCGAGAGTAGAGTTTCCCGGGACTCCCCGCGTGCGGTGAGTAAATCATAAAAGGAATAAAAGTCAAGAAACTTTCTCCGTCATTAAATCTTAAATTTAGATTCATGGGCGGATGATCTAGAGACGCGAAACTCGCCAGTCAACTAAGGTTGCGCAAAAGCTCAATCGGCGATGTAATTACAAATCAGGGACTTAAGATGTTTAATGCCTCCCCATAAATCAGGGAAAAAATAACGCCGCGAAAGCAAATCAACGTAATCACTGGAATCATTTTAATTAACCTGATTTACTACGCTCTATAACGTTGGGATACTCGTAAAGGTACTTTTCATTCTCACTTGTACATACAACGCGATTCTACGCGTTCGCGGAGTCCTAACAAAGTTTAACCGAAAATGTTAATAATACGTAAAACATAAACATAATGATACTAATAACAGTTCATTCGAAATAAATTCGGGCTGACTAAAAACTCCCACGACGCTGACCATAAAACTATGAAATTTATTTTTATATATTAAATTAAACTGCAGATAATTATATATTCTCCGTTTCAACGTATGATCGGTGCCCGTCTATGGGACAGCTACTCGATACCCTTTTTGTCAAATTTTAGGAATAAAAATCCATAGTGTCACGTGACTTTTTGACCAATCCAATGATAATACCTTGACATCGTAGTTCCGTCATTCGAACAGTTGTCGATGATGCGCGTTTCTATGGACGAACTTTGCAGCGCTAAGGGGACCTGTTTAAAACTCCAAGAAGAAAAAGGGAGACGCCGCAAGTACCATTGTAAACGGAAAAATGATGACGCTCGTAAATTAATTGTTTTAGAGTTTCGTTTCCTTCTTTTACGGTCCCGCGTAGCAGCACTGTACATAACGTCCCATGGTTTCCCATCATAAAGGGAATTTTATGTGTGTGCGGCCAGTAGGTTCATCGGGCTTCCTCTCACGCGATTGGCCGGCAATGACGTTATAATAAATCTTATACGATACGACCCCCGTCAAAGTATAAGAGAAATCTGCGCATAGTTGCGCCACCAGATTCTTCGGGCTTTATGACATTCCTCGTTCGAGTGGTTGCTATCGGTTGCCTTCGGCTGCACACGGCTTACTTCAACCATCATCTTGAAGGCCATTCGTAAAGTGTACGCGAGATCTAGGTAAAAAGTAGCAGGACTGTTTCATGACCGCGGTAACAATGGCTTTAGAAAGTACGCGGCATGTAGGTACACAATTTACGCGCATACGTTTCCAATGCGGTATGACTTAATTTTCAAAAAGAAATTCTCGAGTTTGCAGTTTCGATATTTGCCTTGATCTCGAGTAGAATTCGTTGAAACTAAATATGCTTCCAAGCAATTTCCCATCAGCGCCAATATTAAGAGACAAAATACTAAAATTTCCAAAAAAAGTGAATAAATAACGTACGATGTCGTTTTAATTGGTCCTTGCTTAACCCTTTTAGTACCGGACAATATATCGTCATTTCACAAGTGTTAACGACATCGACCGGCACTGAAAGGGTTAATACTATTTCTTCTAGATAAGAATCGAGCAAAGCCAATGCAAGAAAAATATTTGCGAGTGATTTCCCCGAGTTTCCCTGAATTTCCTATGTGAAAGGAATTCCAGGTGTCGAGATTTCACGACTTCTAACGAGCATCTTTTCCAATGTTTCGCAAATTTTAAAAGCCTGGGTAGAGAAGCCACGTTTCGAGAATTAATGCTCCTCGTAAGGAATGCCTTAGGCCAGCCGTAAAACTCGAGAAAATTTGAATGGCATACTCGCATGTCCGTTCCCTCCGGTGCGCGATGTAGCCAAAAGTGCAAAAAGGTGCCAGCAAGAGCATTTTAGATTATATACCTCGTGAAACAAGTTTGTCCACTGTCTCCAAAGGAGCCATCTATTCCGGCCGCCATCTACGTGTGCATTATTGTGTCGCCGTGTAGATGTTCCGTGTCAATGTTGTCTCGATGTCGTCTCGCAGATATCGCATCGCCGACATCGCTTACAACGTGCAGTTATTTCTCTGCCTCCAGGTCCACTTATTCCCTCGCGATGTTGTTCTGATTACGATTTGCGATTCTGAACGTACTCGCAAAACGCGTCCCTGATGTGCATACGTAAAATTTACGGACTCCTCGGGGAAAGAATACAAAGGATCTCGCTATCGGCCAAAATCTTGGGAAACGGATGATTCAACAAACTCGTTTTACCATGGAGCAGCCTGATGATGTATTAATTATCAAATTCCCTACAATTTTACCCGAAACTCTTTTAACCGAAAACGTGTGCCTCCTTACGTTATGACCAAATTTCCTCGTCCAGTCAAATAGTCGCTTAAAAATGCTTATTTTTCAAATAGGTATACGAAAAATGAAATAATCTTTAATACAGTTTAAGCGTGTTATTCGCCATACTTGTATAAGTATATTGACACAATTATTTATCATTTAATATAAAAAAAGGTTTTCCAACTTCGAAGCCATTTTTCAAAAAATGCCACTTTTCATGCCTTGTCGGCAAAAATTTTGTTTCCGCATTATCTATATTTGGCATAATTGTTGACAAAATATGTGCCTATACAAATGACCGACAACTATGTAGAAGCAAAATGACTCAACATTTTAGTTATCAATTAATATTCTTTTACCAGTTTTTTCATACTTTGACAGAATGACTTCTTAGTGATAGTAAAAGCAATTGGAAATTAACGAAAATAGTCATTTCTTGGCAGGTACTCATCATGATTCTTAAAGAGAGATGGAATACTTTGTTATGATCGATTTGCCCGAAAACTTACAACAAACGAGACTATACCAAAATAGATTTCTTTTTTACAATTTATCACGACCCAAGCATTTTTTTAATGTAAAATGATAAATAAATACATCAATATGGATCTAAACGTATATTTGGCAACACGCTTAAACCGTATTTAAATGTCGTGTTTAATTCTTTCTCCTGTACCTGTCCGAAAATGGATATTTTTAACACCGTCAATGTATGAGCCTCCTTAATTTAGAGTACAACAAATTCTGTCAATTTTCCTCAGTTTTATCTTGAAGAGCACTCCTCGACGTTTCGTCCGCTACCTAAAATCCTTCAACCCGGACATTTCAATAAACAGCTTCACTGCCCACTCCGTACCGTTCTTTCAATTACAGAGGACCCCAGAGTCAGAGATCTCGGCAACATCCCGACCTCGCGAACCCTCGAGACCTGCTTAAGAAAATTGCAGCCTGCTACGGTAATAGTAGGGTGCACGTAGGTAACCCAGGGCAAACTATTAGACTCTAACTTCCGTGTGTGCGCTCATACACGCATTCCCAACAACGCATTAACCTACAATGGATAGGATGGCGTCATTTGCCGAGCGATGCCGCCTTAAAAGACGTGTCCACCCATGCACCGCGATAATAGGATGCACCGAGGTAAATCATCGGGTATTATAATAAGGATGACATGCTTCGACCCTATAAGTGGAACCAGATCGCGTGTCCTTGCCTGTCCCGGTCAGTCGATATTTATTAACAGCCCTGAGGGATCATTTAGGAATGTTGGCCCCGATTGCGCAAGCTGCCCTCTCTCCCCGAGCAGCTCCGATGCCGCTCTTGCACGCTTTAAAAGCCTCCAAAGTGCATTCTCCTGCTATCAGACTTCCGCGTGAAGTCTGAGAGAGGTACGGGCCGTTATGCTAAAGACAAAGCCCCGTATTCTCGACACTCCGCTGGGACTGCTTTTAGCCGAAACTTCTCTGATACCCAATCGCCAATGCGCCTCTGGTTAAATGGAGAGGAACCACATTGTCAATGGTAAAGTGCCTTTAAAGTGGGCGGTACGTAGGTATTCGTTACCGAGGTGCAGGGGAAGGAGTTGCATTCTGGAAAGTATGGATGTTTCTTGCAAGGACGGAACACGTGTACGCGGGAATAAAATGGAAGCTGTGACTAAATTCGCGGTTACGGATGGGTCGATTGCAAGTGGGATATAGTCAAGTTTGCCAGAGGGGAGGAAAACGCTTGTATACAGGAGGGAGGATTGTAGGAAGCTGGTCTTGGCTGTTCCGATACGCGTATTTAGAGCTCCAAGAGCCCGAGGTGCCTCGATCTCCAGGAGGCATAATTTCTGAATCGTCGTGAAGTTTGTATTTTCGAGTGAACAGTATCGTATTGTAATATACGAGCGCTGTCAGTATATGAGCACTCGGCTATTTCTCAACAATATTACCCGTGTCGTAACGTTTCTACATTCCCTAAAAAATGTCAATATCAATGCCTGAACTTAATTCTCTGATTTACGAGTTCCGCTCCTCTCCTCAATTTTTTTCGAACATCTTCGCAGGTTGATCTTCCAAGTTGCTTTGGGTTCTCGCAGAAAACCGTCTTTTTTACCAACTATACCAACGTTATAATCCAATTTTCAACATTTCATTACTTCTGCATGTATTAATATACATCCCAACATCACAAATTCTTTAATTGATACCCAACACTATACGGGATAAAGTGGATTTCGTTCATAAGCGTAAGAAATTCAATACGTTACGCGTGGTCCAGCAAGACTGATGATGTCGGCGAAGGATCTTTTATAAGGGTCGAAGAAAGTACATTAACTTCTAGGTGCGGACCTTCGACTCGGGGAAGAATATCTAAATGTTCCCGAAATGTCCCGTAGGAACTACATCTACTGCATGGTACGTCGCTAACGTTGTTAACGACAAAGTACACTGATTCGTTTAAACAACTTTGAAACAAAGCTTCGAACAAGATAAGGATCTAGGTAGGTGTCGTTGGCGTGCCTCTTAAGAACAATGTCTACTAAGGAACATTGACAATAGCAAAGCGATTCGCTTATAACATCATTTAACTCTTTAACTACAGCGGAGTCGGGCGCGAAAATGTCCCACCTGTACGGAGAGCTCGGCGGCGGAGTGCTCAAATTTTATATGAATACGATATTCATTTGTCGCTTTGAATACATGGGAATGAAGGGGACCACTATAGTAGCGTTTCGTAATTAAAGGTTTAAAGATCATAAAACACGCTTACCACTTCTTTCAAGGCAGGTCCTTCATTATCCTAAAACATCCCCGTAGAAAAATGTCTTCGACCACATCCGCGTACCTAAACTCATCAAAACCATGTGAACAATGCAAAAGAGACAAACGATCCATCAAACCCAACGAGAATTTCAAGGGTCTCCCCGCAACCCTCCCATCTGAACCGATCGAAGGCCCAGGATGCATCATCCTCCAAAGACGCGACGCATTCACGCATCGACGGTCTCCTGAATTTTCGCGTAACTCGAGATCGGCAACGTGTCATTCTCCTGTCGTCAGGTGAACCTGACACCAGCAGTTTCGCCGTTTTCCGTAAGCCGTGCGGGACGCGTACTCCGCATCGGAGTAACACGATCGGCCGCGCGAAATCCTCCGCATCGCCGCTCGGATTCGCCGCACTCGCGGTAAATAACGCATGGATGTACTCGCGAGGAAAGTGAATTCCGAAGGAATGCATCGAGGAGAAATATGTTTCCGCCCGGCCGGGTAAAGGCGTGCTTCCTGGCGTTGGAGACGTCGGGGGCCGAGAGGGAGGAAGAGGGCCGACTCTCGTGAAAATGTCTGCATCTCGTGTACGCACGTCGGATTGGAAACCCGCGTCCATGTGAGAGAGGAAAGAGACCCTCGACGTCGAGGCACCATCTAGACGCGTTCCCTTGGCTCGAGGAAGACAGGAAACGCATGATTCTAAAATTTCTCTTGCGGCGCGACGCACTCGCAATTACACGGTCTGCGTGAACTCGCATGCGCCCTCGTCGTCTCGTGGAAATATTGCTCTCATTCTCTTATCGGGTCATTTCGAGACCCTCTGCCATGGTGGTTCGTCGGAATCGCCGAAACACTACAAATTAAAATTACTGCCTCATATGAGAAAATGCGGGAGAATTTCAAGAATTACGAGCCGAACAGAGGGAGTGAGATCTTCGACGGGCCCAGAGATAACGAACGCGTTACTTTGGAATTAAGTAAAAATAGTGTTTTTACTTTTTTATCCGGTTATTTCGAGACCCGCTTTCGTGACGCTGTTGTTAGTGTCGCAGAAATACAGGTTAAAATTACTGTTTGATGTAAAAAAGTGCGGGGAAATCTGAAAAATTAGCAGAAAATTATTTTCCAGGGGTCTCGAGGCCTTCGACGAATCCAAAGATGACGATGCGAGTTGTTACTCTGGAATGTAATCATTGCCAGAAATATCTTCTCCGCGTCATTCCATAAAGAAAAAGGGTATAATTCTCGGAATGAACGAATTCGCGGATCCCTGCTCATCTGAATATTCATTGAATAATAATAACGTTCAACACAGGTGTCAAATACCTGGGAACGAAGTAGTGTGCAGGTTGTTATAATAAGTACTTTCAATATCAGCCGAGAGAATGAAACGAGTGAAAGCGTTCCGAGGAAGTGCAAGAGGGGGCCTCCTGGAAGCGACGTTGACACGGATGTACATATTCGAGGAGACGAGAAAATTTTCACGAGTCCTCTGGAATGGTCGACACGGGGTGGGGTCGATTACCTAATTAAGTGAAGTTTATGCAGGGCGTTACGACAGCGCTCCCTTGACGGCAGGAGCCAAGCGCGTTATTCTTTCCCGGCCGCTTCCAGGAGGACGGGCCGCCAAATATAGGAGTGACAAGACGCGCGCAATTTAAATCGCAAGTTATGAGAAATTCGCGAGAAGGTACGAGTGAATCGCGCAAGTGTAGAGGTACGCGTCCGAGGATTTTACTGCTGCTAAGTAAGAGAGGCCGTTTCGTTTCTTCAAGCGTGTATCTCGCGGTCTCCCGTGCTTATTTATAAATCGGGTACATGCGAGTGGCCGGGGCCCCCACCGTAATTATCCTACCGTAAATTATATATTATTTATATACATGCTTTCTAATGATATTCTTGCCTTGGGGAATTCTCGGGGCTTCTTTTCCCCCCCTAGCCCTGTCTTGGTTTTTCACCTTTTTGCTCCCCCCTGGCGTCTCGCGCCTTTCGCGGGTGTCGCGGTTCGCTCTCTATGAATAATCATCAAGGAACACGTGGAAACGTTAATTACTCTGAAAATTCGAGTCGGCGTCTTGGGGAGAGACGAGTCTCGGTGTTGCCTACGTCCTTACACTCCTCGAGCGAAATATCCAAGAAACTCGCGGATGAAGGGCATTTTTCTCGGACTTTCGAGCCTGCTTCTTGAAACCTTAGACAACTTTTTCGAATACGCGTGTCTTGGAGACAAAGAATTTCCGGACCCATATATGCGACTCTTCTCGTCCGACGAGCAAAATGCTCTTTCGGAGTTAGCCCACCTTCTATGAACGAAACGTAAAACACGCATCAGAAAAGATAATTCCCTTAAGGATATGCATATCAAAGCTGCTATGTTAATATCTCGGGGGAAAGAAATTCTTCATAAGCGTTAACCCAAGTCGAAATTTCAGTCCTGCTTTAAACCTGCTTAACATAAGGTCCTATCTCACTATATAAGTCCTGCTTTCGACCTCATATTCCATTTTATACGAATTAAATCCTACTTCGGACCAACAAGCATAGAAGAACTGGAAATATCAGTCCCTTTTAAAGTTACAAGTAAGACCTCAATTGTATAAAAGTTACCCTTCTTCATAATATCTCTAAACCATTCAAGGCCTACAATTAGACATTCTAACTATGACAAAAATTTCAACTTCTGTCTATCTTGACGTACAAAGACATTTCGAATACGTCACGAGTTTCCTAAGCTACAATAAACACTGACGTTTTGAGGCGCAGGAGCGACCATTATCATCGAATCTCATTTAATTCGTATGTCAAGAGGTTAACCGAATTTCCCAATTCATGCCAAATTTATCTATTATTTGGCCAGGTATTATGGCAGGAATCTCCGGGAGAAATTCGAGACTTGGGCGAAATAGTAATTACCATTATAGCCGACGGCCCGTTACGTCCGCACCCATCGTCGTACATAATTTCGGGTGGAAACATTAGTTATGTAACGGATTAGATCCGATATAATCGATTGGCCAGGGTATTTGGAGAGGTTTTCGTCTCGCGTTTGATTTTCGCGATCACGCATACGGGCTCCGCCGGATCGCCAAATAAAAGCCCTCGAACTCTTCCCGCATGGAATCTCTCCTTTCGCTCCAGTTATCCGCCGTTCCTCTCTCATCCTGAAAACTAACGACCTGTTCTTCCCGTACCCTCACCTAGGTGATTCACGATCCATTGTATCGCACGCTTCTACCTGGGTACGCGTTACGTGCCGTCGACGTGTGCGATTCGATATGTGGGACCAGCGCACGTACGTGCACCTATGCCGTGCACTCATCGGGCAAACTTTGTAGAAATCCTAGCCACCGTTCGCATCTGGATTTCGCCAAATTCGCCCCGCGAAATGTGGATTGTCCAGGATCCGTTCGGCCACTCTGCGAAACATTGCCTGACAAGGATAAATTCCCCAAGAAGGATACATTAAACGAAAAAATTGGCAAGACCGAACCGGAAAATCTTCGTAGAACGATGCCACTGGAACGTTTCGATATTTTTTACATTGCATTTTTCCGAGCGGTCGTAGAGCTCGTAGAGAGTTTCCACGTAATTACTTTAAAGGAGATACATACTTTTAATCAGCGGAGGTGACAATCATTTTCAAAACCGACTACGTGGAAAATTGTAATTTATATTTCATTACAATTTGTATATTATTTAAACGAGGACCCATACCTTTGATCTTTTAATTCGTTCGTCATTAATTTTTTTATGTAATCTGATGAGGAACAATCAACGAGCATGTACGTGACGTGGTTTCGTTGGACCACTGAGGTGGGATCCATCGAATCCTTCGAAAAAAATCTCAATACTCAAAAATGGCGAAGGTTAAAGATTATTCATTAAAGATTCATACAAATGACGTTAAGCTACGTATCTATGGGAGAATAACTTGAAAATTAGACCGCGGCTGCTCGGACATAAAAAATGTCGTGCGTTACGATGGACATATAGTACGACAAAGGCTACGTATGTCGCTCGTACTCCACCACAACGGGTCATAACATATTTCTACGACGGACGTTACAACGCGCGTCGGGTGGCCCTAGTCTGAGAATGATTTCTGCGAGTTTTACTTTCGAAAGTAACTCCGAGAATAACCCAATTCGCTCTCGGAGAGTTCGACTTTCCAGCCCGAGTCCACGGGAGAGCTACATAGTATTTCTCGAAACGATGCTTCAAGCGGATCGGAAAAAAATTCCAACAGCGCAAATTGCAGCTCAGGTGCCTTTAAAACCAAGAAGAAACGAAAGTAAAAGATATCGAAGTGGAAAGGACGTAGAAAGTGGATTAACCGACGATTTGAATGGGGGACTGGAAAGGCCTTCGACAGAGAATTAAAAATTGAAGATTTGCAGCGGTCCCAAAGCTGCACAAATCACGACAATCGAAGTACAATTTCTAATAGATTTAACGGAGCGAGCGATTGTAAAAATAGATACCGCGTTGCGGAAATCAATTTCCGGGCAAGATCGCGATGGTCGCCACCGTTTGACCATTGCGATAATTAGACGGCACTCTCAAGAGATGAAATAATTTCGTTCGACGAAAAGCCGCTCTGGAGAGTCAAAATCCGACTCGTCCACCCGTTAGTTTAATTTATTTACTTATCATGGATTAGAACCAACATAGCATGTTCCGGGCACGTTTTCGATGTTTTACGCTTCTTGGAGGCTTGGAATCGAAAGTAAGGAGTTTCAGGATCTAGCTCGGACAATTTAGAATACCGTAGAAACGGAATATTACAGAGTCCGATGGGAAAATGTGGTAAATACTTTCACCAACGATTGCAATAGAATGCTGGCTTGTCCTGCGGCTAACACGTGTTTCTAGAGCAAAAATTTCATTGCAACTAAACGTCACAGATGACGACGTTGGTTCGTCAAAATATAAACAGTCGTGAATTCATGGGATTTCGACAGTTGTACATCGATCTTTTAATCATTACGTTACCGAAATGACATATGGAACCCTTCAGTTCGTATAATTTTCACCGTAGACTGTAAAAGACTTCAACATAAATATAAATGCCGGTAATAGAACGCACCAGCTTATGTTACCACTTGAGTATTCAAAACGGCATTCCCACCAAAAAGGGTATAGATGAATTTTATTTTATCGTCGTCAATTAAATTTCTTAGCGCCTTTCATATCCGCAGAAAAGCCCGCTCGTCGTTCGAAGTCTAGCTCCGATGATCACCTCCTCGACTTTCAAACAAACGCCCCATTGGATAATCCTAACTGACGCGAAACGGCGTCACTCCGGCCCCTCGGCTCGGCGCATCAGCTGATCGGCATCCCAAGGCGCGACGCGTGGTTCCCGATCGGTCCCGCCTTCCAGTCGAAGCCGAGCGACTACTTGCCAAAGTACCGAGCTAAACCGACAAGCGGTCGTTTCATAATGTCCGTTTAGGTTACCGAATCCCTCCATCAGGATCCCTGCGGTCGGATTATTTAGCCCGGCCGTCGCGTCCCCGGTCGTTTCGCCGCTGGTGACCAGACACCCACGCCGGTGTCCGGCGGTGTTCGCTCGCGCGCATAAGCGTACAGAGGCGTTCTCGCCGAAGGAGCCGAAGGAACCGGAGGACACGTATACGGAGGTTCAACGACCCCGGAGAATGCCGGACCCACTGGCAGCCGCGGCCGCCTCTAAGTGCAAGGGCGACGAGGGTTGCGGCGCGAGGCGCGAGGCCAGAAGGTCGCGTCGGAGGACGGGCAAAAGATGCCAATCTCGACGGGCCCATTCAACGGCCCGAGGAAGTGTTTAATGAGACCGCCATCGAGAGCCTGACCCATATATCGCGACACCCCCAGGCTCCAAAGTTTCAGCCCTGCCGAGCGCTTCCGCGCCCCCGGCGCGGAACAACCCCCGGGTCGCTGATTGAACCGATGCGGACCGATGCGGATCGATGCCGAGGACCCTGATTGCGATCCTCAACGAGAGGAAGCCGTCAATCGGGCTAGATGCTCGCGCGGAACCGAAGGCGCCGATGACGATGACGATGGGCGAGGTCGTAAAGCGAGCGAGTCCCTCTCGGGTGTGGATTCCGTAGGGTTATTCGCTCAGGAAATCGTGTACTTTAATGATCGAAATCACGCGGAAATCAGCTGGAAATTACAAATGGGAATCACTCGAAATCGTTGGAAGTCACTGACATCACCGAAATACTGCTAGAATTTTCAAGCCGAACGTCCCTTGTTACCGAATCTCGTTGTTGTTTATCATTTGAGATCAAAGACAATCGGCTCGCAAAGGAAATCGTTTTCACTGATTTCCATGAAAAGTTTATTAATCCATAGACACGCACCGGCCGATCGTTTCGCATACCTCCCCGTACATTCATTGATGATACGATCGTACGCATCGTACGCGCTATTCACGGGCGAATACGGAGCCGACACCATCCATGCCCGGCGGATGATCAAAATTAAGGGCGAAAAAGAAAGGAATTCGGCTTTTACGTATTTCCCATTTCAGATAAACCGTCCAGGTGACAAGATACGTGTATTCGAAAACGAATGCGTGCATGCGCAGATATAAAGAAAAATTGAAATCCATCGACGAGATGACGTATCGAACCTAGGGGTTGACGGTCCACCGTTATTCCTCCAAGAATAGTATATCGACAGCAACCAGCACGTTCGGCCTCATATTTTCCGCGAGCTCGTATTTCATTAATTGGATCTGCGATTGGTAAATTAAGGAAGGAATGCAAGATGCCCAAAACACCGGGAGAAATGACGCTCTAAATAATTCAACGTTTTCGTAAGCCGCGGCGCGTCCACCTCGTCGTTCGACGTTCCTTGTTTCTTCCATTGCGTAATGGGCACGGTAACTCGGAGGCCGAGCGAGCACACTCGTCCGTTTGTATGTACGGTACGTACACCACCGCGGATGCATTTTACATGGCAGCGTCTCGCGGCAAAGAGCTGAGTGCGCGGCTGTAAATGCATAATGCTATTAAGCGTTCAGCGAAAAACGAGCCCGGGCGTCGGGCTCTTCCTCGAAGCGTCGATTCGGCGACTCATCACGGTGCTCAGTCATTGCGACGGTAATCGCTACGTGGCAGCGACTCTGTCCGGGATCAAGGCCAAAAAGAGTGGAGGATCGCAACCTACCGGCGGAGAGTGGAGGACGAATCCGCGACTGAGGGATAAAACGACCGAACGCCTACTTTGAGCCCAAAATTACAGGCGTTCAAGGGGATGAGCCCCGTGACGGCCGATGAACTTCCATGGTCAATCTTGTTAATTTGAACACATCGAACCAGTACACAAACAATCGGTGCATGGCCCCGGTGGAAGTATAACACTTCTGAGTCAAAGAGAATTATTCATTATTTTCGTTTGCACTTTCACGAAATGTCCTTACGGCACTGGCTGTTTTGGGCACAATTATTGTATTTCAGTTTAAGAGCCGGGCGCACTAATACTCGAGTTAGAATCCATAATCCAGGATTACTTAACGCACGATAACGAAATAATCTCCCGATTTTTGGCGATTACCTGACAGCTGAGTTTAATCTTCGGTTAGTACAGTGTTTTGTCGGTGCAACACGAATCCCAGTAATCCGAGATTAACCGATCACGATTGAGAAATTTTACGCTAATCGAGGTTCTTGCTAGCAGCCTTGAATGTCAGTAATTGATTGAGAGATAATTAACGGAAAGGCTCACGGAAATAGCTTTAATACTAAAATAGAATAACGAATATAAATAGTTATTAACGGTAAAAAAATGCATTTCACTGTTTGAAACGGATCTCTTCTATAGCGTACTAACTTCCACGTCCCATCATGCCATATGAAGTTCTATTTAAAAAAAAAACACGAACGGGATTGCGCGAACGCGTGCGCAAAACGGAGACATGACACGTTAAATCGCAATAGGAAACATTGAAATTTCAAACAAATAACCTTCCTTGGTCGACGTTCGCATTAAATTGCACATGTTCACCTATCTCAAAAAATATGAATAGAGTTATTGGAATGTAGGAAAAAAAATTCATGTTCAAAATCCCATCTTTACATAAATCATATCACGGCGTTTAGCAAAGGTTTGAACCCTTTCCATGAGGGTAATGATTCGCGACAGTCCTAACTCTCGTGGTTGCCCATTAAATTCCTACGCAGGAGGTTGAACTTCACCCATTGTACGTCGAGAGAGTTAGAGGTAGATCTTACATAAATGATGTATGGAGGGGATCCTGGTGGTACCGGGTGGAGCCACCCTCGTTGTACCAACCAAAATGCTTAATCGAATGTTAGGAAGGTCGGAGGTGGAAATTTCACCGAATGAAGTTGATGTTCCCCCCCTGGTGTCACTCGTGAGGGGCAGGGTACATTTAGGGATCCATTACTACGGGCACACGGACTGATGCGGCTATGAATTGTTAAAATGTTAAGCCGAGGGTGAGTGACGGGAAGAATAGAGATATCGCGGGGTGGAATCCGCTGACAGAGGGGAGACAAATCCTTGACGGAGAAACGCGAGGTGGATAAAACGACACGAGTCCACTTTGCGATAAGGGCTGCAAGGGGCGGTATACGAGCGAAGTTTCGAAAGCCCGGGGAATCGCCACCCCCGGACCGATTTTTATTTTAAATCTGAAACACCCGACTGACCATACGGCACAATATGCGACGCGTGGCGGGCGAAATAACAAACTTTTGAAGGAGGACCTGCGAGTTTGAAAAAGTAAATCAGGAAAGGCAGCGCCCTGTTGAACTTTTCAAATTTCAGTCCGACGCGATGAAGGTTGGAATTTTGTAGAGACGAAAGATCGTTCTAAAGATACGCTCCCGGTCGTCTTCGCTCATAGCTCGGGAAGCAAAGTCCTATGGCAAAAAGAGAATTCCCGTTTTCTGGATAAAAGTATCCACTCTGGGGTGGATAAGTCAACCAGTGCGATTACTTCGGCTAACCTAAACAAACGTCCGTGTTCTTTTCCCACCAGGGGACACATCCCGGGATGAAACCCAGAATATCGAAAGGAAATATTGACTCTGACAATATTTGTTTATTATCCACGAAATCGAAGGAAAGATTGTTCCGGGAAGAAGTGAAACGTATCGCCCTCGTGGCTTAACGAGGCGATCAATTGAATTTGCTCATATTGCATTCAGACTCCTGTCACTTTTGTCGACGGAAACCCCGTATCGAATATATCATATTTTTACTGCTCCATTTCCGTTATCAGATTTCAATTTCTACGTATAAGGAAATAAGAAAGCTCTTACAGTTGAGACTCCGGCGGAAAACAGGATTAATAAACAAATAAAGTGTATATGATTCTAAATCACGCGTTAAACTGCCAACTCGTTTTATGTAAATCACCCAACGGTGGTCTAATACGAAAGCGA
The DNA here is from genome assembly GCF_000612105.2 of Orussus abietinus. Classification (NCBI taxonomy): domain Eukaryota; kingdom Metazoa; phylum Arthropoda; class Insecta; order Hymenoptera; family Orussidae; genus Orussus; species Orussus abietinus. The sequence goes on along the minus strand of NW_019396018.1, from coordinate 234,964 downwards.
ATATAACATCGTGGAATTCGACCTTTCCGTCGAGCAACTTTGAAAGAAAAATCACGAGGTCCCCTATTGTCAACCTACGTCGGAAAGCAGTTAATATGTACAGGATGCAAATATTCAATTCCACTGAAGAATGTGGTTATTGGATTCTCTTCCCCATCAAATTAAATTCCCCTGCAGTTTAAGTTCTTCCGTTCAATCGGGATTCCTTCCTGAATCGATTGAGCGAGATTTATAGAAACGTTTACAAGATTCCTGTCCAGGGCCAGGGGTTGAAAAAAAGAAAAAGAAAGAAGGAATGAAAGTGTGTTTATAATGCCGCATACGTCGCGATCATTCCTAAAAAAGTTACAAAAAATTGAATACAAAAATAATTAACTAGGATTCGATTAGGAGTCGTTGTATCTCGTCCATTGTATTGATTTAATTTCTCCAAAGCAATAACGACCCGTTAACAATTCAATAACCTATTAAACGTACGATACAGGAGCCATTTTTCCCACTCGGGCGCTCTGTAAAATGCCGTCTGCTGGTATCGTTAAAAAACCGGACGTGTTTCCGTGTATGCAAATGCATGTATAAAAATTGGTAAAATCCATTGCCAGCAATTCGGCACGCGATCACGAAGTGCACCCCTCCCTGAGGCAATAATCCGCTATTTCTCCCAGCTGGCTGTTTCTGCGAGCTGGCTGCAACCGCGGAAGCGACTCTTCGTGCATGCATCTATTGTCCGATTCGGATTTACAGTTATTTGTGCAGTTAAATACGTTAAAATGAACCTTGGCCCCGCGGTTCAGGGACGAACTTGGGAACTGACCGAGAGACCGTTGTGCCTTTATTGCTCGTAACCTGGAAGTGATAAAGTACTTTTCGTATATCGAAGGGAAAGTTCGCTATACGAGCGGTGCGTGTTCCAACGGAACGACCGGACACTGATACGGTTTGCTGTCGTTCCGCATGCAGTTTCCGCTGATGGATACGACAGGGACATCGTCTATCGGTAGATCAACCTGCTCTCTATTTTCTACGAAAATATGCTCCTGGAGAATCGACTTATCTTTCAATTACCTTCCTCCAACGCTTTGCCTGACACTCGGGAAACAATTTTTTACCTACTAAATTTCTTTATCGAAAAGCCCAACTTAGATCTACGGAACAGCGTGCTCTGTAGGGTTACAAATTGAATTTAAGTACGTAAATGAATCACTGATCTGATTTTTTCTTTTTATTATTACACAGCCCGAAACATAGATTTTTCCAAGTGCGTGGCTTACGTTCCGTAACAATAACGACTCCATGAAGATATACATTTTATTGCACCGTTCAGTAATAGCTCCGAATCTAATTGTAAGTTCACTGCGGCCTCCGTTATCATATTATAATTACAATTTTATTCAGAATGCATAAAAAATTAAGCCTTCGGAATCTTTCCTACTTGCCACGCAAAGAAAAGTTTTGTTCAATTATTCAATTTTTTTGTCGACTCAACCATAGGATATGGTTATTAACTGAACAACCAAATACTCGATTGTCGTGAAAAAAATTCGTTGGTTAATAACTTCTGATTGGTAACATCAAATACTCCAGTAGATCGTACCAAATATTAAAGTAATTTGCAACATTCAATCAAAATATTTGGTTTGTAGGTAATATTTATTTAAATTAACAAACCGGTTATGTGGAAATTTTAATTGATTGAAGCAAACGAGTTCGGTTAAGTCGACTGAAATCCGCTTCACCAAGTGAAACATTTTCTGAAGTGAATCGAATTCAGTCAAACAATTTTGTTCGATGAACAACTTTTCTCTGCGGGTGTATTTGGCGAGCACAACAATCGTCTCTATACTGGCACGGTTGAAAGCAAAACTTTTTATAACAGGTTTAAAAACAAGAAAGAGCACTTTAACATTGCATTCTTGAAGGGGGTCGGCATTCCCAATTCGAGTACCGCAAATGTCGTATGACGAATTTCGTCCTCGTGCCAGCGGCTACCTCGTACTTCCGGCAATATGTCGGCACAATGGTTGTCACTTTACCGTCCGTCGTAACACTCGTGCTGCTTCCTTGGGCGCATTGTTGTGCAAAATAAATAGGAAGCGCCTTTGCTCTGGGAGCATCAGCGGCCTCGGGAGCAGCCAAGTGTAATATTCGCCTCATTACATTTACCTAACTCCCCGGGGCTATTACGTAAAAGCAGCTTAAAAATCTGATCCCCGTGAGCGTTTCTCGGGTGCGTGCACGCGCATTAAGAATAGGCGAACAAATCGGCCATTAATTATACATGAGAGCAGCGAGGAGCAGCTTCCGAAGATCGGTAGGTTGACATTGCTAAAAGTGCTTTTGAGCTTCCAGATAATATGAATAATTTCACGACTAATTTGCGTTGCCATTATCTTTCGTGCTATTTTCTGCTCTGTAGGTATCAGGCTGTAAAACATTGAAATGCAGGCGAGAAGGAGCTGAGTGAAGTGGCGTTTTAAATTTATGACTGTAAATATCTCTAAGTCGTACGATTAAGGGGACTCATACCTATTGAATATTGAAAATACCCATTCTTCCGATAGGTACAGAAAACAATGATATGCAAAATTCAAGTATAGATTAAGCCTGTTTTTAACCATAGTTTTAGGTATATGTTGACTTAATTATATATTATTGTACGTGAAGAGCTGTTTTGAAACATTAAAGCCGTTTCCCAGAAAATACCATAGTACATACTTTCTCGTGAGATATCATACATTAAAGATTTTGGTCCCTTTGGCACGGTTCATATTTTGGACACATGTTGACAGAACATGCGGCTTCTGTGAATTAGTTGTTAGCACAAGTGGTTAAACTGTATTTAATTGTTGCGTTTCATTTTTCTTTTCCTATACCTATCTAAGAAATAGGTATTGTTAACACCGTGAAGTGATAGCAGCCCCCTTAAGCCAGTATTCAAAGAAGAAACACTTAAAAAAAATACGTCGTCGAGAAAAGAGCACTGCCATGCGAACGTCCGACATACTCGAATATGACTACTAAAGTGTACATAAATCTAAGATTAAAATTCGAAATTGAAAAATTCGGATAAGGAATTCCCTTGAAATTTTTTTCCTTTATGATTTAAATATTGCCTCCTCCTTGGTGGGCGATCTGACAGTTTAATACGCCTATCAGTCACGAATATTTCCAGCTTTTGATAAAGAACGTAGACGGGGCTGCTTCGTCGCGGTCCGAAGGGGTCTTCGCGTTTACTCCCGCACGTGCTCACGTAAAATGCGGCCCCGTAATCTGCCTACCGTCCATTTAATGGAAACCCGTCAGCACTAGGAATGCCGCCAGATATTATTTCATACTCTCGTTAAATTCCATCCAGTAACGGAGCCAGCCACGGCATTTGCCGCGCGTTTGCTAATAATCGATATCAACCCGTACAACAATCCGATGGCATTGACTTAAGCGGCAAATGTCGATGTCTTCCGACGATGAGAAACTGACATAATGAGATATCTCGAAAATGAGATCACGATCCCCAAATGTGTATCCACTTGCACGGTGAAAAAGTTCACTCTGCGTAAGCAACTTTGTGATTCAATGGGGGATCTACTTGCTTGCAACCGGACGATAAAGATTCACCGTCACTTGTTATGGAAAAATAACACAGAAGTAAGAGGACTTCTGGGAAGTCACCTCGTGAGCTGCAAATGTTAATGCACGAAGGAAAAACTTGCGTCTTCGTGAGCAGGGAATTTCATGGCACCGTACCGATCTACTTGCTCGCAACCGGCTATTGAAAATTCAGGGTAATTTGTTATCGGAGAATAACGCGGACATAAGGGGACTTGTCGAAAGTGTACTCGCATCCGCTAACTATACTTCTCTCATACCTATGTATAACTGTCCGATGCCGTGTTTAGCATTAATCCCTTCGGGAATGTCGCTGGTCCGTCGATTCTTCGAGTCCATAGAATTCACTTAGATCGAATTTGAATGTAAAATCAAGAAATCACCGTGGCTATGTCCCCCGCAAAACCGGAAAATAAACAGACTGAAAGTATGGCGCGAGCACGCCAGGCCATTATCCTGGATGGAATCTTATTGATTCATATTATGCAGCCAGGCGTTCCGGAATAATCCGTCTTGTTCTGGAAGACCCCCGGCTATTGACGCCATTGCAGGCTCCGTGAGCGCAACTGATGCCGGGGAAGACAATTTCTACGGTTTCTCCCTCGGCCCTTTTTATCGATGGAAGACGCGCACCGATCGATAATCGATCGAGCTAATTTTATTTGGGAACGCTGCCGCGATAAATATTAATAACCCACGGTATACATTTAATATTCTTAAGGTAATTTTATAGATTAGCCATATAAGCGGTATCAATATTTTAAGGTGAAATGAAACACCTCGAGTAAGTTGATCGACGTCGGTAAAAAAGGTTTTTCTAAGCACCTACGTTGCCGACTTTCGTTTCTATATTGACAATTGTATCGAATTATATTGGGTATTGTACTAAATGGCATACTCCGCCAATCGTTTATGTATAATGATTATGAAGGAATCGAAGTAATCCACAAATCCCCTGGATTCATGATTTCTGAGGCCCTAATTGACAAAGGTCCTAATTGGTAAAGAAGCGCATAAGACACTTTTTTTTCTCATTATCCCGTTCAAATGCGAGTTCAGACAGGGCGATCCAATACCCTTGAAAAAAAGTGTCTTATTCGAGTCGACTGATTTGAGGGAGGGTTTCACTTCACCTTAAGATTTCATATACCTAGTTGAATGGTAGAATTTTGAAATTGTACTCACTCTGAGAATCTGGAGCTGGGAGCGCACGAATTCTACTCGGCTGGCAATATCGGTACACGCCACGGGAAACGAACCCATGTACTGAAAAGAAAAATAAAACCAATCGGTATAAATGACGTATAATGCGTTATACACGTTGTAAGAATATTCTACAGGTGCAGAGATAGCTAAGTAAGATCGTAGGTCCGGCAACCAATTTAAAAACGTTATGTCCGTAATTCCGAGATACGTTAACAACGGTGTAATATGGTTAGCGGGCAATTTTTAATTTCGAATTGCACCGCCTCTGTCCGATGATTACTTGCCAACTTTGAACTCCGAGATTGCCCATCTTTATTCCCTGCAAAGTTATCCAAGTATAACAAGGAACTACGTTACGAGTTGATCCCGAGATTACATTGCAATATAAGTTTCTAATCGAGGAAAGGATTACGACAAATGGAATTGAATGCTGTATATAGGTAGGCTTCATTAGTCCCCAAGCAGAAGGAGGGAATTGCAGAGAACGAATTATTTCAGCACAAGTTCTAGCCCGAATAATCTTGAACAAAGAAAATTGAAAGGAATGCATTTTCATAAACGACCATACCTATATGTCCGATATTTTAATCATCATTTAATAATTCGTCAAAAATTACCATTTATGAAATTTTACTCGATAGTAATTAAATTATTTCGAGCATTACTCGGGGCTCATACCCCGAGTGATCTCTTGAAACAAACCGAAGAGGGCACCATTGTTACATGAAGGATCCCTGAATTCCTCTTATCGACCGACCTACAAACCTAAGATAAGCGATTGACTCTTCGATTGAATCACGTCCCACATTCCCCCATTGTCGAGAATCACCCGAATACAGTAGTTCCCTTTTCCTGACCACCCGGATCCCGTAAATCACTCTTCTGTATTAACGTTATAAGCAGCATCTCTCGGAAACGTACTCTTATTGCTGCAATCTATTAACAGCCTCGTAAAGACTTTTACTGCGGAGGGACCCTATCGCTTTACAAGTACTTTCCCTTATTATGAACAGCAAAAGAACTGTCTTCTTAACCCGGTAATCCGAAGGCTTTAAAACATCTGAAATATATGAACCTTTTTATTAACACTCTCGGCGTATACTTTTCTGCTAATTATTGATGACTTAACACAGATCATTGTAATTTTTATAAATAACTTTTAAGTGAAAATTCTTGTAACCTTGTAACACCTGTAGGTTCGCATGCCAAAAGGTTCCCGATTCAGAAAGTGGAACACTTTTCTTTGTTTTTTATCAGTTGATTAATATTTACATTTATCTCCGCCCGTTAGTATTAACACAATTTGCGTAAATGTTTTCGATAATTATTTCGTAGCTAATAATTATCATTTAATGTGACATAAAAGTAATACGACTAAGAGATAAAAACAACTATGCCGAAAACAATCAGTACCGAATATGCAAGGGCATTTTGTGAAAAAAAAAGTAATAATATCTAATAATTCTCTTTAACTTAAAAGTTTCTCTTTCAACGCGTGGAGCCTACGCAGAGACTTTTAAATGTAAAAGTAGTTTATATAAATATTCCGCCTGCATCGCATTTTTAGCTACCCTGGATGTTAGCTGAAGAAAGGATAGGGAAAACTTGTGAATTCTTTCTATTGAATGACATATCTATAGGAAGCAACGTCAAGTCGAGCAAAGCCTTCCGAGGGAAAAAAGGAAATGAAATTCTTGTCATAGGCTAGCAGGGTCCTCTTTATTGTTCTTCAGGCGAATGCCGTTCCGCAGCCTCCGCCTTTGCGGAATGAAACCCTCAGGGTCTTCGGGCGCCATTATGTCACTGGAAAAGGAGATGTGTCTCACTTCATAGGACATAGTCAGATGAGTATGTTCTATTCCCCCTTTACATCCTCCCCTTCGAGCTGTACGAGTCCAAGTATGATTTCATTTGGTGCTATGCGGATAAATAACAATTTCTCTCGGTTGATTCTCGACCGAGTGGAAAAAAAAAAAGAAGCGTCAGGGGTTGATGTTTGTCCACAAGAGAGAAAGCCCCTTAGGGTATTCGCCATTATGGGCAGAAAAAGAAGAGATATCAAAATTCTAGGGTCGTAATGACTGAGTATTCTCTTTTCACGGTCCTCCGTTTTAGGAATGAAACCCTCGGAGTTTTTGTATGCGTTAAGGCGACTGGTAGGATCATTTTATGATCGTCTGCAGGCCCAGTGCAAATTCTTTCTCAACGTTCACACAAGAAACAAACTTTTAATAAAACTAAAACCTTTGTGGAAATTAATTTTTTGTCGATTTAAAAAAGATATAACGTGCGTGGCAACGGACCTTCAACGGGAATGCTAATGACCAAACATAGGATCCAGGTAAATGAACTACTTTTCCTAGCCAAAAAGGAACGTCTCGTTTAGGAATTTCAATGTTTTCAGCACACATAAAACGCTTGAAGAAGCACGCTCCGTAATGCAAGGGACGTTGAATTTTTAAGGATGGGAAAGAGGGCCGAATAATTCAGGACGTGACTCCGTCCACCAGGAGTCATTGACATTTCATCCTACTATACCGGTTCATGGTACCTACTACTCCTCAAGTTTCTTTTACAAGATATTGCCTATCTTTTTGGCTAATTTTCACGTATTCCGTTATTGCTTTAAATTCCGTTGGCCCCAGATTTGTCAGATTCGTAAAATTCCTTAATCGATATCATCCGAGGAAATATTTCCTATTGTTTACTCCCGGGAATGAGGAAAATTTAATCACACATACTTCGATATATCATACACCATCGTATCGATTGCGGATACTTCATATGTGGTAGAGAAGTGAAACACCGTTCGGAGGTTTCACGTTCGTGTTTTACTTTCACCTGCCGGTATAACTTAAAGAATAAGTACGAATTAAACCGTTCGGAACGCGCACAGAGGAGTTGGAATGTGCATTGCCGTACGGGGTCAATTATACATGTGTAAGTATTAAGAACCGAGATATGAAAGTAAGAATTATTATCCGCAGGTGCGAAAGAATGTAGATGTAATCGGAATCATGGAATTTCGTCAATTTACATCTATAGTTTCACCACACATGGATAAACGAAAGACTTTTTAAAATGGCCCCACCAATAAGTTTTATTATTTATCTTTAATTTCGTTCATCCTGTCAATGTTTATTTGAATCGTTAAACGTTATTAGAGCAAGGATTGTGGGACTCTTTCTTAGAAATGTTTGACAAATAACAGAAACAATGAAATATAGATTTAAACTAAGTTAAACAGAATTATTAATTATTTCTAAGTATTCTTTCATGAAGTGCGCTTACGCAGTCGACATCAGCTACTTTCTTCGGTACTGGGTATTGCCCTGTAAATGTCAATAATTAACTGAGAGAATGACGCATCAACACTTACGGAATCTTTTAAGCAAATATTAACACACAAAGATGAATATAAATAGCAATTAACTCTATAAAAAAAGCGTTTCGCATTTAGAAACGAGCTTCGTTCATGACACATAAATGTACACGTACCACCATGCCAAGAGTATCATTTCAACAATTAAAAGTCGAAGAATATCGAGCAAGACATAGAAAGGATCGACCAAGTGCATCTATTATTTTCGAGCTACGTCAAATGGGTTTAAACAGCGGTACAAAGCATATACACAATTCCCGGTACACAAAGTGTACCCACAGTTCAATAAAATGAAATACCCACATTCCCCCAACCTTGACCGTCCGCATCGTAAACCAAATCACTTTCTTTTCCAGGACAAGCGAATTCGATTCTTGTCAACAACTCGCCCACTCGTCCCGCCAAGTCGGAATCGATTCCGTGATATTTCATCGTTTCTTGGAGCCGTTCCAGCAGAACGAGAATTTCTTGATTTTGATTTAGCCCAACACGCTGGTCGAGTCTTTCCACCTATACGCTCCATCCCTCCATACACGCATCAGCTCTTTCCCGGATTATTTTCCAAACCAACCAAAAAGATGTCCGTCCATTCACCATCATCTCCACGATATACCCAAGCTAAAATGTATTTTTGTTCGAATCACCGAGACTTCACGCCATTCATATCCTAACGAATGGCTCCCTAACGGATGGTATCCTAACAAATGGTACCCCAACTAATGCCGCCCCACGACCTCCAGCTAATTTTTCAAAAACAAAAAGCGAATTTATTCGAATTCCTTCTGTGACTTCCCGCGCGTAATTCCAATGCGACTTCTATTGGCGTTGCGAAATAACAGCCATGGCATTACCGCATTGCTAAAGGCACCTTTCCCTGGAGAAAAACGGCACCGTTCGCCGCGTAATTAGGTAGCAGCGCGCGAGTACGCGGCTTTAAATCGCACGTACCCATCCGACTTAGGCGGCTAGGCCAAAGTCGCTTGAAAATTAACAGATGATGGAGCCATCCGTTAACCGTTAAGTAGGAAATATAACCAACCTGAACTCCGTGGAACATTTCCAGCGTAGCCTCTGGCATTTTGTCACGACCTCCCCGGTCTCGCCTCGACGCCGTCTGGCGTTGACAATGCGATTTTCGCGATTCGATTAGGCGAGCACGCGACACTCGTCTATCCGCCTCAAACACACGGGTTCACATTTTGCCGATGCTCCGAACACTTGCTAATGAACGCCACCGAGTTAACGATATCTCGCCGAGCGAGGCGTCACGACCACTTCTTCGAGGATTCCTTTTCGAGAGTTGACACTTTGATAAGAGATGCGACGATTCGGCCCCAAGGGGACACGTGGCCAGACAAGAAATCCCGAGAATCACTTCGAGCCCTCTCGATCGTCCCTCTTGCATCCAGTTCGCGATAGCGTGCTCTTCTTTTTCAAGTGCAGAACCTTCTTCTTCTTCTTCTTCTTCTTTTTTTTTCGGGAATTTCGGAAATGGGTCCTTATCTGCGTTACTTCAATTCTATAGGATGGAGCGTACGGGGGATCGAACGATCTCCACGAATAAATCCGCGATGTCAAAGGTCACGCGCGTTGCCCCGCATTTGTCAATCCTGTCTCGCCTCTGGTATTGAAACGAGCGTCCGCCTATCGCGGCGATCTGGTTCTTCGATTTTACAATCAGATATGTGCATAACGCTGGGCGCTCTTAAATCTTGCGCGGGTCGACTCATAAAAGTCAGGCGCGCGGTATAAAAAATGGCCCGCGATAAGGATCTCCCTCCCGGGTTGACATATATTCATTGCAAATGTCACTGAGCGGGCACGTTTCAATCGCGGGCGTGACGGTAGACCGCGGCGCGTTCGCCGTGATCCCAGGTGACGCGGGCCAATTCGACGTCGTTATCCTCCGTTATCACGGTCGTCGCTCGAGCGACGTCATTGTCGAGGCTGTACTTTCATCCGAAAGACGTGCACAATGGTCAATATCCGTCGTGCCAGGCGATCGGTCCCACCGTCATCGAAGATCGATCACGCCGATGACACCTCCTCGTGCACGGCCATTACTGCCGATGGGACGGACCAATAAATTGCTCGCATCAAGCCACTCAATTTCCATCATCTAGGGACACTTATCTCCGAACACGATCCTTAATAAAGTTAATATCGAACCCCGGAATATGCAGTGGCCAGCTGTAATGCGGCAGGATGAGACCGCACGTCAGGAAGGATCGATCGTATCGATTTTTCTCTACCATGTGAGATCGGATAGATCTATGGCTCCGAAATCATTCAAGAATCGTCACCTGCGATGCCATTGTTACCTCCACCGTTAATGGTTAACGTCACCAATGACGTTACTTGAAATTGAAACGAGGCTCGGCAGAGGTTTGTCGACCCTCGACTGGTCCGTTTTCTTCGTCCATGTCTGATGTTAAGGACTCGATGATTTTTGTTGCCCAAGGATACGGTATTATTCGAAGCGCGAGCAGGGGTCAAGTTATACGAGGCCTTACATCACCTCGCCCTTAGCCGCAGTGGTCATTTATTGCAAGTCCTGCTGACGTAAATCGATTCGACGTCACATTCATATCTCACTATTGTCATCGCCGAAGGTTTGCTCCACCAGGAGGGTACCAAGGGTATTTTGAAACTGCTCGCGACCTTCTTCGCTGACACGGCGAGCCAAGTTTGCCTCAAAGTGTTGACGACACGTACGACGCCGTCATACCCCATCCATCCTAGTCACGATGAAGTAACATCGGCCACGTTCTCCATTAACGTAATTAGTGGTTCTGGCCGGTTACTCCCATCTCGCGATTAATACGGACAATTAGCTGCTACTTGAAAAATTAAAGGAGCAGGTTCCCCCAACTTCTAACGACACCCGTGGCAGTGCTGGCGCGCTGGGTCGTTTTAAAATGACGATCTGCTCTACCGGGAAATTGATGGAATGGATGACAGGAGCACGTTTCATTTACATACCATGGTTGGATCATTGACGGCTCGTGATTACTCGGAAAACAACAGGTGTCGTATTCCAGGTCTTCCCACGAGCTTATTCGGTATGCATGGCATGTAGCAAATGTCGCGTCCAGGAGTCATCGATGCCTGAGACCTGTCGATAACGACGATAACACTGCCCACGGTCAATCCGAGTTATTTGACTTCCACGAGCGACTTATTTGTCAACGAGGAACATATTAATCACGCTTTAGCGAAGTTGGCGGTCCGTTAGCGCTCTTACACTGGCTCGGACATATATCTCGCAGTGAACGTGTGCAATAGTGCTAGATCAGGTTCCCCTGACAATAAAAATGATAAGAGTCAAGTCGCGGGGCAAAAATCGCCGTCAGAAAGGTGTTGGAGGTTCTTTCGTTCGTAAATCATTGCATCTAGTCACCGAGTCAATAAACCATAGTTCGACGGCAAAGCAAATTTCCTTCCCGGGCAACATCGAGTGACCCAACGTTGCACTAACGAAGCAAGGGCATCCAGGTCTCATTTACGTCTACCGCCACCCACGGGTTGGTTCGACAGTTTCTAAGGCTTTCACCACTGGAACAAACGTTACATCCCGAGATTTCCCATGATTTCACTTTGCACTCTGCACCTCCGCATAAACCGGTGACACTAACTCCCCCAGCAGAAGCAGCACTGACCACGGCTACCAGAGACCGGTAGTTCACCAAAGGTAAGTGCCTCGATCACAAGAGATACGCGAGCACCCTCTTACGCCATCCGATCCCCAATTGCAGCGGTTATTTATCGTCTTCTCTCCTAACGTAAATCCTACGTCCAATTTATGTCTCGCGATTGATACGTAAATTACATCACCGATACGTTACTTTCTCTCGGAAGACCGTAACCCACTCGGCAGTGCTTCTGGATTCCACCAGAGTCTCCGCGGTCCAGCTTTACAGGGTGTTAGGAGCCAACACATTGTATCATTATTTACCGCTACGGGACGGAATAATAAAACGAGCCACAATTTACTCCAAGACGGTTAATTCTCATCGGGTTAGCGATATCGCCCGATGGTCCGCGCATCGACGTGCACTAATCGATGGCGCGTCCACGGTCTTCGACGACTTTGCTCTTAATCGGTGCAGTCGTTCACCGCTATTCCTTCCGACGTAAATCGATCCGGCGTCGCACCCACCCCGGATGACGAGTCCATGTTTTACCGCGTCTTCCTCCGTCTTCAAAGGCAACGAGCGAGTCCTAAGAGTCCCTCGCCAAGCAGTCCGCGATTAAATTGTCCGTCACGAAACGCACGAGAAATTGGCTCTTTGTGGTTTTCATGCCGCCGCGATCGAACGGTCCATCGCGGAGCCCAGCGACGCGAGGAACGGAACCATGAAACTGTCACATGAGATCTGGGTGTCAGCTATCGCAGGCCAGCGATAGTCCGCAATTTACGACGGCGGACTCCTACCGAAGGAACCACTTTCCTTTCCCCGGGAGTACTATACTCCAACGCGTGCTCTGCCCGCGGGATCTCAAAGCCCTTCTGCTCTTAATTCCACCACTTGCAGCACGCCGCAGACCCCGGAGATGTAATTCGACCCACGTTGCCTCCGGTCCTCGAGAACGTCATGCACTAGTCGTCGAAGAATCCTCACTTATTCGCGGCAGTCGGCGCCACGGATGAGGCGAGGCAACCAAATCCGCCGAAGGTTGATGAAACCCTCATCCTCGAGGCACATCCGGAGCGAATCTCGAAAGTGACCACCACGTCGTCGCGTCCGATCTCCTCGACCAAGCTCACCAAGATCTCCGATCCGTTACATCCGGGCCTAGCTCCAAAGGGAACGGGTAATCCAGGGACGCCCAACCGGAATCCGGCTACCACGAGGTACGAGAAGCACGGAAAACACCCAAACCGTCCAGTTGCCCTAAAAGAGGGGAGCACGAAGAGGCCCATCCGTCAGCGAGAGGTCCGCGATGCACGGCCCGACGCGCACGCGCTGGCCGGCGCGTGCACGGTCCTCCACCACTCCGGGCTTAATCGCAGCAGTCGTTCACCGCAATCCCCGGTGACGTAAATCGATCCGACGTCGCTTCCGATACCTCGGGACGGCGGGCAGGTGGGTCCGCGGGCCCCGTCCCCACCTCGCGGCGCACTCGGACCGACCGACGTCGACGAGGCCGACGATGGTCACGCGACGCGTCGCCGGGCCGATGGGCCTCCGGGCCGGTGGTCAACGTCGCGTCGCGCCGAGCGCATTGGCATCGCGTCCCGGGCTAGCACGCGTGCGTTCATACGCGCTCCGGTAAGTAGCGTACGCGCGTAATGAGGCACTGGGAGATCCGGCGGTTCCGCAGGGCCGTACGCCAGGGGACCGTCGGGGTACCGCTGGGGGACGGAGGGCCCGATGGAGTGGCGCCGAGGGGCCCGAGGGGCCCACTCTCGCGTCTGCACCGCAAGGTCGTCCCGAGCTGTCCCGAGCGGTGCTCCCGGCCTCGCGAACGTGCACTCCGCCCCCTCTCCGCGGCTCGGGCCCGAACCGGCCCCCTCCCGTCGGGCCCGACGCCCCCCACTCGGCCCGGCTGAGCCGGCCCTGACCAGCCCTGTCTGGTCGCGACTCTCGGCCGCTCTGCACCGCCGAAGGGCACGCCGCGGCTTGAGGGGGACTTTCAAAAAGTCGGCTTTTTGGTAATAGGTTAGATTTATGGGTTTCCGTTTTGTAAGCAACGTTCCGTTGAGTTTAACGGAAAATCCTCGTCGTTTAACGGGGCTAGACGGAGGGGAAGATTAACATTTTTCTTTTGATTTTGTAAACCACGCTAGAGAAAAGTGTTTCTCTTGAAACAGCAGTTTTAGCGGCGTCGATAACGTATGCAATTTCGATCAGATTTACTTCTAACTTTCGCGCGATCTTTCCTCTTATGTACAGGATCGAGGTCCGTTACATAGGAGATTTGCAATATATTTAAAACTGCGTTTGCAAAGATACCTATTTTTATAGAATGTGGTGTCACAAAAATCGAAATTTTTCTTCCGATCGTTTCCTTTGCTCGTTATCATGGAAATCAATATTTTAAAAATGTTCTACTTGTCGGTCTAGCACATGTTATATAGAAATAAGAAATTGGTTTTCTGTCCCACCTTGAAAACTGTGCTCGCAATCGATGCTAGCGCAATGAGAGTGCCTGAAAAGGCGTTGCAACAAAATTGCTCCTTACGTGCCATTCTGTATTGAAAAAAAATATATACATATCTGTAAGTTTCTTTATCCCGTCTCGTCCACGAAAGTTCCACCTAGTTTTCAATTTTTCCCTCAAAAAAAAAAAATTACACAAATCCCAATGATTTTCAGACTCTGATTGTGGTATAACCCCTTAAGTATTTCCAGATTACGGCACGCTGCCGAATGGTTAGGTACGTGATGTCGTGAAAGGACGGTTGCCGTACCGCACCCGCGGACCCGCCGTCTTCGGAGATCCTGGTTCGTGTGCCGGTAAGGAGGTAATGGCCTTACTAAAACGGTACACCATGGAGATTTAATGGTGCAGACTCGAGTATACGTTCGCTCGCATTCATCGGTAGAATGGAATTAAGTAAAGAGGATTAGCACCCAACGTGGTGTACGTACAGGCCCGTGCCGTCCTTTTTGTCGGGGTAAAATGAACGTCCTCTGAGCGTTCTACCGCGAATACTTAAACTTGACTCGTCTTGGCGTGTGTCACCAATCTTATCTGGAAAAATGCGCGTTACGGGCCGGGCTGGGAACGAGCGGAATTTAGAGCTCTAAGGCAGCGGCATTTGGGTGACAACGAGACATGGCACCGCATGTTGGGAAGTCGCGTTGGTCATGAATAACCGTTCAACCGGAATTTGACCCAGTAAAGTGTCTAAACATCGACCCAATAGAAGCGAGTCGCAAAGCTTCTATAAAGAAAAAATCCGTTTGACCCTGTACGAGCAACTGTCATCCCCAGTAGCAACTTCGCTTGCGACACGTGCAACTAGAATTCAGAATTGATAATATTCTTTTTACCCCTTTTCATCCCCTTAGGGGTTAGTCAGGACAAAATCCTGAAATTCCTTTTCAAACATTTATATGTTTACTCTTTTTAAATGAAAACCGAGCCGATGTCTCAGCGGGCTTCGGAGATATTAAATAATTCGTATAAACACATTTTACCCCTTTTCATCCTCTTAAGGGTTGAATTTCGAGAAATCCCGCCTTAGCGAGTACCCGTGTTACAACAAGAACCATATCCCCGAAATTTAACGTTTCTATGCTCGGCAGAGTAGGTTGGACGATGATGAGTCAGTTAGGGACCTCTTTTATACATAAAATGATTCTGAGAAATTCTCATTTTTTGTCTATGTGAAGAAAGTGCCCTTCCCTTTACAAATTATGCTAGGTCCAACTCGCTCGTCCTTCCAGGGGCCAGTAACATCAATTGGCTGTACCAGGATCACTGGTCTTGGCCAGCTCTTCCGCGAAGGCCACTCCCAACCATTTGACCCCTCGAGGCATCCGTACATAACATATTCAAACCTTCTGGGGGATTGCGCGTAGGACGGAAGCAAATACTAAGATGGGAGATACGGATGCTGCGACTGGAGACAACGGGCGTGACAGTCCCACAGATTCCGTTTCATTTATCGGCACAAGGTTTATCGGATCAATTGCCCGATGAAACAGAGACGAGTCTTTATTAAATATTTGTCTATACTACATCAAGAAATGCAAATAGTGGCTCGTAGAACGTTTAAATCCTTGACCATGCTGAGAATAACTAGCACCATACAAACAAGTAGAAAAAAATGTTCATTGAACGAAGTCGTTTAACCGACTGCATTTGGTTCTTCTCAGAAAACGTTTTAATTTAGCGATCCGAATTTTAATTCAGTTGCCCAAACTGGTCTGTTTCAATCAACTAAAGCATTATGGTTAAATCGTTTTCTAAATTTCAGAAAATAGTTTAATTAATAAGCCATATGTTTTGGTTAAGTGTGCCAAATTACTTCAATATTTGGTATGATCTATCATAACATTTAACGTAAACGATTAACCAACGAATCTTGTCGTCGAAACCAAATTATCCTCATGATAGGGTAGCAACACGCATAGAATGTGGTGATCCACACGATGACCATACTCTGTGATCGAGCGACACAAATTTTATTCATTCAACCAAATATTTTTCTGCACGTAGCCGGACGATGGAACGGGGACAATTACCGCTGTAATTAACCGAAACGAATCCATATTAACGACTCGTCCGGCATAGACGTCCATCGCAAGCAATCTAACCCAATGATAGGCCTTCTCCTAGAACTCTAAAGCGGATGGACGTAACCTAGAGTGCTCCGATTCTCTATAATGGAACAAAATAAATCCTCGATTACGCATTTCGTTCCGTATTAAAGATCCCATCACCTCCGTTTGCATTCGCCGGGCACTGGCAATCGTCTCTTTGTGATCTCGCCACCTCGGATGGTTGCTCCAGGCGCGCCGACCCTGACCGTCCTGTCTACGCCGTCGCTCCACGTCTCAACTTTCTATAGGATGCTTCACCTGGGTCCGTTTAATCCCCTCGCAAAACACGGGTATAACGGAAGCCACGCATAATTAAAACAGCTGGGAGCAGGAACTAGGTGAACGCCAAACGTACCCTCCTACCCTGTAATTAACCCGTGATTGACCGTACCCAGAGAGACTCTCAAACATTTTTTAGGTACTATACTTCTCACAAGCACCCCTTTCCTCCTCAGTTACAGGTTTACTTTTACCGTCTTATTCTAGCTATCAATATTCAGCTTATTTATTATAAATCACGGGGATCGCTGAAGTCAAATGGTGATTTCAGTTGAGAGGATTTATGGAAAAATATATTACAATAAAGTCATTAGCTGAGTTTTTGTGGCTATTGTTATCTCTCATCTCTTGTAATTGCCTGGGACTGTTTCGTATCTCAGCTGACTGGACCAGCTGTGCCAACTGCGATTATATCTCTGGAGGTCCTTGGAGATTTTCAGTCTTTTTACACCTTCGAAGTTCGCACCGAGGCTCGTTCATTTCGCATAAAAAAATCACGCGCACGACGGACACTTGAATGCAAAGGGCGTTTTGAAGAATGGCACCGGATCTGTTCGGAACTGGTTCCTATTAATTTGCCGGAATTTTTGTGGTCGGACCAACAGATGACGTAGGGGAGGAAGAACAGGACGACTAGGAGCGCCTGGATCGATAAAGGATAAATGTAATTCTTTAAAAAGTCCACTTGGATCGAGATTTTCTAGGTTGTCAGGTTCACGGCTTTGCAGAAGACCGTAAAGTTGTGGTACAACTATAAAAACCAGAATTTATTGCCGACCAGAACTAAACGATCGGGCATGGTATTGGTTCAAGGTGTAAACTGATACGTTCTAAAAGTGTGACTACATTGGTCAATATGTGGAGCCGGAGATAGTATAAAGCGGTTGACGCAATCACCCGATTTTGGAATTCCTTCTAAACGAGTAACGCGTCTCCACCAGGAGGGAATCGATGTGATTCCACCCGGACAAGTATAATTTTAGACTTTTAATCGTGCATTCCAAACGGAGAGCTCATGGAATTCTAAAACACGGCCAAACGACCGAAATCTCTATAGTTGTTAAAACTCTATCATTAAAGAAAAAAGTAAAAAAGGAAACGTTCAGAAAGTCTTGTAAATTATTATCTAGAAAATTTCAGATTTGTCCTCTTTATTGCCCATAAAACGGGATTTAAAAGAACGTCTTAAAACCTTGAACAGAGACTTAACATCTTACTTATTATAGTTCGGGACGGGCATATAAATCATTCTACCTCTTTACGCGTACACGTTCTTTATCAGTAGGTAGATCTCTCCTACCGCCTACTCGATTTTAATTCCCAAAGTTCCTGAACTTCTAAAACACGTCTCAATTCGAAAGGAGAGAATTTTTTTCTTTTCTTCAAGCCCGACACTTCAAATTGGTTATATCAATCTTACGGTCTGGCGACTAGTTTTTTTTCTCTTTTGACAATTGTTTGCACATATTTAAACGGAGTTGATTAGCATTTCGCTTGATTTACCTCCGTGGGTGATCACGAGAGGATGAGCCAGCAGGAGTATCGAAGGCAAACTAAAATGCAAGGACACACGAAACAAAGTAGCATGGCAGATTTTACACACAAAGCCGGGGATAATGGATAGTTGCAAGATTGAAAGTATCTCAATGGGAGGTTGTGCTCGGCACGCTATTAGTCATTCGGCATGCTATTACGGTAACGATCGACATCCATTAACCGCGTAAAAAATTCGCGCGATGCAAATGCCCTAGACGCTGTCTGCCCGAAAAAAAGAATGGAGGAAAATAAGGAAAAGAATACTTTGCATATGCAAATTCACCGAAGTATTTTAGTGACATGGCAGTTTGAGAACGGGTTCCAACGGTGTGCAGAAACGCGCGGAGATTCGCGAGTCCAAATACGTCAGTGGGCATTCTTGAGCTAGGTTACGGCTCCTGCCTATTTGAGATTTATCGTACAGAAAAGTCATAAATTTTAGTCCGTATAACGTGTGCAAAATTCGAACCCGGCATTATAACAGGTAAGTACTTTCCCGAAGAATTCTTTTAACAAAAGCGCAACATATTGGTACCTTGGCCGATAAGTCAAGGATTTTTCGATAAACAGGGTCAAAGTCACGAAGATATTCCTTTAAAATAAGAAACATGCAATAAATAAATCCCGTGTACCCTTGGAACATACGCTAAGAAAAATACTTGGTACACTCGAGACAATTTTCATTGGTTCAACCACAAAATACGGTTATTATATGAACAATCAGATTTTGGTTAACTTAATAAAATTCATTGTATAACAATTTTTGGCCGATTATATAAAATATCAAATATTGATCGTACGAAATATTAATGTGATTTGGGACACTTGACCAAAACATTTCTTTTATCGCCACTCAACCGAAACGTTTTCGGAGACGAAACAAATGCAATCGATCAAGCGACTTTGTTCAATAATTATTACATGTACGATTGGAAGCATAACGTGGACTTACTCGATTTATGGGTAATGCATTCTTAACGATAAATTCAATGGGACTTCATGATCTTTTACGAGTAAAGAATCATCGATATAATCCCTATCGTCAAAATGCGAAGCATCGAAGAAAATGTAAAAAAGTTTCCACAAGTAAATTCGTGTTTGCGCTTACCTTAGCTGTGACATATCTCCTCGAAGAAGGCTCTGCCATAATAGGTAGACATCACTTCCCATTAGAACCTTCTCCCCTTCCGCTTGGAAGTAAAGCACGTTGCCGCGAAAGATGAGTATCTACTTGTAGTTTCCCACTTGAATATCGCGACGCACCGGAAGTTTTATTCTCCACCTCGCTTTACGAGCACCCTTTAACCAACGTAGGCTGCTACGGTTTGCACATGCGAACAATCAAAGCTGCCGTCCCACACTCCGCGCAATTATCCGTAGATTCGCTCCCGATCTGAGAATACGAGGATCCGAAGGATTTCGCGCCCTAAAAGAACACTTTAACATTCGTTGGAGAGTCCTCCCTGCGTATAAAACACTGCACGGTATCGCGAACTCTTCAAAAGTCGATGCCCTCTTGGACCGAGTACGCAATCGATCATCTCGATTAGATCAGGGCGATGAGTTATTCCTCTTCGGAATGTTTCCTCTATCCACACCCAGCAGCAGCAAGTCAACGTCTTCACCACGCACGTTTCTTCTTTGCCGAGAAGCACCCGACCTCTCCTTAAAAATCTCCGAAAACTCATAAACGTTCGAGCTTTCCTACAAAAGTTACATCGTCCACATTCTCGTTCCGACTTAATTCCTTAATCATTGTATCGTCAACTTCCGGTATACGCTTCTCGGGTAATCACCGTCTTCTAGTCCCCTCTTGTGATCCCAAAACAAGCTTCCAATGCGTAATTGGCCCCGACCAGGGAGTCCTCCAAAAATTCGGCGAAAGATCCCACAGTACGCCGGGAGTCTTTTCTTGGCCATACAATTATTTCCAGAAGTGCCGTTTGTAAGCAGCTACCGCGCTCGAGCGTGTCACGGACTCGCCCCTCGAACTTTTATACCTCCTCAAGATTTCTGTATACATTACCGAGTAGTATGCGGCGGGTGTACGGAGTGTAGTCCAACATCGCTCTTCACGGGTCCGCTGGAGAGTCTCGTGGTCGCACTTAGAGGGCGCATTGAATCTCGCGGCGGCTGTCCATTACTCACGTGTCAGCAAGACGAGTAACAAGAAAAGCAAGATCAACTCGAGGCAAAAGTCGCCGCTTCTTTTTGCTCCGCCAGGAGCCGATGACTATGGGCCGCCCTTCGGTCAATGAGCATCGACGCGGCAATAGCGCAAACTCGTAACGCTCGTACGAGCCCGCAACAGTTTCTTGCACCAATAGTACGTCGGACCAGCTGTCTCGAATGGTCTATTTCCCTCCAAATGCTAATGTTCCACACACAACCGCTTTTTCAGGGAGCGCTACAGCTGTCGGCCGCTCATCGTGCCCAGCGCCTCGTGGTCACGGGAAGAAGCGGCAGAAAGGGATCCAGCCCGGCACTCTTCTCTAACTAGAAGACTACCGATCGCCGGCGAGTTCTCTTCGGTCGATGGAAAAAGCTCCCCAGCATCATCGCGGCCATTTCGGAGAGTTAAGCGCATCCAACGTCCGTCTTCATCCTTCGGTCGGCATCGCGATGGCTCCTTCGAAGACACGAGTCTCGACGTCTTGGCTCGATCTAACGGCACGCGACCTCGAGGTTCTCTAGAAGGGCGAATAAACGTTTACTAGGCCCAATGACGCGATCGTTAATCTATAAATACCGTTGCTCGATCGCCACCCTTTCAAGAAGCTCTACCTCCGTTCGCACTTTCACGCCGCATCGAACCTCGCGTCAGCCGTCCGTTTCTTGCGCATCGGCTGGTCGGGCAAGAACGAACGCTCGCTCCTTTTTGCTCCGGCAGGGGGCTCCGGGTCGCCCGCACCTGGGGGCCCGCGACGCGCGACTGCGAGCGCACTTCAGCCGATAAGCATCGCCAAGCGGCGCCGAGCGGCGCTCGGCTCACACGAGGAGCGGTGACACGCGGCCGTGTGCGAGCCTGCCGAGTGGCCGCACGAGCCCGGCCGCGAATAGCGAGCTCGGCCAAAGAAGGTTCAGACGGCTCCGGCGCTCCCGGCGTGCCGGCTGCAAACGTCGACGAAGGCCCGGACCCGGCCGATCCGCGGAATCTGCACTTTCTTCCGCCTCGACCCTGGACCGTTCCTCCAGACGGACAAGAACTTTCCCCGATACCGGACTTAGATAAGACCCCTGACCTCCAATGTCTATATGAAAAATAAAAATAAATATCTCGTCGTTTCCCACAATACCCAACTCGTTCGGCCTCTAAGCGAAGATCCCTCTCCCGGCATTCCGGTCTATATTTCTTACCGTTCCCTGCATCATTCGGATCCTATTCGATTCGCGAACAGATACCTGGATCACCCATTATCCTAAAAATCCAGGGATTTCTCGTATTTCCAAAATACTCCGCATGGAAATGTACTTTGATCGCAGGCAGAGGTAAATAAAATGGGACCTTTAGGGCCGCTCCCAGTTCTCACCGCACCACCTCTCTCGCGTCAGCGGCGCGATCGCGGAAAAGGGGGCCCGCCCCGAGCTCGATCTAGATCGAGCGGGAGTGCTCGCGGAGGTTGTTAAATAATTAGCAACGGGCCGTGCGCGAGGCTCGGAAACGGAAGAGGGACGAACGCGCGTCGCGTCGGTCCTCGGGGTCCCTGGAGCCGAGAGGGCACCTGCTTACCGACCGGGCAGCGGAGGCGGTCCGCGGCGACTCCGCAGCGACTCCGCGGCCGAGCGAGGGAAGCGCAGGAGGCGGCGCGGAGGTACTGGGCCCCGCTCGCGCTCGCGCTCGGGTCCGATTCGGTGCCGGGCCCCGCGCGCGGCGGGCCCGCGGCGTAGGAGGTGGGGGCCCGGCGCGTTAAACATGGCAACACGGTCGGGCCGCACAAAGCGGCCGAATCGCGTCGCGACGGCCACGCGGAGACGCGTGGGCGCATGCGCGCCGCGGAGGCCCTCGCCCCGGCCGGGAGGCGGAAGACGGGCCCCCCGGGACGACCGTCCCGGGCGTCCCGCCCGGGCCCCATCCGGAAGGAAGGGGCCGTTGGAAGGTGGAGCGTTAAAAGTGCCCACCGGCCCATTACGGCCGCCCGTTGATGATACGGCGGTCGGCGGTCGCTAATGGACGATGCCCTCCGGTAGCGGCCCGGTGAACAACGTAACCACGCCGTCCCGGTATGTCGACCGGCCACGGCTGCCGGTGGACGCGCTTTGTTTTCGCCAAGGTTCGTGCCCTCCGACGGAACGGTGAATTTCGGGGCTGCCCCCGGCGGGATACGGCGGCCGAAATGACGTTATGGTCTTTTAAAGATTTCGGAGGCAACGGGACGAGCGGGACAGCCGTTGCCCGGAGAACGGCCGGGACTGCCGGCCTTAAGGCCTTAAGGCCCGCACACCCTATGCGTGAGGTGCCTCCGGAAGAAATGGTGTATAAACGATGCTTTCGAATTTAGTGCGTTTGTATTGGTGGGTGGTGGTTCGCCGTTTTGGCGGAAAATATGGCATCCTCGAGGAGATCCTTTCTAAGTTATCTCTGCTAAGCTGAGACGCGTATGGTGGATAGGCGGTGTGTCGCTCGGGTCGGTTTTGTCGTCGAGTATTCGGGGGGCAGATGGTCCTCAATGTGGAGCGGTGCGAAGAAAAAATTATTCAATTTGTAGAAAATGTGAGAGATTACTCGTGCCCGTGGGATCCCTCGACTAAAGATGAAGAGAACCGAAGCAAAGATTCGTCTAATGGTATCGCGGATGAGATGACAATTGAAGAGGAAGAGCAATTTATTTCAGGCGTATAGAAATTGTAAAAGAAAAATGACCCACTGATCACGAACCCCATTGGATAAATGGCCAGGTCGTCGGATTGACCAATTTTGGCGCACCACGAATTACGATTCACTCCCCACGCACAGGGTGTACGCACCTTTATTCACTTAAAGCCCGACATGGCCCCGCGGTATCCGTTCTGCGCTATTAGGACACGCAACGCTCTCTCACCGGTGCACGCGTCACCGAAGGGAATGGTATAAAACGGTACAATTAAAATTGAACAAGAATTTATACGGTCCAACTACTTAGACGTATAAAGACGTAAAGAATCTCCACATTCGGGCATATGCGTAATTCCGGACCGCGAGCTATTTTGATAGACTACAAGACCGTGATGCTCGAACCATCCGTGATCAAATCGAGGAGTCATCTCCGTCTCCTGGACTTTGCTGTCCCTACTCTCGCCGTACGGAAACCTAGTAACCAAAAGCAACGACGTTAAGCCCGTGGCAAGGTCCCGCCTCCCGCTGGAGCCGTCGCTAAGCACCGCTACTCGAAATAACGTCGTTAAGTAAACCGCGTTACGGTACCGCGGCGTGGGCAGTCGCTTTGCGCGTTGCTTACGGGCCGGTGTGCCGCAGGACGCAACGCGGTTAAAGTTCGGTGCTAAGGCGGTGCGATTGCCGGTTGCCGGCGGTTGCCGGCGGTTGCGCCGGTTGCCGGCCGCGCCGGCCGATGCCCGGTCTCCCAGTCTGGCTGCAGCTGCGAACCGGTTATATACTTTCATCCAGCAGCCTTAGTACGGTCCCTAAAAGAGAATCCGATATCTATAGGTGCGGAGAAAGAAGGAGCGAGCGGGGGAGACGGTATGCGCGAACGAGCACGCGGACGGACGGCGGGTTGGAGGAAGAGGGATCCCAGAAAGAGGACGAAAGGGTTAACGCCGATGCACGCGAGAGCTTATCTCCGCGGATTCGGGAAACGCGGAAAGAAAGGACAGGTCCGAGCACGGGAGTTTTTCTCTTTTCGATAGGCAACCCCTCTTTGATACCTGCGGATGCGAAAGTGCATCGCCTTTGAGTCTGGCCGCGAGCTCAGGAAGAGGGGAGCGGACGGCTGCCGGATGGCCGATGCCTTCGATGGCTGCTGGACCAACTTATTTCGAGATCGTGGCTCGACTTCGGCCCAATTGGACGGGTTGGTGCGGTTGATTGTCTCCTGTGAGCTCGGCTTGGTGGAGCGCCGCTGGGACCCGTGAAGCCCTCTGAATATGCTGTCCTGACGGTTGCACGGACTGCGTCGCCGGAGGGCAACTTCTAGCCGGGGTCTGTAGAAAGAACTAACTATTAATCTCTCAGAGGACGACCTGTTTGCGTTGCGGTTGAATTTACGACGGAAATATTTTATTAACCGTGGGGGTAAATCTATGGAGTTTGGGATTACATCGTCACGATTTTAGGTTGCCGTTATCGGAAAAGAAGCGGAGATGTAAATTCCGCGAACTCGTTCGGATTTAGAATACTTCCAACTCTGAAATCGCAGGCGTTTTTAAGGTGATTACGGAAGTGGCGTCAAAGAGGTCTCGTTTATGAAACTTTTCTCCGAACTGGGTACACCAAATCGTTTCAAACTGTACAATGTAAATGTGGAGGGTACAAGGAAGATTCTGACACCCGTGAAATTACAATTTTTTTTAAACTTATTTATAGATATTGAAAAAAATTTGTATTAAAAATGAAAATTGATGGGTGTCGGGACCTTCTTTAGGATTTCCATATTCACGTGGTAAAGCTTCAAACGATTCGATACCCTGAGTTCGGAAAAAAATTTCACGAACGATTGACGCGTCAGATGCTATTTTTATATCACCTTAACGACCACGGTATTCCCTGCTGGACTTAAAATGTAAGTGGTCCATTTGATTGTAATATCTATTTCGGAGTTCTAGGTTCAGGTGCAAGCAGCAAAAGAAGGATCGACAAGGTCGGCTATTGTTAGGGACATGTATTATTCACAGTGGTAGTAAAAAGTTTTACTTGAAACTGGCCTCGCAAATTTGTATGCAAATACCTACGCGAAACTGATAAACGCGTTTTCCACGTAATTTAGGAATACGAAAATTATATTTATTGTTGTAACATTTTTACTAGTTACCAGGAATCTGTTAATCACCTATCCGATTTAATTGTAATTATTACTTATCCGTGTTGCTACAAAGTTATTTGTCAATTCAGAGAGTTCGTTATTCCTATTACTTTTGTTGCAATCGCAAATACTTTTTTCCCAAGTTTACCCGTCATTGCCGTAAAAGTTCAACTATGTTGCGCTTTGCTAACAATACGAGTGCATATGTACTCTTGACGCGTACGATTGTTGTTGGAGTTCGGAAATTTGGTCAGAGGTGCAAAAAGAACACGTTTAAAATTTTACGACCTCCGGCACGGTAAACTTGACCATATCGAAAATGTGGCTTCAGCGAAGTCCCGAAGGTCCACTCGGGCGTAAACCCTGTTTTCACTCAGAGTCCTCGATTAGCTACAAAGTTATGCATCGCCTCAATGTTAAGTGAAAGCGACACGGCGGAAGATTAACGTTGACTCGTCTCGATTTCAGCAAAGATTAGCATAAGGCCAGGATTTTTTTACTTTCTCCGCTCTATCGAACTAAACTAAAAAAAGAAACCCCTAACCCGGACAAAAGTTAACTACCTTATACAAATTCAGTCTAATACTTCAGCCCACGTCTATCCGATTCCTGTCTATTTAAAAGCGTCTCGTTAGTCCAAAGTCAGAATTTTCCTTTTCTTCGGTCTAGAGAATTAAAAGGTCATGTACTCAACCCTCTTACAACATCGTTGTATCGAAACCGTGCCAAGCGAAACTTAAAAGTAATACAAATCTAAGAAATGTGCTCCGTGGTTATCGCAACTGTATTCAGCGAAACTTAGAATTACGTATTTCAGTCAAATATCATGTTACAGGGACGCTACAATTTAATCATGTTAATATTCGTTCAATGCATTTCTTGGTATACTTTTTTAAATATACCAAATTAAGCAAGATAAAAGTAACGTTCTATTTAACGCTCGTTGGAGTCCCTTCTCTCTTGATAGCTAAGTATGTGAATAAATCTCGGTTACGCTCAACCTTCTCTCTCCCTCAGTTAGCCAGGAGATTACGAATCGGTCCAATCTCGAGTAAAAGCCAGGCGATGAGTGATTAACGATGAGTTGGTTCGATTTCAGGATAGAGGCCCTCTTCTTCCGCCCGCCGAGCTTCGGTCCCCCTGTGAGCGTTTCTCTTCTGAAGGAGGAACGATGGCTCGTGAAATAGGTGAGACGCGGGTCATGACCTCGTGCCCAACCGTGGAGGAGAAACGGGGGGACGAGTCTGCCGAGAGATCAGAAGTCGATGCTGCACCTCCGCTTTCTCGTCGAACGGATTCTGAACAGGCGCGCAGTCTTTTCTAATCAAGATGGCGGAGACCGATTACGGCGATGCAGTTTTTAAACTTTAATGCCTCCATTTCGCCCAGACTTTTGCGGAATTCTCCACGAAATTGTAGCATCGACGAATACTTAGATGGAACGATCGCATAACTACATTTCATCATCGATGAACTATTGTTCAACTAATGGAAAATGTTATATAAGAAACCGTGAATGTTAGTTTAATAACGGTACCTTTAAAATGAATTGTAACGAGTCTTCACCATCGCCTGACCTAACAGGACATATTGCACATTTTGTAATTCGCTTTGGCGACTACAGAGGGCACCACCGTGGTGAGGTATCCGGTACATGTCGGTAACTTTTTAAAGCTACGTAAAGTCTGGTTAAGCGAAGCATTCTTTCCATTGCCTACATTGCAGAGTTGTTTATGGTCTGCAAAAATAAACCACAAGACGCATAGAAGATGTACCTTTCGTCGCAATGATTTTTATGTCTAGTAAAACGTTACCGACGTGGGTCGAATGTCTCTAGAATAGTGGTGCACTCTCCCGGCATGTTCGCCATATATAAAAGAAGAGTTCCGTGGAAAGTTCATAGATATAATGAAATTAATATAGAAGATACCGAGTATTTTAAATTTCATATATCTCGAAAATCAAAGGATTTTCGAAAAAATGTAACCCGTAAAGAGACTCGTTTCGACTTTATTGTTTCATGCGAAGGTATGTTCTGCAAGAAAGGAGATTGTTCGGTATTACTGAAAACATCCACTAACGATTGAAAGAATATATTTCTCGAAGAGGCAGCTAAATGTTTCTCGATTAATTAGATCTACGTGTTATATCGGCATAACTGATTTTTGAAAATGTCCGTTCTAGGAAGAGACGATCGGAGCTAGGAGCGAAGCCGATGAGTTCATAATCGGTTGTAATACTTTGCTGTATTTAGATTCGAGTTTTTTTTTTTACAGAAGTTAAGGTAATGCAGCGTTTATGCGGCGATTTGAAAAGCGTTATACTACCTCGAGAATACGAATGAAGCTACCTTTTCACTTAATGCACAGCAGTGTTGCTGTATGCAGTAACTCGGTGTGACTAATTCTCAATTTTGCTACGAAATCTATAAGCAACTGCTGCAAAAGGTTGAATTGATTCTAAAGTTAACTACAGGTGCTTAGAAGCTATAAAATATGTTTTCCACTGCTGGAAAAAGACGGCAATTACCTTTTGATTTTTAACCAATCAGAGCGCTTTGCTGCATACCAAAGTGCCCACATTTTTCTAGAGGCAGTTGCCACCGCAAGAAATCATCAAATCAGACCAAAAATAGTCTAATGATATAAGTAAAAATTGGACACCACTGAAAATACTATGATGTTAACAATAATATACAAACATAATACAAATTAAATTATAGCTATGAATCTGTATTATATAACAAAAATCGTACAATTTGAATGAAATGAAAAGTTATTAGCAGAATCGTTGGCAATTTGAAAATCGCCAAAATTGCGACTCGTGACTGAAGAAAAAAAATTGCAGAAGCTCTTTTAAAATCGCTCAGTTTGAGCACTCTGCTGCACGCAGCGGTGTAGCAAGTGAAAAGGTAGCTTGAAATGGGCGCGAAATGGCGGCGCTAGTGTCGTTCCGCCTCGCAACGGCGGGCGATGAAACAGCTGTTTTTGGGCGTCAAGGACGCCGCCTGGCGGAGCGCGCGCGCAGTTTCGGCCCCGACGGCTCGCGTTCCGGAGCGCGGTCGTTGGTTCGTCGTGCCTCAGTCGTGATATACCGAGGAAAGATGGCGGCTGGTTGTTGTGGAACGAAGAAGCAGAAGCTGAACAACTCCTCGAGCATCTCGTGCAATGGATCGGCGATATTGACGAACGGCACGCAAATGCGCAACGGCTTGATCGTCCAACCCGAGATGGGCTTCTTCTGCTTCGACGTCTTGTACTGCCAACTGCACCAGCTCGACCCTCCAAAAACGCCCAACTTCAGCAACGATGCATTGTGAGTCTAGCGGGAGAGCTCCCCTCCTCCCCCCCTGCCCCGACTTCTCGTCTCGAACCTCTCTTTCCCTCTCTTTCCCTCCGTCGGTCCACGCGTTCCGCTCCCTTCTTCCTCTCTCACTCCTTCGCGCGCTGCCGCGGAACGCGCTCGCCACTCTTTCTTGGCTCTGCCTTTGTTTCGTGCTGTCAAATCCTTGGCGAGGCGATGAATCTGCGAGTCGATTGGAGTCCTTTTTTTATTTGTTGCTCAACCATTCGATAATTTACACCGTGGTATATTTATAGGTTGGAGTCTTCTTAGAGTTCAAAAAGAAATGAATTCTTTTGAGTGCTCTTTGTGGATTGCTTTTAGCGTTTAAATTTTTGAGCATTTGTATATTTAGTTTAAGTGTATACGAAGGACCTTTGTGTATAAACTAAGACGAATTTGAAATAACGTGAGTCTAGACTGGTCGAGGTAATTTTAGCATCGATGTAAATTTAGTACGTCATGACTCTTTCAATAATAACCCTAAATTAATGTAACGATGCAGTGTAGCATTCTGCACATGTGTTCCTTATAGTGCATTTAAACAATTTTTCACATATGTGGGAGAATGATCGAGTTGTTTCCTAAGTTACTGCATTCGCATGAAACGATTAATTGTAAGGTTTATTAGTATCAACGGTATTGATCTGATTTTGATACATTGAAGAAATTAGTAGTTGGTACATAGAGTTACATTAATTCCAATTTTGCTATTTTTTAAATTTAGTGTCTTTTGTTTATTTTATCAGTCTATGTTTTTAAAAAATATGGTCAGTTGAATGCCGTGATCTGTCATACTTTTATGCATTGATTAATCGTTTAATTGCTTTACAGTCCACTATTTGTAACATGGGAAATCGGAAAAGACATGCGACTGCGAGGTTGCATCGGAACATTTAATGCAATGCATTTACATGCAGGTCTTCGTGAATATGCAACAACTAGGTACTGTCTTATTAGTTTCTCTAAAAGTATATCTCTAAATGTGACAGATGCATTTATGTGTACTTTATAAGTAGATTTAATACTTTAACTTATGTTTTTAAAGCGCATTCAAGGACTCGCGTTTTAATCCTATAACACGGGATGAGCTTCCTCGGTTACACGTCAGCGTATCCATACTTCGCCACTTTGAAGATGGAGTAGATTACTTAGATTGGGAAATAGGAGTACATGGAATTCGTATCGAGTTTCATAATGAAAAGGGTAACAAACGGACAGCCACGTATTTACCCGAAGTTGCAACAGAGCAAGGTGCGTGATCGATGCTTTCAGGTCATAAATTTAGATTTGCTTTATTTTATTATAAATTGAGTAAGCAATGTTCTTTGTTCGTTATAAAGCAGTAGCACTAATGCGTAGTAATTACAAATGCTGAGGGCCGTTTGCATCAACACATTCAAAGTCTTTAATTGAGAGTTACATAACACGTGATTATAACTAATCGTTTGACTTCAGGTGGTTATCTAACAGCGGATTTTAATTTTTGTGTTGCTTAATTTTTATCGATACCACATGAATTTCATTAATTCGAAATTAATTACTTGTGGTTATAAAATGTCACGCTAATTAGGTTGATGCAACCTGCCCTAAGTAATAGAACTTATACTACCAAGACTATTAAAGATTTGTAATATCTATTTAGGTTGGGACCAGACGCAAACGATTGATTCGCTGCTTCGAAAGGGTGGATACAAGGGGCTAGTTACTCAAGATATAAGACGGAGTGTCAAGTTGACAAGATACCAAAGCGAAAAAATCACTGTAAGCTATCAAGAGTACATGAACAATTGGCATACTCGAAGATGCTAGCAGATGGCCTGGGGCCCACCTCAAGGGCCCCAACCTCATCAGTCCACAAATACTGTTCGATACAACAACTCCGAACCTATGAGCATGTCGTCTCATTCCCGGTGTAATGGAGTTGTTGGTATGCATCGAAACAGTTCCGTGGCCAGTCAGCAGCACACCTTAGTTATGGTACAACCAAACCATCCATCGTTCATACATCTACTTCCTTTACCTTCAATATCCCCTGTGATGGTTCCTGTACAAGACTATCCACCATTCTGGTGGGATCGACCAGGCCCCGCGTTTCCACCTACCCACTCGCACACTCGTCTTCATCGGTTCCAGACCCAGGAGACAATGGAGCGTGGGGTGCGTAAGCGTAAATGACGTTGGAGGCGATTCTTAATTGCGAGCTTTCACTCTTTGAAATGGTGCCTATTATACTTTGTATGTTTCAGTATACACAGTCTCCCCCTTATGATACCGTATAGTCCTCCCTAAGGATGACCAAGTGCATCCGGAATGACAACCATATTCTTCGGTTTCTTAGATTTATCCAGATTACTGTTTGTGACTATTTTCAACTTATAAGTGTAAACACTGGAAAAGTTTTTGCGACTGGAACTCGGCAGAAAGCTCTGCGGTGATACTGTTTTTACTGTTTGACGTTACGAAATAACAGGACAGTGATCACCAAAGTAGTGAGGTTTTATTTTCTTTTCCTTTTTTAAAAAAAAAAGATTTTAGTTTTTTAATTACGTTATCGAAATGAAACAGATTCTTCGTATTTGCACTTCATGCTGTGTCACTTAAATGATGTGCCGCTAAATGCATATATTTCTGGTTAAATGTAGCAATTAAAAGTTAACACATGTATAAAATGCAGTGCTACTCGAACTTTAAACATAATTGTGATCTTTAGGACAACATTAAATGTTGAGCAATGGTGAATCTTTTTTCATTTTATTTAAATGAAAAAAATTGTAAAGTACTCCAATATATTGAAAATAATCAATAGTTTCTGGATAACCACTCTAAGACTTTATTTTAACGATTTAATCTTCGCTGTTTAATTATTTGTAATTTTGATAGTATCGGTGTTATTATAGCCAATATCTAATGGTCAACTGTCACTGCTTTTATGTACTCAATTTTTGCATAAATAATCTTTTATTAAGTTAATATTACGTTTGAGATGCATAGCCGAGTCGTGAAATGAAACAACTTTTTTCTGATTGTTTGTAACGGTTTGGTTACTCCTTAAAAATAATTTTAAGCAGTGATATTGACACATCAAAAGAATGCTGGATTATAAGACTTTGAAGAGGGAAAGCTAGAAAATTATGTATACGTGGAAGCACCGTTGTTCCCTCGCTTCAACTTCTAAACAAAGTTGTGTTGACGCATTCTTTAGACTGCGACATATTCGTGCGCACTATTTTTACATAAGTATATGCAAAAAGTCGGGTTACGCAATTTATCCACGATTACAACATTAAAAGAGTAATCATTATTCATCGTTTTCAAATTAATCTAGCAAAATATCGTTGAATTTTAATCCATTGTTGAGTTTTTTTTCCATATTCTCGGAAGTTCAGGAGTAACGATGATTATATCGATAATAGCATCGAATTTCTTTGTACTAATGGTATAAATAAAAAACATTTGTTCCGTTTAACCAGAAATTCTTCTTTGAAACAGCTCGCCATTTTATGACGTGTAATATAAAAGTTCAAACACTGTGTAGTTAATGTAAATACAACGTGTATAAATTGTCTAGCGCGTATCTCTAGTTTATACCATTGCTACATCGAAGTTTTTGTACTTCAGTAATCATAGTTGTATCATAGTCCTACGTTTTATTACAAAAAAGGCTTGTAAGAGTTATGCTATGCATACTACGAGGACTTTCATTTGTAACACTTAGTTTTGCTATTACGAAAGTAATACAACATTATCCGGAGAGTCCTTTCATGTTTCGCCCTTACCAGGGCTGTCATATTATCACTTTCGTGGCTGTCGAACGGATCAGAAAATGATCCAATTAAGACGCTTCCCAGGCAGAAAGAGTGTAAATGCAACTAAAAATACTGTACATAAGCAACTGACTGCATTGTAACTAATACTAATACATTAATTATCATTAATTTAGGTTTAAGCTACTAACAAAGATGACGATCTCATTGTGATTCTGATCGCTACGCGATTCGTGATCGTGTCATGAATCATGTACAATATAGCTGCATCGAATATATAAAGCACACATCAATATCCTATCGGAGTACAAGGCATAGCAGTCCCTCCTCTACATTGCGAGTAGAGGTGTGGGTCGTCAGCGTATATTGCAAACAACAAATCGAATACACTACGCGCCATATGTGATGACAGACGAGAATGTTCTGCCGAGAACGTTGAAAGACGGAATTTATTCAGAACACATTCAATAAATGTTCCTAATCATTTTGGGAATATTGCCCTTAATTGCGACAAACATTGTGTTACATTTCAAATGTGTAATTGCACGCATACATGTCAATACTGCAGACGCACCACCCCGTTGTGTTGCACAATGTCTGTGGATAAAATTTACCAAGACGATAAATATTTTCAAATCTTACTACATTATCGTACTTATGTGGGTATTAATTCATTTCCCGACATTTGCGTGTAGCAGTTTGACATTTTACAGTATTCTTATTGCCAATATTTCTGAACATTATCGACATTATCTGAATATTTTACCAATTCATTCTCGATTGTTTTATATCACATGCGCGATCCATGACATCCAACAGATAACTATTACTCAAAATCGTGGTATTCTATTTTTTTTTTCATTTTTCCATTGAGAAAACATGGATCATAGGTGACCTGACAAATTATTTTGTGGATGTGAGAGTCATTGTATCTGGATGGCGGAAACGATGTATCTTTACGGTTCTAAACACGTACGTTAATACGTGTTATGAAATGTTTAAATGTTGACAAAAACTATTGTGCATTATCGCTTTGCGAGTGACCTTGCTGTGTTTAATAGGAACATGTAGGGAACAATCGCGGTGACATTCGGTTAACTGTAAAAAATCTGAAACCATTTTTCTCTTAAAAAATAGTTTTACTCCAATGTTTTTTACCACTGGTTAAAAAAAGGATAGACATTATTGAGAAGGAATCGAGCTTTATTAACCTGTGTATTAATGACCTTATGTATTGGAGGCCAGAACATAGAAACCGGGCAGCTGAAATTAGCCGAAATTTATTAGGCAATTATTTTCCTTACACCTCGTTTTACTGCAAATATCGGATGACTACAGCTGTATTTTAGCGCACGGAAAATGCAAGCCAGAGTGACTGTAATCGTACTTAACACTATGAAATCGAGTACCACAATTCCCTCAATCTTTCACTTCAAAGAATACGCCGTTTCTTTTTATTATAACGAATAATAAACAGGAAATTATTTAATAGTTAAAACGAGTTCATCAGAGAAGTCATAAGCGCAGTTAAATGTAGTCTTCTTTCCGAATTTCGATGAGATGTCCAATTAATTGCTTACCTTGTAAGCCAGGAACTGTGGAGAAATGAAGTTATGAAACAAGTATAAATTTGTACTACACCTGAGCCGTGAAGAATAGCTAAGCTAAGTGTTGCCAGAGCTTCGGCATTGATATAGAAAGTGACGTCCGCCCCAGTGTTACGGCTTATAGGCCTATCAGCTGTTCGGCAACTAACATTTATTCGTGACTCATGGCAGGCTCTGAATGTTTAGCTATAGAAACGTGTTAGTCTATCTTTTCTCATTGCTGATATTTCCCCATTTTGCCATCGGTAGGATTTGCATAGGGTAGGCAATTTAGTGAAGTAACTTTGTCAGAGCGAGGGATTCGGTGCAGTGAGAAAAGCTAGGATGGTCCACCCATCGATACGGTCGACCGTTAGCCGTAATTAGCGAGGCGTAATTATATATATCTCTACGTGATCAAGCCTTGTTATTACTGGAGCAATGTTTTCGGCAGAATCTCGGCAAGGAATTTCCGACGTTTTCCTTCGCGTTTTGGTGCCGTTGCTTCTCTTAGGCTCTTCAGCTAACGGCAGCTGATTCTGCTCACTGCCAATTTATCCATCGTTAGAATTATTACGTACTTCAGAGCTTGCTGAGATTCAAGTTCGTGTTGTTACAATTTGTTAATTGATATTTAGTACTCAATGTTATTACGTATACTAATTAATATCCTGCGATTACGTAGTCCGCCCTTGAGGCCTCGTGCTCGAGCCTCCGCACGTTGTCTAATAACTGCCAGAAATATACCTAGCTTTAGAAGTCCAACTGTTTTCAGTGTAAATTTCATAGCACACGCTGAACTTGTACCGACTCCTTATTGATGATGTGCGAAATATTGTCATGAGAGGGTCGAGTATATGCTATGGGATCTGTGCACTTTTTAAGTCTCGGTGATTTTTCAAATTCCGATTTTCCTCGTCGCACTAAAGGACTTATTACGTGAATACATTTCTTCCGTTTAAACTCTGAGTTTGAAATTACGGTGAACTATAAAAACGATATCATTTTCACTGATAGAAGATAGTCAATCCATTAGTGGTGTTGCAACTGTTATCGCTGTAAATTGTCAGTGTTTTTAATTATAAATCGATATGACTTAAAGGCGCATTAACATTGTAACACTAATGTACTAATAGGTTGTTGCAAAAGTATTATTCGATTTTTACCTTAGCTCGAGGTCGGGAAATCGTATCTTACTATTGCTACAATTTGATAAAATTGTAAGGAGCGCCTAAGAAGGAATTGTGACGCCGCATATCCGTTCGACTTGCCGTTTCACGAGTCCTTTTTAAGAAGATTCGCGAAAAGGTAGTTCTGCGTTGAATTTTGCAACAAAAATTCTAGTACACTTTCGCTATATGAAAGTCATATTTACTCGTTCTATTTGTTGTGCAAAATAATACAAGGAATTACCATGTTATCATTACATATATTGTCTTTTACATTAAAAGGGCTTTACCGAACGAAGAAATGACGTACATTGACACTTGACATACGCAGGGATATCCTAGACATGAGCGTTCTGCCCATTGATGAATTCCTCTGTATTATGTGGTCTTCGATCACATTTGTTCAGCATAAAAGACATTAATATCCATAATGGATTAGAGAAATATCGGTGCATCTTTGAATGAAAAGATTCAACTATAGTGAAATTTCTGGCGCACAGAATTTTATCGAGTCACAAATCGCTTAGATAATTTAGTTCGTTTCATTGTTAACGTAAAAATCTTAGTCATATCTGCTGAAAATTGCGATATTCGGAATGCCCAGAGGAAGTAGGATTTCGTCATTGGTTTCAATTTCCGAATATCGAACGACGTCTGTGTTGTTTAACCCTTCAAATGTTGGCTACACGAAAGGAGATAAAGAATGGAAACATTAGACGGTTTAGGCGTTAAAAATGTATTTCATGGTCAGCGCGTTTTGCACATAAATGTGTAACGTGTCCTTCCTCGGAATACTATTTTGATACATTTAAAAAAGTATTGAAATATTTAATATTTCGATTTTTTGGTTCTTTGGAATAGCTCACACTTAGCTCAATTTCTTTTATAATTAATTAAAAAATCGGTTTCATTGTGCGCTCAATTGAAGAGCTCCTTCGAGGTCATGCTTAATTAAAAGATACTACTGTATTTCATTAATCAGAACCAGATTAGCGTGACATAAATTTTATGACTGGTACTTTACATATATACTGTATTCCGAAAATCTTATATACTGAATCGATATCACCGATCTCGTTACGAATAACCGTATGCAAATTGGTGGTCGGGTTAAGTTAAAGAACACTAAAACGTGATAAATTATACCATCCGCAAATTTTCAACAGCATTAACAGCTTCACGATATACACGTATAAAGAAGAAAATTATGGAAATTGAACTAGAAAAGTTTACTGAAATAACAAATCATATTGTGCCTAGATGCGTGGTTTACATTTGATTATAAATTGATTGTAAGGAGAACTCGTTGATACCCGTAGTGAGTAGAAGGAAATGAAAAGTCGCAAATTTTGGCAAATTAAATAAATATCAATTAGTACTACCAGCTTACAACAGTGGGGTGAAGGAATAAAATGAATTTTATATTACCACATAGCGTATCTTATTGAGACCATATTCATAATTCCGTACTTCATATACTCTCAATTTTTATCGGTTTTTGAATTTTTGTTCCGTTGATCATGACATACCATTTCATATAAGTTCACTCAGTACTTTTTATTTCTTATTTGACAGCTATTTAAAATGTTGCTCATAGTTGATATATTTCATAATTTTTATATACTGAGGGATGTTTTATTCTTTAAGCACTATAATAAACTATTATTGACAGTAGTATCGATAAATAATTATTGTGGTCCCATATGGTATGCTCATAAATGACATATTAATTGCAAATTTTAGTTTTGATTGCTAGTTTGTTAATAAGACACTTCATCGAAGCCAGATAATGACAGAAAAAACAAAAACTATCATAGTATTATCCAGAATATTCTAAAAATATAGTTATCAAATTATTAAGTAGAATTGGTTTAGATAAGAAAACGTCCTAGAACATGCATGTAAAGGCGTTAAGAATACACTTTATCTTATAAGGTATAATT
This sequence comes from Orussus abietinus, assembly GCF_000612105.2. Classification (NCBI taxonomy): domain Eukaryota; kingdom Metazoa; phylum Arthropoda; class Insecta; order Hymenoptera; family Orussidae; genus Orussus; species Orussus abietinus. Next base: position 197,916 of record NW_019396018.1, on the reverse strand, counting down.
TTTATTAGAATGTAAACAATACGTCTGAAACTAAGACATCTATTACTAAACGTGGTACCTCTCTTGCTACACAGATTCATGCTTCCAATTCCTGTTCTTGGTTCACCTTTTCCCAATCCAGCAATAATGTTGTTTGTATATGATTTAAAGCTGCTGCTTGAGAATATGTTATAACAGACGCAACTATGCATTGAATCATGAATAGAGTTGGTATCCTTTTTCCGAGTGATTTAGACAGTGTTATCCATGTGCTGAATAACGGTTTCACATCGGTAATATGTGGAAGTCTGTAAGATCCACAAAGAGATGCAATCTGCAAAGATAACAAATGAGCAAATTACTACTATCAAGATGACAGAATTAACTTTAACTTTATAAATGTACGTATAATTACGTTGAATTCTTTACGTGCATTTGTAATTTCATCACAAGATGTAAACAATGCAAATATCAAATGCATTTCAAAACAGATATTATTATATACTTTTTCATAGCTTACCATAAAGTTTGCTATCGATGATATACAAATAGGATAAATTACACCAATGCCAGATTGTATTGCACAAGCTTTAATTTCAACACAAACAGGACATTCAGTGGTCCGCAGGATAAGGTCATTAGATACAAACTAGAAGAATCGCCACAATTATATCAAAATTGTAGCAGCAGACAAAAATCAAACAAAAATTGTAATAAAAATCCAATTGTTTTAGATATATATACAATATTAAATTCTTACCTCCAAATACAAAAAGTTTCCTATTGCTGCAGGGATAATCATAGTAGGGAGGAACGAAGAAACATATCCCTGAGTTCGTAGTTTTAACTTTTGTCGATAATATTTATTAATGTACATACCAGTCATTGCAGTAGTTCCTGATAGAATATGAATCCCATAACGAAAAGCCCATCTAGAATATATGTAAATGGTACTTGTACCAATATGTACTTCCTCATTTGCTTACAAATTTAAAATTATTTTTTTGTTAGAAAAGTATATTAATGGATAGGTTAAAATTACACGTCTTTCCGTGGTTTCCAATTCGTAATTTGTTCCCATTGGTACTTTAATGCTTCATCATATGTCAACTTTACTGCATCCTCTGGAATTTGGCCTGATGTTTTAAATAAAGCCATTATTCTACACTTTTACATTAATCATACTTTTTGAAGCGTTAAAATCGACCGCATCGTCGGCTTCGGCATGCTAAAATATAAATGAGTTGGGAGATTGTTCACGGGCAGGGTCGCGCGATCACGTCCTGTGCTGTCTCCTGGTGATGATTGCGGGTAGCTAGCGTACATACATATGTACACTGTACGCTTACAGTGTACACTGCTGTGCAGAGATGTTTGCATGTATGTATTTACATGAAAGTTTCCCTACTGTGAATTACAATCGAAATCGTTGAAAAGTTCGAGTCATTCGTAGACCTTTTAAGTGTTATATTTTGAGTATTGGATACAGAGAAAAGAGAAATGGAAGAAATCGGTACTATTCTTCCCGATAAGGTAAGTTAGTTGAATTAGATGTGATACGTTCGATTGATAGGCTGAAGTGCTAAAATTCAGGAATCATTGTGTGCAACCTAACCTCTCCTTCTCTTTATCTCCTTCTGCTTTTAGGAAGTAGAGATAGAATGCAAGCCTCTAATCGGGCATTATTCGGGAGCAGGTGAAGAACTGGATGTCGAGGATCTTTATACCAAGTACAAGGTAATTCTTCTTTGCATATAAGCACTATTTAACAAGGGGCACGGTGGAAAATTTGAAGCAATTGTAAAGGTTCGTTACAAGTTTGAGTGTCTAATCAATTTCTCATGTTGATTATGACAGAAGCTACAAAGAATGCTGGAATTTTTGGAAGTGCAAGAGGAATATATTAAGGATGAACAGCGTAACTTGAAGAAAGAATATCTGCATGCGCAGGAAGAAGTAAAGCGTATTCAGAGTGTCCCACTTGTTATTGGACAATTTCTTGAGGCGGTAGATCAAAATACGGGAATAGTGGGCTCAACAACTGGGTCGAATTACTACGTGCGCATTTTGTCTACTATAGATCGAGAATTATTGAAACCTTCTGCTAGCGTGGCACTTCATAAGCATAGTAATGCTCTTGTAGATGTATTACCTCCCGAAGCTGATTCTAGCATTTCGATGTTGCAAGCAGGTAAACAGCGATTATTTTATTTTTTATTTTAATTAATTATACAGGATTAAGATATATTGTATATAATGTGATAAAAAAATAATTTTCTAATATTGTATACGAACAATTCTTCAGATGAGAAACCTGATATCCAATACAGTGACATTGGAGGAATGGACATGCAGAAGCAAGAAATCAGAGAAGCAGTGGAGTTGCCACTTACGCACTTTGAATTGTATAAGCAGATTGGTATCGACCCACCACGAGGTGTTTTGTTATATGGTCCACCTGGTTGTGGTAAAACTATGCTAGCCAAAGCTGTGGCAAGACACACAACAGGTATGGAGATTTAGCACGCCATATTTAAAACGAGTGATTGAAACCTTTTTGTAATGTTTTAGCTGCTTTTATCAGAGTCGTGGGTTCCGAGTTTGTCCAAAAGTACTTGGGAGAGGGTCCGAGAATGGTCAGAGATGTCTTCCGTTTAGCTAAAGAAAATTCACCAGCAATTATTTTTGTTGATGAAATTGATGCAATTGCAACTAAGCGGTTTGATGCACAAACTGGAGCAGATCGTGAAGTACAACGTATCCTTCTTGAATTGCTTAATCAAATGGATGGTTTTGATCAAACAACTAATGTGAAAGTTATCATGGCTACTAACAGGTGAATTTGCTGTGGTATTTTTGAAACATCTATAAAATAAATTATTAAAGTATCCAATGAATGAAATATAATGATAATGATAATGATTTTAGAGCCGATACATTGGATCCTGCTTTGCTGCGGCCTGGAAGACTCGATCGGAAAATAGAATTTCCGTTACCTGATCGCCGACAGAAACGACTTATCTTTGCAACGATTACAGCAAAAATGAATTTAAGCGAAGAAGTGGATTTAGAAGATTATGTGGCAAGACCGGACAGGATTTCCGGTGCTGACATCAATGCTATCTGCCAAGAGGCAGGAATGCACGCCGTGCGCGAAAATCGATATATAGTCTTGGCAAAAGATTTTGAAAAGGGTTATAAGAACAATATCAAGAAGGACGAATCCGAACACGAATTCTACAAATAGATATATATTAAAGTCTTGTATATCCAACCCTTTTTAACTAATTGAATATTTACTTGGTATTATATCGATATATTAGCCCTATTTGGCAATAAACGGTAACTAGATTCTCATACATCAATATTTAAGTGTAGTCTATTTGTACCGTTCATTTCTGCACATTAACAGAAGACGTAAAGGAAGCTCTATTGGTTGCAATATTACAATCACTTGCGGTAAGAACACAAACGAGTATCAGAAAGGCATTTTTAGTTTGTATCAATGGTAGTATTATGCATTAAATCGATAGTGGCACTTCCGTAAGATTAGGAATAATTTTTTTTATTTTTCCTATCAATATTTTCCGTGATACTCCGTAAGATGGCGCAGTAACTCGAGACCTCGAGCCGATAACATTGCACAGCTCACTTATGACATATTAAATACAACGGACGAGGCATTAATTATACTCTGTATGGAATAATTTTCTCAGAGCATCGACTTCTTCGGTTCGCCATTATTTAATTGACGATACTAAGCTTCCGTCGATAAATGCAGTGATATCGTCGTTCGGTTTCGTGCGACCAGGTGTCGGTATGGCGCACGTAACGTTGCACGTGTTACGTTCTTGCCGTTTAAACGGGCTTACAGTTCCGCTCGGCTTAAGTGCTGTTCGACGTCCTGTTAATGCTCAGTGGTGTTCCTCGATCCGTAGAAACCTAGGAACGACGATGTCATACTCAACTATCGAACGAGGGGCCCCTAATTCTACGGATTATAGGATGTATTTCAGTGAGTAACCTTTTTTGTATAACCTTAATCGATATCCGAGTCCGGCTGACTCGGTCTTTCGTAGCTTGCCTTCGTGGCTTGTACTTTGCTTCCCACCTAATGCTAATGCCGATCATGCGATTACCACCAAGAAGTTCTACCTATCTATTGTAATTAATTACTCGCGACTTCTTCAAATCGTGCAATTCCTCGGATTTCTATCAACATCTGAACACGTGAAATCCACATATGGAAGCTTGCATATTTGTGCAAATTATTTAATTTTATTCATTTAAATTGAGTGTTTAATTGAATGTAACACTTATCTCAAAACTAAGGGTTTTCATAATGAACAGGAATGGAGTAACCTTAGATTGTAATCCTGTAACTGCAATAGTAAAAAAATTTCCAACTCCGTAGAATAGATTCCCATGTAAATATTTATCGTTTTTATGACTTGTGGTTAGAAAGTTCAAATAGTTATCCGTAGTAGCAAATTTGTAGAAGACCGATACTCGAAGCTGGACTGTGTGTTTGGTATAACTACATTTTTTCAGATCTTCATTTCTTTTATTTTTATAAGTATTTTTGGATTTGTTACAGGAAATGATATTTGCCCCATCTCTCCCATGCACGATATTCCCTTATATGCTGATGAAGCAAATAAAATATTTCACATGATCGTCGAAGTACCACGATGGACAAATGCTAAAATGGAAATCAATCTTAAAGAGACATTGAATCCTATTAAGCAGGATGTTAAGAAGGGTAAACTGCGATTTGTTGCTAATTGTTTTCCTCACCATGGGTATATATGGAACTATGGAGCACTTCCTCAGGTATAAAACGCATTAAATGAATATTTAATGACATCACAAACTTTTCTTACATTATACACATGTATTTGAAAAGAATATAGATACACATAAATACAGAATTTATAAAATGCATGATGAAAATATTCTCAATTGTTAAAGTCTAACTTCTATATACAATGCTTGATTGGTACGAATACCATCAAATCACGGATGTATGTAATAGAATTGACCTTTCAATTGAAGTTGCTATATTATGATCTCATAATCTCTTATCACATGCCATACACAAGATTGTTGTATCCGTGAGACATGCTTGACTGGAGTGCAAGGCCAGAGATTATGAAATCTATCAAAGATTATTAACAGTTACTAATTTTGATCTTGAACATGCGATTTACAACCTTTGTATTATAACGGATTGTTTGCGATATTGTTATTGGACCTTACTTTTAAACATTGAATTCTTTTAACTCATTTTTTTGCAGACATGGGAAAATCCTGAAGTTTTAGATGAAGCAACAGGCTGTAAAGGAGATAATGACCCAATAGATGTCCTTGAAATAGGCTATAAAGTAAGAAAACCGCTCCTTCCGCTTTAGTTTTTCTTAATGAAGTAAAAAAGGTGAAATCTTTGCTATATAGAATTTACGATGTCGCTATTATTTTTTCTTCACTCTACAATTCTTTTGTACATAATTTTAACATTCGTGTGAATGTTGAACAATTCACAAAAAGCTTTTCTAAATTCAGGTTGCAAAACGGGGAGAAGTGCTGAAAGTTAAAGTCCTTGGTGCGATTGCCCTACTTGATGAAGGTAATGTTTAGTTGCACCTTCATTAGTTGGTTTGCTTAGCATACGGGCATAAAATAATTTGAATGCACTGACAATGAATTAATTTTCAGGGGAAACTGACTGGAAAATTATCGCTGTAGATATAAATGATCCATTAGCTGAACAAATGAATAGTAAGTAAATATCTTTTCTTTTATAGTATATTTGATTTTAACAAGTGCTGGCAACAAAGTACTTCTAAATCGCATAAGACAGCACATCGGGTAAAAATAGAATCTGTAATTAGATCCTTGTTGATAACGTTATCTGTAACGCTAATCATATAATGACGGGTCATAATTCATTCTTTATTGGGCAACTTAAGGTGTCGCTGATGTCGAAAAACACTATCCCGGTTTAATGAAAGCAACCATAGAATGGTTTAAAATCTACAAAATACCGGACGGTAAACCAGAAAATCAATTTGCTTTCAATGGAGAGGCAAAATCGAAGGAATTCGCCCTGAAAATTATCGATGACGTTCACCGGCATTGGTCGAGTCTTATCAAAAGGGACGCACCGGCAGGAAATATCGCTTGGTTTGTATTAACAGCTGTTATTCATACGCATAAATTTAGTTTTAGAAGTTTCAGATATTGGAGGTACATATTTCAATTTCCACTTTATAGTACGAATGTAACTGTCGACGGAAGTCCTTTTAAAATAACTCCAACCGCAGCCGAGGAAGTGGTGGAAAAAGCGCCAGAACGAGTGGAGCCTCACCCCGTTGAACCCATCGGTGAGGATTTAAAATCTCTTGAATTAGACGTTAAAATATTCAGATCGAATCTTTCCGCAACGAGATCGACTCATCCGTTACATATTATTCTCTCGGCCATACCCATTGATAGGTTTCATTCGAAGCTTGTTTTTATATAGCTGGCTACGTTTTCGTGAACTGTAAATATTGAAGTTTCCAAGCTAACGGGACGCTTAATGGAGCTAGCCATTCCGAAGTGCAACACGTGAAATATTTGAGTCAGTAGGAGAAGCCGAATATATGCAATAGGATTCTGACCAGTGAATTATTTTATGCAACGTGTCTGATTTCAGTCGATAAGTGGCACTACGTTCATCTGAAATAATATGGAAAAAGCGGATAGCGTAAAATTTCGCCGATGGATCCGCAACCTATAGCTATCCACTGGCGCAAAACAGAATCGATGTGATTTGTCCTAGTCGATGGGACCGGCTGCTTCGATACGGATTCGGTAAACGTCATCAGAGAAAAAAGATTTTCTTACACGCAACGTTATACTCGGTATCACTGAAAGAAATGGATGTAATTAGAATTGCACGAATAAAGTACACTCTTTGATTAAGCATGATTTTTCCTGACCGTACCGAAATCCCTATTTTCCATTAAGTCGTCGATATTCATCACTTTTTACGGATCCTTCTGACAAAAATTCTACGTTAATGCCATCCTTGACATTTAAAATGAATGTTTTGATATCGTAGATAAATAATTAGTAACAAGCCAGTCACGCTACTGACGTTTGATCGTTGAAATATTTCGACGACGTTTAGGTGGTAAATTTGCGACCTCTTAACTTCCTTCTTTACGATTTTCTCGATGAATGAACGTAGTTGGTACGTGTTACTTGGCGCGAGTTTAGCCTGTCATTATGACTCAAGGAGATGAAAAAGAAACAAAAATAATGGAGGAGCGCAACCGTGGTGGTTGTATGTAAAAGAAAGGGCGCGATAGAGGCATGCGGATGGAGAGGTACTTGCCGCACTAAAGGATAACTTGAAAAGAATAAAAGTAGGCCGACGTAGGGGTGGAGAGACGCCGACTAATGATACACAAAAGGTTGCCCTCGTGTATGATTTCGCTTTCGGATGCGATTTCGAGATATCAAGGCCCTTCAAGAGTAAATCAGGAAACGGGCGACGTTGCGGAAAATCAGGTCAGGCGTTTAACGCAAGTCGGGTACTATTCCAAATTCCGGTGAACCTTCAGAGTTCGACAAAAATGATTTCATTTCGCATTCGAGCCTCGGTTGAACTTTCAAGCTATAAAGTAGGTCAATGTCCTTAGGGAAGTCTATAATACGTGCATTATAGCACACGTAAAATTGGCTAATATCGAGGTCGACCGCGTTCTCAAATCGAATGTGGAATTCCGTCCCCACGGAACGCACTTCGGAGCCTCCCGCGATACTTGTCCCCGACGTTTTCCACCCCGCTCATCAATTTGCGCGAGCATTTCCTAACCCCGAACGCAGCCAACGAGGAAGTCAAACCGGAACGAGGATCGCCCCGAGGGACCGACGCGCAGTTCTTGATTAACCCTTTGGGCTGCCAGGTCGCGCCGAGCGCGACGCCATCTTTAATCCCGATGGATCCCATGCCCGTCCTCGTGTTCCCCTACTTCACCCGTTAAACAACCGTATCTTATCAACGTTTCATCTCCATAAGGACATAAGAATCTGCCAATTCCCCTGGAATAAACATAATTCAACCCCACGTCTCCTCGATTTAACCCACCCTCGGAGGCGAGCGAGGATTCCCCTACAAACTGTTGGAGAGCACCGTTCAAAGAAAAGTCCGCGAAATATCTGGAGAAAGAGAGGTCGTTCCTTGGAACGCGACCCTTTCCCGTCCGGATATCTCCGAGTATACGGGACCTCGGCGTCGGGGAAAAAGAAAGGTGAAAAGGAAACTTCCGGAACCGCCATTCGGGAGTCGAAAAAGCCCGAAAGCGGCATAAAAGTTGGAGCGCCGGTTCCGCCTTGCCGGCGGCTCGGCACTGCGCAGGCGCGGCTGGAGGGATCGACCAATCAGCGCCGGCCGCCGCGCTTGCCGGCGCCCCGACGTGCGCGCGCGATCACAACCCGTTCGACTCCCAAGGTAGGACGGTCGCGGCCGAGCAGGCTTTCTCGAGGTGAGAGTGGACCGAGCGGAGCGCCGGTCGCCGATACGTCGCTGGGCGTCTCTCACGAGGTGCGGGAAAAAATCGCGGCGGATTCGGGCCGCGGGCTACAGGCGCGTCGCCAGGATCGCCGGTGCGAGGAGAGGTGAGGAGAGAACCCGTCAAGTGCGAAGATGCGTCTCCGGTGCGTGCTCCCGGCCGCGGTGCTGCTCCTCGCGGCGGCCGAGGTCGCGGCCAAGCGGAAATTCGACGGGGACTTCGAGTTCGCCGAGGAGGTGAGTGTTGGACACTTTCTACCCAGGCCATTCCCGACTCCTCGAGGAGGATCGCGACGTGCCGCCGCCCCGGCTCCGGCCGAGCGTCGAGAGGAGAGGGGCAGCGGTTTTGTTCGATTTTCCCGAGGGCCTCGGCTGCGCGCTTTCGCCCCCGAGTCCCGACACTCCTACGACTCGCTTTCGCGCTTAAAAAAATTCAAAACTTCGCCACCTCGAGCGGACGCTCCGCGCGTAAGCTCGGAGGAACGCCGGCTAATATTCACGCCGGGTCGACGGCGAGTCGGGGCGACAACCAGGGGAGGATAATTTCCCGTTTTTCGACGTTTTTCACCTATATTACGTAAGAAAGTAATTTACCGGGGAAAATCGTAGGAAACCAGTAACTTACGTTTTCAATATGAAGAATGCCGCGGATGGACGGTATACGACCTCTGCTACGTTATAAACGTCCTTCAGCATATATGTAAACACGGAAATATTTTAAGGAACAATGAATTAATTTGTCGCTTGTATTCAAAGTCGTTTATAATTTTACGCTTTCAATGTGGCGGATTCTGCAGACGCATGATATATGTATTCGCGAGGTTAACGTCTTTTAGCGCACGTATAAACACGTAAAAATGGTTAACACGTTGAATACCAAAACAAATGACGAGGTACTATCGCAAGGCGGTTGCCGGTAACTGGTGACCCCCACGGCATTCAACGTGTTAAGGAATAATTAATTTGGCATCTGTGTTCAAATTCTTTCGACTTGACCCAGTTTAATATCAAATTTCTAATTGGATTTATTATTTTCTATTTAGAAATAGAAGGGTGTAGTATATTTCGCGCTCATGTAGAAAACTAGGAAGGTATTATACGTTGTAATATACGCGTAGAAAACCATGTGTATTACATGACGTATTATATCTGGCCAACCCTGGCGACAACCCCTGCATCTTGCGACGATTTTATCAGCTGCCCCGATATTTCGGATAGCGGAATTGCACTGAATATTACTTGGAAAAACCCAGCTCGTTGATAAACATCGATGGTTTATACCCTCCGCGACGAGCGTCCGTAGTTGGCAGTTTTTAAAACGACGCTGGGTTTTTTTTATCCTGGATCTTCCTTTTACCTTCATGTGGAAACGGAATTCTAACAGTTTTGAGTCACCTCGTATAATTGTACGTGGCATCACTTGCGCGCACGGTCGTCATAACGCTCCCCACACTTTCACTTGTATTTCTAATGGTTCGTGCCACCGTTCCGCCGTCGATGGCGAAGATAGCGGGCAGTTCGCGATATCGATAACGTAATTGCGTACTTTTCTATTATTTGCTCGTGGTTCGTTTACGCGCTGGCGAGAGATTACCTCGCCGATAACCTCGCGATGCCCCGAAGAAAGTACCGACCCAAAAGTACTGGCCGATAATTATTCAAATTCACTTAGGAACCATCATTTTTCCTCTCGATTGTTCTACGGCACTCGCGACTTCGGAGTAATCAGGAATAATTCGGAATAAATTGTCTAACGAGGAAACCGGCTGCAATGTTGTTAACCACGATTGAAAGGGTTTCTCGCTCGCCATCGTTACGCGAGGGTTGGTCGTTGAATTTTTCCCCTTTATTTTTATTCCTTTCGGGAGGGAAAAAAACGTGCACCGTATACGGAAGCCAGACAACGTAATCGCATTCGATTACTTTCTCCCGATGAACATGCACCGTCGATCGATCGGCTCGATCGCGACCGAAGTCGATGCACTGGGTTCGAAGAAAAGAGAAACGCGGAAAATCGATTCTTACGCTATGGCGAAAAACTCGAGCTCGAGTTCGATCGAATTCTGATGTTCGTTTTCGCTTAATCTTATGGAATCTTATGGGATTTGATAAAATGTTATTAAGTGCTCTTAACAAGGGCTGTTTAATTTTCGAAACCGCGGAGCTTTCGCCGAATTCCTTAAAGGGGGAAGAAAGGAAAAGTAAGGAAGGAGAGAGAAAAGTTGATGAGTCGCGATCGTCGATTCGTTATAACGCGTCGCGTTTCTAATAACGCCTTTGTTGGCCCGATACAGAAGGGTCGCGCACATGATTCACTTTACCGCCGTTAATAAACGGCTTTGCGCGTTTTCGGTACGACAATTGCGATTCGACTCCTTTCTCCACCCGGCACCGGAGGAAATGAACGGCACCGTTGAAACCCGCCGCGGAGAGTCAAAGGGTTGCGGCGCGCTGGGAAACCTCTTTTTTCTCCGTATATCTTTGACCCCGTAAAAGGGGCCGACCTCCCTCGCAATATATTCCCACTTCTTTATTAACGCGAACATTCTGCTCTCGATTTATTTTTCCCACGTCGCTGCGGGGACGATATATCTTCGATATTAATAAGAAAGAAATCTTTAAGTGCACCCTTTCCCTTCTCACAACCGAAGAAGGGAATTTCGTCGTTCGAACGTAGCTACACGCAATCTGGACCTTCTGGCACTGAATATTGATACAAAAATTGTTACAAATGAACATTTTTCTCCTCATAAGCGATGGAACTTCGTCGCTCGAACAGCTGTACACAATTTGGACCTTCGCTGGGATGGCATTACACATTAAGGTGATGTGAAAGTGGCGTCGAAGAGGTTTTATTTATAAAACTTTTCTTCCAACTCGGTTTACCGCATAGTTTGAAATTGTACAACGTGAATAGAAAGACTATTAGGAAGGTTCTGAAACTCATGAAATTTCAATTCTTTTCTAATTTGTTCATAGGTATTTTAAAAATAATTTATAAAAAAATGAAATTTTGCGAGTTTTAGGACCTACCTTAGGGTCTCCATATTCACGGTTTAAAGTATGAAACGATTTGAGACACCCTGTTCGTATAAAAGTTTTATGAACGATTGAGCTTTCGGATGCCACTTTCACATTCCCCTAATAATAGAAAGAAAGGAAAAAAAAAAGAAATGTCATTAGTGCACATTTTTTCCACCTCCTAAGCGAAGGAAGGAATTTCGTCCCTCGGACGGAGTTGCACGCAATTTAGACCTCCGCCGGTTCGACATCGGCACTCCTAATAACGGGCACGTTGTCCCGGTCGTAATTTACTTTATGTCCGTTAATCCAATGGCTTTGCGCGTTTTCGACTCGAGCGTTATTGCCGCATTGCGATGCGATTCGATTCGTCGCTCTCCGTTCGCCGACGAGCGGCGGAAAGGGCTGTGCCTTTTATTTGGCTTGTTTGTTTTTGGGGGTTTGCGATAAAGCTCGCACCCCCTTGCTCTTCGTTATCGTCAGGGTCCCGAAATTGGGATCGTCCTGACGTGGGTAACGGTCGCGTCGCCGGTTTCGTCGATGGGAATGTCCCGCGATGTAACGAGAAATTGAGCAAGGGGGTAATTAAGACGCGTTCGTCGGGGGGATTTCTGATAATCTAGAGAACCGATAACCGACTCGGGTACGCTCGCGATCTTCGAAGGATCGCCAGATAGATGAAGTTCTTTGCCGCGTTCTCGATTAATAGCTTGTCTTGGGCGCGAGTTATGGTAAATAAGAAAATATATATATATATATATATAAATAATTAAAAAAAAAATACGAATAGCCATCCAGGAGGGGCGGAGCTGTTTTCCTCGGCGGGACCGAGGGCTCCGCATTCGGCACTTGCCACTTGGCGATCGATTTTCACCCCGCGACCAGACGCAAGCGCCGAATGTATCCTATACGTATAAACCACCCCATCTCGCCTCGTCTCCCGAAAAATCCCAAGACAACGCTCGAAGGAGGTAAACCCGCCGGTCCTTCCCGTTAATTACGAGGCGGGAGGTAACGCGGAAAGGCCGTATCGATAATCGAGTACTCGCGCGCTCGGGACATCCTCGAATCGATGGCGGCTCACTTTTACGGCCGCTATTCCGGCCGGCGTTGTAAGTTACGGTGGCGGTAATACCTCGCAAAATTACTCGCCCCCACTCCCTCCCCCCACGTAAGCGTTTCGGTATTTCGGGCCGATTTCCTCGAGACTCGAAAAATTCCTGCATGCGAGGGCGAACGCGCCGTTATTCCGCGCGGCGGTAAAGTTACCCCGCCAAATCGTTGCGGCCTGGAAAAAAGAAAACGGGGGGACATTAAGCTCGTCGGTGTGAACTTCTTTGCGGTCCGCAACCGGAGGAAGGTCATTAACGATGACTTAAAGTCGAGCCTTCCTCTTTTTCTCCTTTTCTCTGTTTCGCTAAACCCCCGAAACGCATATGCAGCTACACGTGAGCCCCGTGCATCACGCGAGCCGGGGAAATATAGGGCCTTGTTTTCCGATACAGGAGCGGAAACGAAGACGGGGAGATTGAATAGATTCCAATCGACGGTGTAGCGAGAAAAGGAAGAGGAGAAATGGCCGATCTCCGTAACGAGTCGCCGGGGAGATCGGACGCGCGGAAAATAAATATCAACTTTCTTCCTGCCGCCACTTTTTTTTTTTGGCCCACTGTTTTTCATGTCGATATCGGACGTACGAACGGCCGGTGATAAACGACGCCAGATAAAAGGCTCGTTTCCCTCCGTGAGATTCGACTTCCGAAGTCGGGGGGCTCGTTTTCAATTCGCGTCCGAGCACGCACCCTGGTTTAGATTATTCTCTTGTTTTCTTTTCCTCCGCTTCTTTCCCGACGACCGACGCCTTTTGGGGGAATTTTATTTCATTTCATTATTTCCCCGAGTATTGGGACTCTTTTCACCCTCCGTCTGCACCCGGTCTTTCGCACCGCATTAACGAGTCGTCGGGGGATTTTTACCGTCATAAATATTCATAAACGGCTCCAGGGTCAAATGTATAATGGAGGCTCCGAATTGAGATCGGGCTTCGCTCGATTTTCTTTTTCTTTTCTTTTGGTCCCCTTTTCCCCCTTCTTATCTCTCATTGTGTCCAACTCGTTGCAAATATCGCAGGTGTTTCGCTCTCTCTCTCTCTCTCTCTCTCTCTCTCTCTCTCTCTCTCTCTCTCTCTCTCTCTCTCTCTCTCTCTCTCTCTCTCTCTCTCTCTCTCTCTCTCTCTCTCTCTCTCTCTCTCTCTCTCTCTCTCTCTCTCTCTCTCTCTCTCTCTCTCTCTCTCTCTCTCTCTCTCTCTCTCTCTCTCTCTCTCTCTCTCTCTCTCTCTCTCTCTCTCTCTCTCTCTCTCTCTCTCTCTCTCTCTCTCTCTCTCTCTCTCTCTCTCTCTCTCTCTCTCTCTCTCTCTCTCTCTCTCTCTCTCTCTCTCTCTCTCTCTCTCTCTCTCTCTCTCTCTCTCTCTCTCTCTCTCTCTCTCTCTCTCTCTCTCTCTCTCTCTCTCTCTCTCTCTCTCTCTCTCTCTCTCTCTCTCTCTCTCTCTCTCTCTCTCTCTCTCTCTCTCTCTCTCTCTCTCTCTCTCTCTCTCTCTCTCTCTCTCTCTCTCTCTCTCTCTCTCTCTCTCTCTCTCTCTCTCTCTCNCTCTCTCTCTCTCTCTCTCTCTCTCTCTCTCTCTCTCTCTCTCTCTCTCTCTCTCTCTCTCTCTCTCTCTCTCTCTCTCTCTCTCTCTCTCTCTCTCTCTCTCTCTCTCTCTCTCTCTCTCTCTCTCTCTCTCTCTCTCTCTCTCTCTCTCTCTCTCTCTCTCTCTCTCTCTCTCTCTCTCTCTCTCTCTCTCTCTCTCTCTCTCTCTCTCTCTCTCTCTCTCTCTCTCTCTCTCTCTCTCTCTCTCTCTCTCTCTCTCTCTCTCTCTCTCTCTCTCTCTCTCTCTCTCTCTCTCTCTCTCTCTCTCTCTCTCTCTCTCTCTCTCTCTCTCTCTCTCTCTCTCTCTCTCTCTCTCTCTCTCTCTCTCTCTCTCTCTCTCTCTCTCTCTCTCTCTCTCTCTCTCTCTCTCTCTCTCTCTCTCTCTCTCTCTCTCTCTCTCTCTCTCTCTCTCTCTCTCTCTCTCTCTCTCTCTCTCTCTCTCTCTCTCTCTCTCTCTCTCTCTCTCTCTCTCTCTCTCTCTCTCTATCTCCCGTAAACCGAACCGAGCCAAGCGGAGTCGCGAAAGAGAGTGGCTTTCGTCTCGCCTCGTCGGCATTAATGCTCGCATTAAATCTGCCGTTTCTTGGCTCATTGAGCACCGCGATCGTCGGGCCGTTTAAACGGGGCGCGATTAACCGTCCGTTTTACATCGGCTCCCGTGGAAACCGCGAAACGGTTCCCCGTTAACTCGGTCCCTCCGATGCTCGCCTTCCGAAGTCTAGGAACGAATCGCGTCGCGACTCGGTGCTCCGCCACGCGAAAAGAGGAAGAGAAAGAATGAAAGAGGAAAGGAGAGGAGGGGGGAGGAAAAAAAATGGAACCCCGCAAATACCGGGAGATCGTTAAAGCCGAATGCCTTTGTCCGCGATTCTCGACTCTTGGCCTGTAATTACGATTTTCCGCTATTTCGTCGGTCCTCCCCGGCGAGGAGCCTCGGGAAGGAAAATCCAGGAGTTCCCTCGGGAAGCCGCCCAGCTTCCGAGGAGACGCGAGAAACTCCTCGCCGGGAGGATCCGCGAAGGGCACCGGCAATCCGAAATTAATTAGTCCGGTCCCCCCCGTTCTCGATCCACGACCCCCCTCAAACCTCGTGGCGATAATTCCCATCTCGCGTTTCCGTTTCCACGAGGGTTGGGGGAAATATACGCCTTGGCGGAACCCCCGAGGGGCGAGTTTCGGAAGGGGGGAAATTATACTCCGGTCGAGTAAAGTCGGATAATTGCGCTCTTTGTGGTCGAAACTCTTGCAGTCACTGGAGACCCGAAGGAGGGATTCTTGTAAAATGCGGCCTATCTCCCGGGTTAATTCCCGGTTTCCCTTGTTTTTGTGCCTTCTTTTTCTCTCTTCGTTTCTACCTCTCTCTCTCTCTCTTTGTTTTTCTCTTCTTTGTTTTTATTTAACTTGCCAGTTTCTGCCGCGGATCTGCGCTCGAGGAGGGGCCGGCAGGTGGGCCGAATGGAATGCCTGGAATGCCGGTCGCCGCCGATCGGCACCGTGCCCACACGTCGTCCACCCACTGGCCTTCGATCTTCGCCTCTCCTTCCGAGGAGATCGTTGGGAGGAAGGCGAGAAAAATTCGCGAGATACCTCGCACGCGTGTCACCGCTCGACTTCGAATCCTTTGACTCGGGAGAGAATGCATGGATTTAAAATTGCCTTCGGAGTTTCTCCATTTAATGCCCAGTAATACGTTATCCCTAAAGGTAAACGTTTAATTAAATCGTGAGTATAATTGTGTACGGTGAATCGGGTGCATCGGTATCTGGCGACTAAGCCCGATCGATCTCGTGACGAGGAAATTAATGGCGACCTAGTGGCAATTTTTGTCTTCTCTCTTTTTAGGCGATGTAGGTAGGAAGCGGCTCCCCGAATGGAGGTCGTTTAATTCCCCATTTTCCCCGGTGTCATCGATCCCGGCGCTCCAATCGAGCTCGGAAGGATCGATCCTCGATTGTTGTGGGCAATCGGTTACCAAGGGCCTCTCCTTTCCCCGGTCTTTCCAGTCCACCGAGTCGCGAGGCTCGGGCCTCGCTCGATCGAGCCGCGAATGGGATAAAATCCTGGAAATTGAGGCGATTAATGGCGGGAATTGAATTGTCGCGTCGACGGGATCTCGTTTGGTCGGCCCGAGGGGAACGATCGCGTCTCCGGCCTAGATCGAAGGATCGATAATCGCTCGAGCGACTTAGAGAACCGCCCGACCGATTAACCGGGAGAAATCTTGGAAAGATCAGGGGGAAATCTTTAAAGGTCTTAACACCTCCGGGATTACTCGCGACTCCTAAACGGTGCACTCGTCGTTAACGCGGCATTATTCAAGGCAAACCACTCTGAAATGCCGGGCCGGCAGAAGGTCGCCTCGCCATCGGACGCTGGATCGGATTAAACGAGATATTTTTGGATCCGAGTCGCGATTTTCGAGGGATTTTCGGACTCGCGAGAGTGGAAGGCAGCCTTCTGAAGCAACCTTTGCCGGCGCTTTCGGGCGCTTTGCGCGAAAAAGCCTCGATTTAAGCCCGGGGTCCCCCGATTATCGTTCGAACCTCGTCCCGGCCCGGTAATGTCCTGTCCGCTCCGGGAGATTGTAAAATCTTTACTGCACTTCCCCGGGAGTTTCATCTCGGCGCCGTGGCGTCGTCCTCTGGACCGGAAATTCCCTGGGAGCCTTGGGGAAACTTCGGCCCCGACGATGAAAAGGTCACTTTTCGCGGTCAAGTCCCCTCGCTCGACGGGCGCGTTTTCCATCGTGGACGGCCGTTTTCCGGAAAAGTTCCGACTAAGCTGGATGTTCCTCGGTACGCTCCTATGCTGCGCGACTCCCAGGGACTTTGCGTGTTGCGCCGGGAGGAAAAAAAAATTACAGGCTGCACGGTTAGTCGGTAATTCGGGACCGCGAGAACGCGCGTCGACGCTTCCCCGAGGTATTTCGGTTAATCTTTACTCGATGGAAGTGGCCGCGGCTTTCAGCCCGCGAAAGAGAGCCTCGACTAAGCTTTTAGCCCTGGATGGAATTACGGGGACGGCATTAATTATTCGGAAAGAGTCGTTTGATTGCGCGAGTCCATTCGCGGTCGACGCGCGTCGCGCGATGGCGATCTGGCCTGAAACATATTTACCCGAGCTTCCGCGCGCGCCCTAACCTATATCGCAAATGGGCCCATTTCACGGTTTCATCGATTAAGGGTTCTAAAGAGGAAATCGAACCGACCCGCGGTATATACTTTAGTGCCGCTATCGTCCACTTTATGCCCGCTCTCGTTCCCAACGAGCTCGGGAATATGAAATATTCCTCCGTACGTGGAGGCCGCAGAAATAAGCCCCACAACTCGGCGTTCCTGCGTCAGCCATATTTGGATGAAAAAAAAAATACATATATATATATACTTGTCGAAACGTTTCGATGAGAATTTCGGGGCTCGCGGTCGCGATCGCGAAAACTCGCTTTTTAGACCGGGATGCTGGGCCGCCCGGAGATTCCTCTCGGGGGTGATTTTTCGGTGGGGAAGACGCGCACTCGGACCATTTCCGCGACTCCCTCTCTCGGATCCCGGCAAAAAGACGCGGAAGACGGCGTCGGCACGTCGTCGTCGTCGGAGGGGGACGGTAAAATATCGACTAGACCGGCAGGCGCCGTGGACCAGTTTTTTAGCCCCTGGACCGCGAGCATAAAACTAACCGATGGCGTTTCAATTTACTGGAAATCCTACCCCGCTTCCTCGGTCGGCCTGGAAAAGTTACGGGGACGCGAGATTATGCGAGCCTACCTCCCGGGTGAAATGTGTAGTGGCAAATTCACCGAGGCGAAGCTACGCCCATTTGCAAATTGCGTTATTAATGTGTACTCCCCCCCCTAACGGGGGGTAGGGAGGATAAATATACTTTAGGCCGTGGCGATAATTTTCGTCAGGATTCCGTACCGTCGGTTTTAAATGGGACTCTACAAAAAGACTCGATTAATCGTGTACGTATTATATAAGTATTTTTTAATTTCTTCGTTAACCTCCCTGGAGCTCGCGGTCTTATCTCAAAGCATATTAGTTTCGGAGTTTCCCGGTGTACTCTATGTATGGGGTAGATGAAGCGAGGGTGAAAGGCCTCCTCCCTAGGACCGATACTTGGCGTAAACTAAACCTACGGTCGGGGATGCCTGAATTTTCGGAAAATCCCGCTTTTACCGGGGACGCGCGATGCGAGCACTTTGTCGAGGAATTACTCGAGCGAGCGAGGCCTTAAGTCGGCGATCTTTCAGGCTTCGTTCTTGATCGAGGAGAATCCGCGGCGCGAGGGTAGAGCCGATCTCGGGTCCCTCGTATCCTCTGGACAGGGGATTTAACTTTCGGACGCGAAACTTCCCTCGGAATTTTTCTCCCCCGTCTTTGCCGTTATCGGCCGGCGTTAGAAAAAGAAAAAAGGGAGGGAGAGAGAGAGAGGAAAAAATCGCTGCGTCACGCGAGGACGAGAAATCCCGGCTAGGATTTTTTTCCTTTACCCTCGGTTATGTTCACAATCGAGTTGATGATAATTCCCGCCGATTAGAATCTACTGGAGATTAATTTTCCTCGACAAGGGCGCACACGCGGTGTCGTCCGTACACGACATGGCGCATCGGGAATGCCATCTTGCCCAAGGACTCGCAAATTCCTCCATTCGGGACTGCCAGTATCCATTTACTCCGCTGGGTCTAGTGATTCGGATATACGTCTAGCGAATCAGATTTGGGGGAGTAACGATACTCCGTGCACGGAGACCGGGTGGTGTAACGACCGACCCCGCGTTACCACGAGACGATAAAGACCGAGACGGGGCGATGTCCCACGGTTCGGCGGCCACGACGTAAACGCGGGGGGTTAGCTAGATAGCTGCATCTCGAGGGGTGCAGGAGGGTCTGGGAGGATGCAGGGGGGGCATCTCGAGTAGGTTTCGGGGATGCAGTCGCGCCGTCTCGCGAGGAAACCGGCGAGTGGCTAACGGCACCGGTAATTCGGAATTACGGTCGAAGCCGCGCACGTTTCTCCCCCAATGTGGAGGGGCTCTGTGTACCCCGGTACCGCCGAACAACCCCGGTTTAGGCACTGATTAAGACCGCTCGCCGAGGGCCCATTAGGCCCCCGTTTCCCCGAGTAGCCCCCCGACTTCTTACGTCGAGATCGTCGATCGGCTTGGTTGGAAACGTTCCCTCCGGAAACGAGGGGTTGCCGACTTTTTGCAACCACCCCCGCAACGAAACTGCCTCTTTAAACGGTACACCCTGAGTCCCCGTAACGACTCTCCCTTGGAGGAGGTATCCTTCGAGTTCGCATTTGTTCCTGGGGGAGGGAAGGAAAATCGATGTACTAGTGCCTCGATTTTCTCTTATTCTGAGGAATGGGGGAAAATGCGGAATTTTCATAAGTTTATTAGGTTTCGTGGCGGAATTGCGGGATGTTCTTTTAGGAGTGGGTGTTAATTTGGCTACTCCAGGGGCGAAGATGCTAAAGCAAGGTAAACCGAACGGAGGCCGGCTAGAAAGAGGAAAAGCGCCCCTAAGTCCCGTTAGGGGCGGAAACCTCGATAATTCACAATTGCAGATTGGCCACGTTTCTAGAGGGCGCTCGCGCCGCTTTGTCAGCGACTTTATGCCCGCTCCGGGTTCCGCGCGCGGTTCGTTACCGCGGTTGCAGCGAAACCTCCACAAAGGCCCTAAACGCTCGGGAGAGACAAAAGCGTCCTCGACCCCATGGGTGCTGCCGTTTTCCCTTCGCCGACGAAAGACGTTCCGAGCTAGAATTTAAACCGGAAGTCGGCCCGGACGGAATCGAGTCGGAATGCCCGGAACGCGGATCGCTCTCCCCCTCGAGTTTCGAAACTGAAACTCGCCCGGAACGATCTACCTCCAGTCGCTCCACTAGTAATCCCGTCGAAAATAGTAAAAACCACTCTAGTGTCGTAATTCTCCCTGTAACACGGTTTTTTCCACCTCGTACAAGGTCCCCACTCGTGAAATTCCTCGACCTTCCGAGTTTTCCTCGCGTTTACGTAAAACAGGTGAATTCAGTAAAAACCACTCTACCGCGGTAATTCTCCCCTTAACGCGATCTTCTCCGCGTGCAACATTTTTTTTTTCGTGAGATTCTTTGGTATTTATTTATTAAAGAAAAATTTTTTTTTTCAATGAAACATGAAGAACTTGTAGCGTCATTTAGTTCGGTGCATTTTGGAGGAGTCTATTGGAGATATAATTATGGATAGTTGGAAAGAAGGCGAAGTCGCGCGTTACTCGATAACGTCGGATGTCCCGGACAGAGACGCGGATCTCGGTGTCTCTGTCGGAATGTCGGAAACCCCGGTTGTACGTTCGATCGAGATTAATGTATCTTAGCTTCCCTCTCGTCGGGAATGAAATTAGCTGTCACGAGCGAGGGCGATGGGTTTATTTCCGAGGGGAGGGTCGAGCAGCGGCGAATGAAACGTTTCCCGAAAAGCCGAGCTCTTTCTCTTTCTCTCCCTCTCTCTCTCTCTTTCGGCCAAACGCGGCGTCGAGAGAGACGTATAATAACGTCGCGGCCGCAGGCTCGAATCAACGGAATCCGTCGACTTGACGGGTTCAACGGATCGGACGGATTTTCGCGGATTCGACGGATTATCCGCGTAGCCGCGAAAGAGGGGGTTTCGTCCGAAGCGCGGCTCGGGAAGTCTCGTTAAATTCGTTATCGAGTACTTTTGACAATTTTCCCGGGATTTCCATTATTTCCAGTACCCTCTCCGCGTGCACGTAGATTGTACATGTATTATTAATGAGCCCAAGAGCGTAGCTCCATAGCCGAGGTCGACGGCAATCCCAAGCACGAGGTCGGGTCGAATTTGTTATCCCAGATAATGATGGTAACGAGAACTCTAAAATTCTAAAATCGAACCAAAAGCAACGAAAATATGAAAATGTCAAACGGGACGGAATAAAAGTGCACGTGTACATCTGTATATGTATAATGATACGAATAAAATATAATACCACTGCATTCGGAGAGGATTTTAATGGATTGCAGGATAAATGTTTAACATTTGGAGTCCTGGGGCGATCGCCCACTGGGTGGATCGTCACAATATATATTTAGGAGCGATCCGAGGAAGACAATATCCTCGACTGCCCGGAAGGGCCGCAATTTTTGAAAAGCGGTGCTCTCAGGATTCGGGATCGTCGGATTTCGGAATCGCGCCGGCGACGTCTTCGCAAATTGGAAATCTCTATCGGAAATCCATAGAAGGGCGGCGGTGATCGGGCAGGTTTTGCTCTCGCGTCCCTCGTATCTCCGTTAACTCCGGGAGTTGTGTATGGGCACGTAGATGGGTACATAGGTATACGCGGGAATATAGGTACCCGAACTCCGGGCGATTGCCCCCTAATCCCTCGGTAGGATCGAGCTATCTCGGGAATCACGGGAATCGCCCGGCGATTCGTTGGGGAATTTTCTCTCCTCTGTCTCTACAAGATGTAACGCGTCCCTCCCCGACGACGGGCGGAAATCCTGCGAGGAGAAGCGCCGAGGGGAAGGGGGGATATCTCGGCACAGTCGCCCTTCCTTAACGTATGAACCGGCGACCGAGCTTCCTTCCGGCGAGGACTTTTCCCTTTTCTCTCCGAAAAATAAAATGAAACAAACAGGTAGACGATATCTCAAAACGCATGAAATTTGGAGGGAGATTATTTTTTCCTTTTCTCTCATGAGGAGAGGAAACGTCTCCCTCATCTCGAGGAGGCGGAAAAGGTCGAGGAGGTTTTCCCATCACACGGATACCCTCGCGGCCGGAAAGGAAGCGCCCTCTCATCACTGGATAAACCGGCCCCCGCGGACTTTTCCGTGCGGAAAATGGCCCGTTCCTTCCGCGCGGAACACGCGTCTCATCTCGCGGAACGGTCCGTCCTTCTCTCGCGGAAATATCTACAGCCGGTCCTCCTCTGGAGGGCCACTCGGTGCCTCGAAGGTCCTTCCATTGAGGCCCGATGCGAAGGTATCCGTGACTCCACTTTTACCAAGAATGGCGCAATGGCGCAAAAGCGAACCGCTCTCCCTCTCTCTTTCGTTCTCTCTCTCTCTCTCTCACCCTTCGGCGTGCATTCTTCCGAACGTTCCTGTACTCTTTCGAATTCAAAGGCCCTCCCTTTCTCTCCCTCCTTCTCCGGTAAAGTATGCGCTACCTACGTGGCCAAGCCCCCGGCGGCTTTTACGTGCACTCCGCCTTCGAGTCCGGACGTTTACCGGGTTTAAAAGGCCACCCGAACGCGTGCCGAATATCCTTTTTCCCGCCGCTCCGACCGGCGAAAATAGCCGCCCCTTTGATGCCGCGAAACCTGGCGATTCGGCTATTTTTCGAGGGGGCGAGGGAACAAAATAAACGCCTCGCTTGTAAAAATTCCTGATTATCCCCCAGACCTCTAAACCCTCGTGCCAGTACCGTCCGACTCGTTCCCGTAATCGAATCCTGAAGTTTCGTCGCGGCATTAATCGAATTGCATCGTGTGAACACTTGTTGCGGCGTTTGCGCGATTAGAGGCTCGCTCCTCTGTGTACCGAGGGCCGTTTACCCGCGTTACTCCGCCCGAGGAAGAAAAGTAACGATTTTAATCCTTCCCCTTAATTCATTTAGAGCCGACTTATAGCCATGTCGGATCCTCTTAGACCGGCCAAAGTCCCGCAAATATATCATCTTAAAGTCCTTCCACGACGCCCGATGGCCGGGCTCGTTAATGAAACCGAGCGTGGCCTTAATTGCGACCTAAAGCGCCGGTGCCGAGATTTAACTGCGTTTAAAAAAACTCAAAACCGCGCCCGACCTCTCTCGACCTCGTTCTTACGTGCATTCAGGAATGGTCGCGTCGCCTGGAGAAAATGGATTTCTTCACTTTCCAGTCGCCACCTCCTTGGACTTATTTCGGCGAGATGGGTCTCCCTGTATACATCCTACTTTTTTTTTCTGCCTTTCATTTTTAATCAACGAGACTTATCCCGAAGCTCTCTAAGCCTGTAAAAATTGCGGCTTGCGAGCGACGCCGATTTCAGCAGCGGGGATTAATTTCGATATTTAATGTCCGTTCGGGGATCTTTCTCGAGCGTCTGCGGATATACGCATAAATTGTGGGCACGATAAATCGAGGTCCTTATTTCTATCTGACTGGTTTAAGGTCCGCAGTGGCCGGGAAAGAATGGATTCGATTGGTTGGAAGTAACGCGATGCGTCGAGCTCGACGTGTATATATATACACGACGGATCGGTGCGTGAAAACGAGTACTGTCGTTGGATGCACGTCGGATGCTCGTTCGACGCTCGTTGGTTGGTCGTTCGTAGGCGGGCGTAAAAAGTGAGGAGATCGTAGGAAAAACCGGGCGGAAAAAAACACGGGTTTTCGCGCGCGACGCGTTTACGGCCGCCACGGGCGAGGTTTGTCCTGTTTTTCCTTTTTTACCCGGTTTTTCCCCGGATTTTTAGCACGCGCGGCGTACGCGCGATCGAATCAGTCGGTGCATTAATTCGGACGCGTCTCGTTGCCGGGACTTCCCATTAGGTTTGACAATTTGACGTTGACGGGGGCGCGGATTGCAGCGACGAGGCTTTTCCGGCTCGAGAGAGCCCGATCGGCGGAAGCCGGCCAATCGGAAGACTGTTTTCCGAGGCCTGCTCGCAAAGACATTGTCCATGGACCGCCGGAGGAGGGAGATAGAGGGAGACGAGATGAGAAACCCAACTCCGGGGCGGCCGAGAAAATTGAGAGATCGAGGGGGAGAAATTGGATTGCGCATCCACTTTCGGCGATCCAATATGGACAGTGATCGCGCGCGACGTCGAGCCTCCGCGGGAGGAATTAGAAAGGAAAACGAGGAAAAAGCCCGGAAAAGGCAAACGCGAACGGACGGTTCGTCTCGGTGATTAAAAAAGGAGGGAAGGAAAATGGAAAGCACTTCTCTGTGGCAAGCGCCGCTCGGCGCTGAGTTTTCCCGGTTTGCTTCGCGGTGTGTAGGGACGCGCGGAAAAAATAAAGAACGACTTCGTGGAAACGGGGTTACGAGCCGATGCTCGGGAACAATGACTTTTCATTTCGCCCCTAAACATTTTCCCGGTTACACGGGATTTACGGGGCCGACCGAGCTTTATCCCCCGATTTTCTCGCCCCGCTGTGGAAGTTTTCTCAGTTTTTTCCCTCCCCTTTTTCTTTTCTCCCGAATTTTTTTCCCCCCTCATTTCGTTGCTTTCTTCGATTTGTCCGCGCTGGTTTGATCACCAGGGGGGAAAAATTCTTTCGGTTAACGTCACGCGTCGAGAACGCGAGTTTCCTACTCGTTCCGTTGCTCATGCTGTTTGAAAAGTGGCTGTAATTTATTCCAAGTCGCGACCCGGTAAGGATAATTTTTCATTGCGTGTTCGAATCGACGGGGGCAGAGTTTATAAAGTCTCGTTCAAGCTCAGAAATGATTTTCACGAGGGCATTGAAAATTAATGATCGAGGCCGCTTGGCAAGAGCTGACGGACGTTTTCGAAAAGTGAGGGTCTTTTCGAAGGGTCTTTTCAAAGCGACATCGCGCGGTCGAAACCGTAAAAGAATTGGACGCGACAGAGACAATGGACGAGTCGGAAAATTCGGCCGCGAAATTGGAGTGCCCCGGGGAAAAAAAAGGGCCTCGATGCGTCGGGACGAATTCTAAACGAGGGTCGGGCTCGCGTCGATTCTCCGCCAATATGGAATCGATACGCGCCTATCAAAGACCCGCGGATTAACTCGAATTCGCGCTCTCCGCTCCGGAACGAATTTATTTCATACGCGGAGAGATCTCGAGCGGTCCCCTGCTAACGTTACTCTTTCATTTTATCTCTTTTAAAAAAATTGCTCCGATTCGAAATACGGATTTTCTGGGGGCGGGGTCAAGCCGGAAGCGATCAGGTCGAGATTCCACGATTAACGATCGACGAGCATATCCGATCAGTTGCAGTAATTACGGCCGAGGGGATTTTCAGGGGGTAGTATACAGTTCACTGAGCAAATAAGCTCGATAAGCTCGATCAAGTACGCCCTCGTAGATTCGATCGCGCGGCCGCCCTGGCGGATCCATTCGTGCTTGGTCGGAGCCTCTGCAAATCGACGGAAACGGGGGAAATCGAGGGAAAAAAAGCTCTCTTGACTCTTCCCGGGGAGCGCCGCGGATTCACCGAGCGTACCTTGGAGCATCGAGTAGACCGCCCCGAGTGGGTATCTCCGGCTCCATGAGATCCACGCAAATGGCCCATGCACGCTCCCGCAGGGTACGCGGACGACCGCGTTTATTTACGCGCACGTGTCGCGGCCGACTCGATTTTATACACCGGAAATCGGTGTAACCGACCCGCAAATGGCGCCGCACCGACTAAAAGACTCTCCAACAAAAAACTTCATCCCCAGAGAATTATTAATTATTATAAAGTTAAATACGGGTACGAGCGGGCAAAGTTTTTGATTTTCGATAAAAAAGCAAAGATCTTTTCACTTTCAAAAAAGTAGAGGCCAACTTAACGGACATGATTTCGATACGTCATTTTTCATTGTCATTCAAAATGTTTTTTTTTTTTTTATAATCGACTCTTGGGGATTTCCGGAACTGGTGAATAACATCTCGGGGAAGGAGGACGACCAACGTACCGCTAGCGCTCGTTACGACGAGCGAAGGGACTGAGTACTCCAAGTTTGCGGCGATATATCCGGGATCTGCGGCACAAGGCACACGGCTTTGTGCCCCAGTTGACGATATTAACGTTTCCGCCGCCAATTTCCGTGACATATCTGGTTCCGTGACCGCGTCGGTAACTTTTCGAACGCATAATTACGGGACGGCGCTTAAGGGGGTCTATATGCTACGGTTGGTGCGTGTTTCGTGAAACGTACTGGATTGGATTCGCCAACGAACCACGAATTGGTGTTTACTATGCGTGACTACTAAACAGAGATAAAAAGCTGTGATTGCAAAATTTTCAGGATGAGACGTTATCACGCACTGATATGGGTGCACCAAATTTGGACGCGTCATCTGTATGCAATATTGTATTCTAAGGCGCGTCGTACGAGGGTGCACCAAGCACATTTTCCAGATTCCCTTTTTCTCATAGAGATGCTCGAAATTCTTCGACCTCAGTCGCGTCTAGGAAGGCGTCGCTTAACCCAAGAGTCGCCCTTTGGTCGTTGTCAGAGGAGGCACAGCGCGATGTTATCGAGTAGCGACGTCGTCCCGTTGCAGAGTGCAATTAATTCCCCTTGTACCCCCGGTGGGAGGTGCAACTACGGCTAGGTATTTACGACGTCGAATTAGATCCGCCGGGCCAGGCTTTGAAACGCATTTCCCCGGGGCTCGCGTTTCGTTAGGTCGATCCGTTAGCGATATTTCGGACGACAATCGCGGTCTGTCGACGGGATTGCGCGGCCCTCCGCCGTCCGGACGCGGAATTTAGCCCTCCGAAGGTCAGCAATCGATATTAATATCGGACAAATATTTGACGCCGCTCGGGATTACGACAACCGAATGTAATAACGCTCTCGAGCATTTAAAGGAACCCGGAGCGGGTGCGTGGAGGTGCACTTGGCGCGCGGCGCAGACGCGGCCCTCAGTATAACCTACTTTTGACGTTTTTCCCCCTGGGGAACGCGATCGATGTGCCGCGGCGAAACCGCCACGCGAGTTGTCATCGACATAAAAGCCGGGAGGCTCGTTATTTTCGATTTGCGTCCAGAACGCGGTGAAATCGTGTCACGGACCACGTGGAGTGCATTTCCGCGTCGAGGGGGTCGCCGCTGCCGGCGCCCCTCCGCAACTTGGAAAGAGTCGATACGAGAAAAGTTTGCTTTTGGGGGAATTTGGGAATTCTCGAATAACGCCCTTTGGACGGTAATCAGGGAACGATTTATAGGAGCGAATGTGCGCGGGCAGGTTGCATGTGCAGGTATTCGAGGATTGATATATCCAAGTAGCCATAGATAGGAGGTATTATGGTATCATCGGATCCATGGATGGGGACCATGGGTTGGAGGCTATGCATGGGATCCATAGATCGGACCCACAGGTGGGAGCCATAGGTGGGATCTTAGGTAGGGTCGACCCCCGAGACTCTGTAGGCACCCCGACAACGGCAGACCCCCGGAAGGGTTAAATTTCAGCTGCCCTCCTAAGTGGACAGTACCTCCTCGGGTACAGGTGTGTCCGATTAAAATCGGAAACGGGCAGCCATACGTGTCCCCGGCGAGTAATCCAGGTAATCCCTCGAGTCCTCGGACCCGGAGAAGCCCCTTTAGGTTGCGACACGTAGGTCGCCCCCTCACGGCCAACCCACCCCCAGGTAACGATCCGCCACCCTCTCGTACACGTATTACATTACGTGTGTACACCTCCTCTAACGTACCTCCCCCCTTCCCTCCTGCAGCTGCATAGTTTCCTTCGACTCGTCGCATTTTGCCACTTTTCCGTTCTTCCGTTCTCGCCCTTTTCACCCCTTTCACCCTTTTCGCCGGTATCTCCGCGCGGGTCGCGCCGCGCCGCTCGTATCGACCCGCGAAAACTCGTAACCTTCCGACGATTACTCGGCAGGAATTCGAGCCAAACCCGAGGAGTGTGCCCTGGCCTCGGAAATATCTATGAACTTGAACTTTGCGTTCGCCATCGATCGGGAGGCTCGCGTCTCTACGGCGCGACGCGGGGTACAAATTCGAGAGAAGGTGCTCGAAAAAATTCTTTCATCTCCACCTCGCCCCGATCACACGTACACCGTGACCCACGGTGTCACCCGCGATATTGTACTCTGCTCACGAACAACAAGGAAACTGTCAAAGTACACGATTTGCGAGGAAGATGAAAAAAAAAAAAATGAGAGAAAAAAAATGAAAAACCTGTGAAAATTTGCGGGAATTTCGCGCAGGTCGATTTCTCGCCGGATTTCGGGATCCGTTTCGAAGGTAGGGAAATGGCACGTCCCCTGGAGGATGTTAATTCGAGGCCGACGCGTCCTGTCAGGTGGACAGGTGTTGTTGAACGCGCGTGGATTTACGGGATCGGTCCGAATTTGACGCGCGGGCCTGACGGCAGTTTCGCGCCGTTATGCGGCCTTTACGTAAACGGCATAAACCATGCGACCGGCATAATCGAGGTAATGGGCGTAATCGGCGTAATTGACGTGATCGAGGCGACCGGCCTAATCGGCGGGCGGCATTAACGCGGGACCATCGCTCGTGCGGAGACTCCGCGTTTTCGGGGAGGAAATCGCGCGGCGTGCCAACGCCCTTTCCGGAGAGCTCGATATCGACTCGGGGATGGAGAGAGGGAGAGAGAGAGAGGAGAGTTACGTAAGCTCCGGACTTCGGAGGCGTGTTTTCGCGAGACGCTTGCCGGAGGACATTACCCCGAGCGACGTCTTAAACAATCGGTCCCGAGCTCCGGTTCCGCCGGAACTTGGATAGTTTCCGCTTATAAACGGTGCGCCCGGAAATCCGGGACTCGAATGGTGCCCCCTCGAATCCATCCCCGGATGATACGATTGACGTCCTGATCTCTTTGCCGGGTTTATCTCGATGTTTTCCAGGAAGGCGGTCCCGCGAAACGTCGAGCACCCTGGACGCGGAATATATCCGCGATCCACCCCGGTCGTTGCGGATCCTTCTCCTCTTTTCCTTTCTACGAGTTTCCACGCTCCCAAATCGTATTTCTCGGGATACTTGGAGCCGGGGACGGGGAGGATTTAAAGGGACCCGGCCTGGAAAAGGGCTAAGCGATTTACCGCCCTCCACCTGGGGGTTGACTTCGAGCTGGACTTCTCGAGGTGAACTTCGAGGGACGCAATCGACGTGATCAAACGCCCGAATCTCGTCTTTCTCACCGCTAGGAACATTATTCGGGAGGGTTCCTTTGCTTCCTTGAGAAAATAGAGATAACGGAGAAGGAAATAAGGGAAAGATAATAAAGGAAGCGCCGTTGCGGCGCGGATAACGATAGCCGTTTCTGGCCGCTGCCGCGGGTTCCTTACGCGAAAACCCGGCCGAGTCGCGTTTTCCTGCGCGAGACGCTCCCTGGGAATATAATTACAAAGGGAAAATGTTCCCCGGCTCGGACCCGGGTTCTCGGAGGCGGGAAAAAGTGCACTCGTTGACGTCGTTATCCCGCAATTACGGCGCCTGCCGCGAAGATGGGCTCGCCTCTCTCACGCGGTTATTCCGACGCGTCCTGGCCGGGTCCTGGGCTTTCCAGGACGCGTCCTGGCGAGCCGGGGGAGAGGTTTGATTTATCCCGGCTTTGTGCTCGCGCGTCGCTGACTCTCCGTGAATTATTCCGAAGCAATCGAACCGCGGCGACGTTCCCTTTCGGACAGCTAAACCGATTCCGCCGGGACTGCAGCGGACGCGGCTCCTTCTCGAGACTCGGTTCCTCTTCGAGGTTAGAAACTTGTGGCCCTGCCACCGCAATGACGTGTTTCCGATTCTCTCTCTCTTTCTCCCTACACTCCACGACGTCTTGGATCGTTTAATAAAAATTGTAACAATGTGGTAATTTATTTGAGGATAGACGGAGTCTCGGGGAA
Organism: Orussus abietinus; assembly: GCF_000612105.2. Classification (NCBI taxonomy): domain Eukaryota; kingdom Metazoa; phylum Arthropoda; class Insecta; order Hymenoptera; family Orussidae; genus Orussus; species Orussus abietinus. The sequence continues at coordinate 168,116 of NW_019396018.1, read as the reverse complement.
CCTTCCGGATCGCGTTGCCTCCTGGAGCGATCGGTGGAATCCGATCGAGGAAAACGAGCGCACCTGATCGTTCGCCACCGCGGACGATATAATTAATTGTAATGATATCTCCCCTCGGTAGCCCGCCGGATAATTATAAATGGTCGGACTTGCGTAAACGCAAACGCGGCCGCTTTCGATAGCTCGTTATCCGCTCGCCTCGCGGATGAATCGCGCGAAATTTCCACCGCTGATTAGCGGAAACGAATGGCGACTTTGTCCGCGGTTTCGCGTCGCGTTATTTCCTGCCTGCAATTACTCTTTGGCCGTTTGGCCCGGGGAGATATATCCCGAGGGGACACTCCAAAAACGACGGATTAAATCCGGTCGCTCAAAGCCCTCCAAAATGGCGGACTTCGCGAGAAGAAACAGTCCCGAGAAGCGGAACGAAAAATTGCCCCAAATATGGAGAAATTACTTCCTAGAATTCTCCGGCGGTGATGACTTCGCACCGGCGACTTGTTATAAATTGTAATCCGAGGAATTCCCCGAGCGTTCCGTCTTTGAGGCGCCGGTCCATTCTACCTCGAGGCGGTTTATCTTTCCGTTTATACCGGGAAATGTTCCCGCGGGAAGCTCCCGGGAGGAAGGTGGAAATTTTCTCGGTAAGCCTGAAAGCGTCGCGGAAGTTCGCTTTTATCGCTAACTCGCCATGGTCGAGGGGAACGCGGAACTTCGGGCCGCTCTCTGGGCTTCGGAAGGGTTTTCTTATTCGAAGGTGGCGGCGGAAAAGGACGCGGAGGAATGCGTAAGTTGGAAAAAGATGCGGAAGTCGGTGAAAAGACCGGCTCGAAGGAGCGACACGCGAGCCGTGGCCGGGGCCGTAACTTTACTACGCGAACTTCTAATTAGCCGCATAACTAACAGGAAAGCTCGCCATCTGTTTCGCCGTTCCGCCGTTCCCATTATCGTTTCGTGTTTCCGCGTTCGAGGCGCGCTTCCGGTGGTTCGAACCGCCGAAGAAGCGAGTCGAGAGCGCCAAGACCGCTCGCAAAGTTTGCCCTCAAATTAGCGATCGATCCGCCCCAGATGCATGCCGATCCGCGTATTCGAAAGCAATTTCCATCCGATCTACGAGTCGTATTTTCGGATCCGCGCCGGAAACAAAGGATCGAAGTTCGCGATGGACTACTCCGTCCATCGCGACTTTCCGCAAAATCAAGCCCGCCTTCCACGAGGAGAAGTCGGGGTTTGTGTGAGATTTAACTCACCCCTTCTCAATAGGTGTTATTCCTCGGTATTTCCTGGCCGCGTGTCCAGGCATCCACCTGCGAGTAAACCCTTCGGTTTATTGGCTCTGGACTCTCGTAAAATCGCCAATTTTGATCCGCCTTACCGGCCAAGTAAGAACTTTATGAATATTGGAATATCAGACGGCTGGAGCCGAGTCTCCCGCCGGTTGCGCCGAGTATATACGTCTACTCGCGTGGCCTCTATTTCCTATTTACTCCTCCCGCTTTTTGATGGAAATAAACGCCTGGATTTATTTCCATTCGCGATCATTTAGAAATACGCGCCTCTCGGATCCGCTATCGCGAAGTAGCCCGAATTTTACGAAATCGCGCTTCAATTGAAGTTCCGGGTTTGGTCTCCTGTACTCGTCGACGGGAATTTTTGACAAGCTCGCGGAGATTCGCGGATCGACAAATGAAGTGGCAATAAAAGAGAAAAAATATCGACACGCGTCACTTGGACCTGGCGTATGCGGCTCGTAACGAGAGTGCTCGTCGAATTCGTTGCAACGTCCCGTTGCACGCGATGGGATTCCCTTACACCGGGTAAAGGTTATCGCGTGAAACGATTAATTAGCAAACGATCGCATCGCAACACACGGGAAAGCATCGCGGGCTCGGTCGATCGATTCGTCCGTTATTGGCGTGAGTTATGGGCGAAGCAAGTTGAGAGGCTAAAGGCGGCCGCTATCCTTCGCCTATTTATTATTAATTAACGTATCGGTGAAGCGTGAATTATTGCCTTCCGGTTTACAGCGAGGAAGAAGCCCGCTGTCCATTTCGACGGAATAAACTGCCCCGAGAATGGATCGGTGGATATTAATTTTACATCCTCCACCGAAATGGCCACTATCGACGTTTGCGACCTGCCTGGCAGGGATTAATAATTTTTATTAACGTCGGCGGTGTCCTGCCTCGTGACAACAGACGGTACAAGGGTCTTGGAATAAATGTAATTCCTATTCGACTTCCGATTTTGTCGTTCGTATTAAAATGAGCTTCCTCGGTCTCGAGGGAGGTCGGGGCGCGCTGAATGGAAGGTTGATAGGAGGGTGGTGAATAAATCAGGAAAGCCCTGAAGGGTTTGGCCCGAATGACGGAAGGATTTTCGATGAAGCGTGAATTATTGTATTCCGGATTTACGCTAGAGAAGATATCCACCGTCCGTTTTCGAAGCACACAGCCTGGGGAATAAAGCAGATATTAATTTTCGGCAAGGACTTCCCTCCTCCCAGAATCGGTATCTCAGTTTCGGGGGTGGCTTAGAAACGGGCAATGAATAAATTGCGAGCGTCCCGCAGGGGTTGACGGTAAGAGGAGGATTTTCGAGGTCGGATTTTCGAAAATCGTGGGAATTTCTCGAGATAACTCGGCCGCGAAGGCGCCTCCCATGAAACATTGTAAACCCATTCGGTTTTCGATCGCGTTCGCATTAAAACGACCGCCCTGAGCCTCAAGGGAGGTTCGAGGGCGGTGAATAGGGGGTCGGGAAGAGGGTGGTGAATAAATTGTGAAGACCCTGAAGGGGTTGGCTCGGAAGACGAAGGACCGGAGGCTGGAGACGTTCGATACGCTCTGGGATATCACTCGACCGCCATCGTTCCGTGCGGAATTCTCGAAATTCTAAAAGACGTACAAACGGAAGATAGGCATATTCTCTTGCATCCGGATGCAAGACCAGCTTCCATCTGAAACGCGTCCAATGATAAGATAGCCAGCCGTCGAAATAATTCTCTCCATGTCCCTCTGCCCAAACCTCCCTAACTTCCTTACCCGAGAATCCACTTTTTTCCCGTTTCAGGAAGAATCTTTAATATTCATAATATTAATACTAACTAATCATAACTATATGGGAAGCTAAACGAGGTCGTGAATTTCCGAGATCTCTGCCCTGAGTCTCTAGTGAATTTGCGGAGACCGAGATGACTGACCCTAGCCCGACTGCATCCACTTCGACTGACCCTCCTCCGACTTCCTCCACTTCGGTTCCCCCGACTATGGCTGACCCTACTGTGGCAGTACTACTTGCGGCGCGCCGACCTCTCGCAAATTGGGAGACTCGACGTCAGACTTTATGAAGATCAGCCCCTCGTAGCTCGGGTTATTAACGGCGAAAATATTAATCGATAGCGCCGTATCTTTCGGACTCATGAATCGAGCCCCTTTTTCAGGGAAGGCCGAGCCACTTTATTATTCGGTCGCAAAGTTCCGCGACGGTTTCCTCGCAGGGCTTTGTGCTGGAAGCTTTGTGCCGCGACTGAAAGACGAGGACCGGTCGAGGGAGAATCCACGGATCCGCACATCCGTTTACTTTTCGCATCCGCGCGTTGGCTCGTCCCGAACGTTCCTAGAGATATTATATTCCGGGAACATTTGAGGGAAAGGCAGGAAAAGATCCCTCTTTTGTTCGGCCTCGTCGTTGTCATTGCCTTGCCCTCCCATTGTCGTCTCGGTGCTCCTGCCATCCGACTAGACGACGCGACGCGCCGACGAGGGTCAAGAGACTCGATAGAGTCTCGCGCCAAGCGCATATATCTCCACTTTCCTTTCAAAAGCGCCCCTTAGGATCGGCATACGAGGCAATCGCCTCGAATAATATTTTTCGGACGGGTAATTGGGGCACAAATTCGGGATCTAATAGAAATTTAGGACGTAGGAAATGCCAATCGAATCCCTCCCTGCTTCGAGCAAAGGGCTACTCCCTTTCCTCGGGAAGGGTCCGGGAAAACCGTGAGAGCAGCTTGAACGGGAAAATTGCACCGTAACGCGCAATATCCTCGTGCTCGCGTAAGCGGCACGCGTGGCTCTCTCGTAAACCGTAAACCATAACATATAAAACATATAGCATAAAACATATTCCACGTTCCTTCCGCGACACGCGCTGCGCATCGGTCGCGGTATGCACAGAATGAAAATGATAACGTGGTCCTCTCCCACCGCAGCTTCCCGCTCTCCGTTGGGTGTCCGTGCACGTACGCGGGCTTGCAGGTGGTTGCAACGATGCTCCACCTTATATGCCAGGGTGGAAATCCACATGGAACGTACCCGCGGCTCACGTCGTCGGCCTCGCTCTCGGGCGGGTTCGAACGGATTTCAAGATTTGTCTCGCGTTCCACGGTGCGTCATTTTCAGATTAGGTTCTTGGGAAAGGGCAAAAAAAAAGAATTCTCTCCTAGAAAAGGGCGGCTTTCGATGTTAACCGTACAGTTTTGCAAGTGGCGTGGAGGAGAAATTTCGCCGGGAAATCTCGGAAAGGAAGTCCGGGGTCTGAATCGCCGCGATTGGGGGCGAAGGCTGTCGAAAGAAATACGATATCTGCTGGCAAAGCGGGGCGAAAGGGGGCGAGACGGAGAGCTTTCGAGGGATGAACGTTGCCGCAAGCAAGGCACGAAACTTCGGTGAACTAGGCGAAAGGTGAAATCCAGTCGAACAACCGTCCGAGTCGAGAGGGAAATGCTCCGAAAATTGAACGTCAAAGCACGAGCCAGACTGCAGCCAATCGAAGTCGGCCTCTACGAACAGCCAAAGACTGGTTTAATCCGCGGATTGAATTATAGGAGAATGCCCGTTTAATACTTCAGAGCGACGACAATCTCAGAGCCTTCGGGGTCGCGATTTCCGATAATCAAAAACTCGATACCTCGGAACCTGGGTATAAATCATGCAGTTCTGGTCGCTGCAATTGCATCTATTCGCGGCGCGAGCCTGTTAAAAATTCACCCACGAAAATTGGTCCCATTGGTTGCGGGTAGAATTTAACACTCTCCCGCAAACCACGAGTCCGCGAAAGAATCACTTCCTTAATGAAAACGCATTAGCGCCTGAATATTTGAAAAAGAAAAATATATATTTCGGTCTAGCGAGAGACGAGGGGAGTATTTTGAAAGGGTTGGCGCGATCGAGCCGTCCCAGTCGGGTCGACGACCCGTTTCGGATGGAAATACATTCATCGGTCCAATTTTGCCACATATCGACGGAGTGTTTTATCGAGCCTCGTCGAAGCATCGAGGATTAAAGACGATCCCACGTGTCTCTCTCGATGCGAGCGCGTCACGGAGGTGATGCATTTCGCAGGAGCTGCATCATTGATCTCCGGTAGGCCGACCTCGATTCTCCGATTAGGTGAGCCCGCGAGATCGCCGATCCAGCATGGAAGTGCTCGACTTTCCTCGGAAGATCGCGAATAAATGATAGCGGCTCTTGGGCATTCATCGATGTGCATTTCCTGACCCAGTTTCTTTCCTTTCACGTTGCAGGACGACACTCGAGCCCCGAAAGCCGGCGACAAGAAGCGGTGGATTTACGACCCTAAAAGTGAGTATCCTCGGGGATCCATATTCACCGAGCAATTTTCCAAGCTCGACGACGATTCACCCGGGCCCAAGATCGGGGAATTAATTCGAAGCGTTTCCACTCTCTCGGCCGCGGAAATTCCCCGACTTACATTCTTACACGGAGGGCGTAAATCGGAGGAAACGCGTCGGTCTCCCCGCGAAGGAGAGACATCCAACGGCAATCTCGCCGAGAAAAGCCTTAACGAGCACTTTTCTCGGTGTAAGGGGGTGCGGCGAGTCCCGTCGAGGATTTGAAAAGCGAGCGAAATCGTCCTGAGCCTATACCGTAATCCCCTAATGTCGTAACGCCATAATGCCATAATACGCCGTAAAATACGGCTCCGTGCTCCCGTCGTATCGGTCGAGCCGAGAGCTCGAGGTATCGAGTCCCGGTAAGTGAAAAATCACCGCCCACGCCGCCATTCATAAAACATCCGTCAGGGTGCCGATGGAAAAGAAAGGAGCAGGGAAATCTAATGCATCGCCGGTTCTATACGGGAAACTCTTCGGAAAAGTGCACCGTGGACGTGCCACGGGGGTTTTCATCTCTCAGAAGCATCGGAGAGAGGTCGGGTCCTCGTCTGGCCTGAAAACCGGCCTCGTAAGCTTTTGCCTGGCAAAATCGGTTTTCAATAAGCCCGGCAGCTCGTCTTAAGAACCCGTGATTTATGGGAAACTCGCGGATCGATAGCCGTTACCTATCGATACCTATCCATAGCCTATCGGCGATCCATCGGCGCCTCCACCGAAATTATCGCTCGTCCGACAGACCTTGAATCGCGCTTCCTGCTCCAGGAAATAATTAGATCGGTGGACTAGACGTCGTTAGCGCGGCATATTCGTACCGGATCGGAAATCGATATCGAGGGATGGATCTTTCGCTAACGAGCGGGCTAATCGATGCATTCGATCGGCCGTGTCGATAAGACCCAATCGGTGGGGAATTTTCCTGCAGGCTGGGAATCGCTTCCTCGAGATAAAAATTCTCACTGACTTTCTGGAAGTGGCCGTGGAGTGAGCCGTCTCTCTTAATTCGGCTAATTTGTATTCGATCGGTATCGGAAGGTACATATACCCTCGGGCGGACGGCGCGCGTTTAGCCGCGGAACACGTGGTTGCACACAGATTATCCTCGCTTATATACGTATATATCCGGATATATACCCGCTTCTCGGATATATCTCTCCGCAGCGGAGACGGGAATTTCCCGGAGTGCAAATTTCATTTTAAGCTTCCGCTGGAAGATCGCGCCCCGGCGGTTTCCGGGAATTCGGGTCGAATTAAAAATGCATATTCGACGCCTCGAGCGCATCTCCCGAGGCTCCTGGGCACCCAGCTCCCAGGGGATGATCCATGATAAGGTCGGGAGAGGATCGAGATGTGGATCGGCGGGACGGGGTATTAAATACGTGACCAGACTTCGCGTTTCCCGAGGCTGCCCATCTGCATCCGAAGTGATGCCTCCTAGCATCGGAGATCGGTCATCTGCAACCTCTGGCGGCGCTCCTTTAATTTGTGCGTTTCCGACATCTTCGATTTATTTTTTATTTTTTGTTTAGCCTCTGTATATTTTATGTAAAGACCGATAGAACGCGGAATAATCGTTTCCTTCGCTGTCGCGAGTTTTACTATACAGAGAGGAAGGCAAAGCGCGATGGCGCGTTCCTCCGCGGACAACGGGGCTTCGCAGTTTCGCAGAGGGGAAAGAAAGGGGACGGAGAAGTGCCGAGCGTGGAATCGATAATCGAGCGACTCTAGAGTTCGATATCGAGCAGACTCACGGAAGACCGCCTGATTCGATTCGTCCGTTTAATCTCTGGAGTCCCCTCGTACCGCTCCATTTCCAACTCCGCCTTTGCCGCCCTGGGTGGCTCTCTCTCTCCGTCTCGCTCCCTCGCGTTATTGGCCGAGCTGCGACAGACGAAGACAAGGAATCGATTCTTCGATATAGTAATCAGCAATCTTGCGCAGCTGCTTTATTACTCCGCGGAACCGTGAAATTAACTTCCCCGGCCTGGCTTTTCACTCCTTTCGCTCGTCCGCTTTCGATTGCGACCGCAAACGAGTACGACCAACCCTCGTAACGATTCCAGGGCAAATCGCAACGGTGATTTTCTTTTTCAGGGATTTCTTCCCTTGATCATTTATCCCATCGATCGAGGCCGATAACGCGGGGGGAGGTCGATGGGAATGGGGAAATCGGTATCGAGGGTTCGCACTCAAGTGCGGATTTATTCTGCGCGCGAGAGCACGTTGTGGCTCGCTGACCGAAAAAAGAGCGACTAATACCGACATCACGGATTGATGGGTACTTGCTCCACTTTTTACCGGCTGAAAGCCTGCATGGCGGCGAAATTCCATCTCGAATAATAAATTCGGTCAACGGGGTAAATCGGCTCGTTTCCCGGGATGGAGTCGCGCCCGTTTCTGCGGCAATTTCCGGAAGATCGATATCAAAAGTAGAGCCAAGGTATTCGAGTTCACGGGGTCTCAGGTACGAGTATAAGTTGCGGCCATCCTTGGCCTAAACTTCGCGAGACACGCGAAGGACTTTCTTTCCCTCCCCGATGTCAAACTTAGCGGGCCGGGGAAAGGATCGATATCCTTTTCCCGGTCGCGATATTCCTGCATTCGTATTAATTGTGGATGGAAATAATGACAGAGGTGTAAAAATATATTCGACGCCTTTCAGACAAGCTCTGTCGGTCTCTGACCTGCGAGAAGAAGGAGATATGCCTGATGGAGGACTCCGTCACGGCGGTCTGCGTGTCCACGAAGAAGCTCCTGAAGTACGGGTAAGACCTCCATTTCCCACGCATTTGCGTTTTCCGCGAGGAAGGCGTCGAGACCCGAAAATGGTTAAACGCGTCGACTTCGAGCCAAACCAAATTTCGCTCCTGAAGGAGAGCAGCGGCCGAGCGATTTCCGTTTTTCTTTTCGAAGTGGCCGGCAGCCAGTTGCCGGCAAACCGACCAGCTTTTCCGAAAATTCATCGAGGAAACTGAAAAGAAAAATCCGCTTCGCGAGACCGCCGATTGCGTTTCATCGCTCGTCGGTTCCGGGGCGAAACTAATCGCGGCCCTCCTCTCCGTTTTTTTCTCTCCTTTTTTTTTTGTTTTATTTCCACGCAACATTTCCATACACCTCGCGGCCGGCAGAGTAAAAAAACGTATTTTAATAGAAAAGCGGAGCGCGGGTGCGTCTGCATTTTTTTCACCGTATGAATTTTCGAGGGCCCGGCTTTGCATATGCAGCCGGGCTTTGCTCGGCTCCGGTCTTTTTGCCTCGCCCCTAGCGCTAGCCTGCGTTCAACTCGATTCGAAGTTTCCGTGATTTTCCGAAAATCGTCACCGCTTTTCCCGGTTATCCAGTCCCGGCGGTACCGAGGTGCTGAAAATCCCGTGATAAGATCGCCATTAGCTCCCGAAACCGGGATAAAAAATTTCCGCCTCGTCCGCCCCCTTTTCTTCGAGACCCTGAGTAACCTCTGACCCGAGGACGGTGATTTCTGGGATCGTGAAAGACAATTATCACCGCGCTTAGCCGCGTGTCGAAATCTCTACACCGATCTGTGCTTATTATCGGTTAACGAGGCTGCCGTTAACGACCGTGTTATCTGCCAACGGCGGGGCAACGTAATGAACTTCCTGACCGGCGGTTCGCTCCTGATAATCGTTTGTCCCTTGATCTCGTCCTGACCGTGCTCCAATTTCAACCGGTCCATGTCGGAGATCAAAATTTTTATCTCGAAATGATGATACCGTTTCATTGATTAAAAACTCTGAGATTTCCAATTTTTCCCAGAAATTAGTTATCTCTTATGAATATAAAATGTTAAATCGAGGGTATTCAGTCCGGTGCAACATAATGAACTTCCTGACTGTTCTCCAATTTCATACGGTCCATGTCGGAGATCGAAAACTTTGGCCCAATATCGAGATGCCGTTTCGACGTCTAAAAAAATTCAGAGATTTCTAATTGTTTTCCGGAAATTCGTTATCTCTCGTGGGCGTGAGATTTTAACTCAAATGCATCCGATTTTCAGGGACGTCTTGGTTCCCTCTCGAGCCCAACAGCATCGGTCGAGGATGGATGCCACCGTCGACGCCGACGCCGAGGACGACGACGCCTTCTACGATTCCGAGGACGACTACGAGGACCAGGAGGAGACCAAGTGAGTGGGTTTGGATTTCGAAAGTACCCCCTTATTTCCAGCGCCTTATTTCGGATGCCGGAAACAATGGGCAGGGTTTTCTAGAAGAGAGGTGCTTTCGGGAACACCGGCGAAGAAGGTGACTCCGTTAATGAGGTCGCGAGGAGTAGGTCAAGGTGTAGCCACTGGGGACGTCAAAAGGACGCACGAAAGTTCCGAACTCTTTTCCTTGGTTCTGGTGCAGGCGATGCCAGGAATGATAATTTTGCTGCCGATTGGTGACCTCGCGTTAAACTAAACCCGGACCATGAAGACGCGTGTGGTAGCTATCAGCCGGGTCTTGATAAGGAGGAAGGTGGCCTCAGAAGCGGAGTCACTTCCAGGGGCGAAAATCGACGCGAGTTTCCGGGGTCGTTTATCAAACCGCGGATCTCGAGCCTTATCTAGGAGGTCTCTATCGGCCCTTTCCGCTAGCTTTCCCCTACGTCTTTCTCTCCCCCCTGCGATATATAGGCGAATACCTATATATATATATATAACACACCTATACATCGTGTACTGTATCGCTCACTCTTCTCGAGGTAAATTCCTTCTCGAGAACGGTAATGCGGTTACGAGGGGAGTAACGGAGTTCCTACGAGCTGCAATTTCCTAATTCCGTCCCGCGACGTCAGCCTTGCCGAGGTCGTAAGGAACCCGAACTCGAATGCGAATTCGAACTCGAGATACGAGTACTCGAGCCGTTTGTTAACCGAGTAGAGGATTCGGGAGCGAAGATCGCGCGAGGGAGACGATTCAAAGCTCCGTTAATGAACGTCAAACATTTCCTTCTACGTAAACGCGCACATCCGCGGTAACGACGTAATACGTAGATTTTCATGGGGAGGGAGTCGTGAAAATCGAAATCCGCCATAAACGCTACGCCTTACATCTCGTGACTCACCGTTTACACTTGGAGGGATAACGTCGCGAGCGCTGAAACGCTGGGATTAATTTATTTTTCCCGCATTTTTTTGGCTACTTGTCGAGCAAACTGCAGTCTCTTTGTGTCCTGCGATGGTCCTTGCAGGGAAGGGTGACGAGTTCGATGGACCAGGCATCCGGGAACCGGATGATCCTGCAATTTGGCAGTCCGAACTTGGAGAAATCCTCGCGAGGAGAGCAAACGACGGTGTCGCAGTCGCCGGCTCGATCGGGCTGGAAAATATGATTTCCCATCGGCCCCCATTTGTTACGGGCAAATGCGATTGAAATACAAAGTTCCGAGCCGGCAGATTACATTTCGCATTCATGGGATTCCATCGGGAGGGGGCGTAAATCAAAGCTTCGAAAGTTCGAAGGCGACTCTCGTCGCGAATGGCCTCTGGTTCGCCGACCTTGGTAATCGTAACAAGCGGCAAGGCGGTTTATGAATTATATCCCGTACAGTTCGCGAGGAATTAGGGAGCGATAACCAGGCCGATCTTTCCCTGGCTGGCTTTTCATTTACCGATCGTCCGACCGGCCGGTAAATACGTGGAGATTAATTTCGGCTATAATATAAACAGGGCGTAGCAACGGGTGGGCGAGCGCGATGCATCGGCCATTGGAAATTTGTCCGCATTGCCAATGAGCTTACTGCAATTACAATGAGCGTTATAAATGCCGCAGAAGTTTTAACGCGGCCGATGACGGTTCCGCGGTCGTTCGGTTAAAATTTTCGCGTCTGGAAACGCGGTGGCTGATTTAATCGCGGGATTGCCCTCGACGCGATTTTGCGAATTCCGTCGGAATTTCGGAGGGCGCAATTTCGTCGGTAATTGACAAAACGCCTTCCACTCGACGGGGCAGGAGTCGCACGTCTTACTCCGCTAATACGGAGACGGCAAATACGGCAAATACGCCGGATGAGCCGGCAATTAATTGTTCCCCCTTGTCTACATATTAGTAGAGCATTATTTCCCCGGAATCTCGCGAGCCCGTACGCGCTATACTTCGCCGTATATAATCGACGTCGGAACTTGTTAACATCGTATAACGAGATAAATGAAACCGACTGTATTCATCCATCACGTCGAGGACGATGTGGCGTTTCCCTCGGCCCGGCCTTTAAGTCAGTCTCTCGACTCGGAGCTCCTTTCAGAAGTTTCAACCTTCCACCTACCCACCAATTTACTCGCGCATCCCGACAAATTGAAGCGGACCGTAATACTTGGCCCTTTATGCCCGGAAAAAAATCCTTACGAGCCACATCGTTCGATTTCGAACGAGAATGGAACCCTTTTTTGGCGGCCGCGTCCCGGAGGCAAAATGGCGTCCGCTTTCGGAAGGGAAATTCCACAAGGGTCTCTTGATGAATTTTTTCTCATATTGGACGTTCAATTAGCGCGACCTCGTCCCGTCTCGGAAGTCTCGGGAAATTCGCGTCTCGCGTGGTATCGCTTCGACGCTTCCGGTTGCCGGGGCCCGCCTGGTCTTCGGTTTCCGGTTTCCGTTCTCCGAGGGACACGCGAGGGCGGCTCCACGGTCGAACGCTCGCCTCCTCCCCCGGGGTCTCATCCAGCGCGACGTTTACGAGAGCCGGCCAATTACTCTTCGTAGTTCGGCGTCGCGACGCGGGGCGAAACGACGCCGCGCGACCGGGTTACAGGATTTTCGAGACGCGCCACTCGTCGCTCCCTGAAAAGCCCAAGGGGCCAATTAACGATTTTTCCGCTCGCTCGCGCATACACGTCGCGACGCTCCGCCGAGCGACGCCGAGAGGCGTCTCCCGCCTGCGGAAATCTACGGGACATCGGGACGCGTCGTTTCGTCGTTTGCGAGCGGACCCGCTCGTTACGTCCTGCCTGCCGCTCGAGTCGCCCTTTGCGAGGGGAAAATAATTCCCCGCGTCGGGACGCCGCTTCGAAAAGTAGGCGATCCTCGCATCTCGAGGCTTTCTACGAGCGCGCAGGACGACGGCGCGCCGTCTGCTTCGGACGGGTACATATAGTCATTTGGTTTGCGTCACGAGACGTTCCTTTGGCCGACGAGCCTAGAAACGGAACGACGGGACGTCGAGGCGTCGCCCTCGAAATGGGTATGCAGCACGACGGCTCGACGTTTTTCCGAGCTGAGTCGTATGTGAAGCCGTGGGCGGCCATTTTGGTTGCGTTCCCGCGCTTCGTCTTCCAGAGCCCGGGAAAAGTTCGTCGGAATCTCCTCGTTACCGTTTCCTCGACGATCCTCGTCTTCCAAAATGGCCCCCATCGCATTCTACTACTTCCTAACCGTGTTTTAGACGTTAAATAACTTTGATCGCGGTATTTCTTCGCCGCGCGCCGATTTTCATTCAAAGAACTGCCGGAGCGCGGCAGCGGCCATCTTGGAAATCGCGAAGAGCCGCGTCCTCGAGATCGAGCGTCCCTTTAAACGAAAGCCGGTACCTCGGCGGCGTCGTCGTCTTAAAAGACACCGCGTCCGTACGCCCCTTTTGCAGTCGGGTCGTAATTGACGGCGCGTCGGCCATTTCGGAGCCGCGTTCCGGGGGTACACTCTTCCGCGAGTGCACGGGACAAAACAACGAGGTCACGCGGGAAGACGCCTCGCGCCGTGCGCGTCCCCGTTTCGCCGAAGCCACAATTACTGCATTTTATATTATTCAAGGAAAACGCGCGCCCTTTGGGTCCGAACGAGAGAGCCCCTCTCTGCAGGAGGCCTGCAGGTCTCGGGGGAGTTTCGCAAAATACAGGGAGAGTTCGCCGGATACGCGCCGGCCGGTCGGGAAATACTGGCGTTCTACCGTATTACCGGTGGCAAAGGCCTCGGAGCTCTGTGCAAACTCCGAGCGCAGGCCTTTGCCGAGCTCCCCCGACGTGGGCCGCGCATTCACGGAGAAAAACTACCGGCTGCGGTGACATTAATATGCGGATGAAAGGAAAGCGCCGCTCCGGTATCGGGAATTTGGCCGCGTTTGCAGCCGACCCGGTGCAGCTCCGCAGCTGCGGCCGAATGGCGGGCGTTCGTTTGCGGAGACGCGCGCACCCTCGAGGCGCGATTTCCGCTCCTCGCGGGGGTCGGGAAAAAGCTCGGAGACGGGGAATTTGTTCGCCCCCGGCCCCGCTTCGAGCTGACGAAGACTGATTGGAGTCCTCCCCGGGCGGGTCGGCGACAATGGAATTTTGAATTTCCGCCGCGCGGCCTCGCGAAAAGGGGACATCGGCTAAGCCCGGGTAAACCATCCGGTAAACTCGTTAGGGCGGAATGGCCGCGGTAAAATCGGATTCCTGGCGGAGATGTTCCTTTAAAGTCGTTAAAGACTCGCCTGAAACCGTTCTCTCCATCGAGGAGTCGCGACGAATTTTCCGGCGAAATTCCACCTCGAGCCGCCCGGAGCTTCGCCGCGGTTGCTCGGAACGACTCTCGTCCTATATCGCGACGCGGAATTATTTGTTTGCCCACTTGTTATTTCTTTGAACGCGCCCTGCCCATCGGGAGGGAAATTCTGGCGGGACAAATAATTTTCCGGGCTCAAAAATGCGCGACCCTGGGTTTTTTTCAATCCCTCGAATGGGTACGCAAACGCCTTTACTCCCTGACCCTTCTCTCTCTCTCTCTCTCTCGAGCTTTCGTTATATATGATTTGCCCGGAGCTTTCGTCTCGTAATCTACCGGATTTTACGAGGCTTTTACCTTTGGCTCTTCCCTGCTTTACGGCGGTCGGGTCGCGGAAATTGTTATTAACGTTGATTACCGGCAGGTTTTCGAGTTGGTACCGGAGGCTGGTTTTCCGGGGGTGAGGATCCGCTTCCTCGTTTACTTTGGGAAGAACTTCCACGTATCGTACGATTTAATTGGATTTACTTTTCAGATGCCAGGAGTGTCCGGTGATCAAGCCCGTTTTCCTCTGCGGAAACGACAATCGAACGTACAGCTCGCCCTGCAGGCTGAGATACCACAATTGCATCCATTCCACTTCCGTCTACGTCATGTGTGCAGGATTTTGCCCCTGTAAACGTGAGTGCTCATTTTTCTTCTACAAACTATTTATGACACAAAATCTCCTTTATGACGGTTTTACTGGATTTTGGAGTAGCCGTAAGTGTACTTTAAAATCTACCGGATAGGTAGGGGTGTCCCGATGCCTGGCAAACAAAAATTTATTGCCAAAACGCGAAAAGTCCGCTCGGTCGCGGACACGACCGACAGATATTACATGGCGGAGAGAAAACCGACTTCCGGGAGCGATCCAAACCGCGAAGTTGCGTGGGCAACGCGTAAACTAACGAGGGCTGGAGATAAAGGTTGATTCGGCAGCGGCGCGCTCGTCGGGCGGAAATGGGAAGGTAAATAGCCGACCGCAATATTTACGTGATAACTGATGAATATGGCAAATAATTCGGACGCTCGATTAACCCGTGCACACGTGTAATTGCATTCGGGCGTGGTTAGGTGGACGCAGAGAGACGGCCGAAAATCGGCATCACCAACGATCGAGGAGCGTTTTCTCGAAACGAAGGGACCGAAAATTGGCACGAATAAAAAGCAGGGATTTTCAATTGACAACATGCTGAAAATTACATAATTTTGTTACAGGGTTCGACTTACACTCGCCGGGGAAGAAGCTGCAGATGCAGATGCAGAAGTCGCTGACGGGGAAGACGAGCCGCAACCGCGACATCACCCTGACCCCCCGCGACTTCAATTACGACAATCACCATTATCAGTACCTCAAGTACTCGAAGCGCGCCAAGGTGAGGTTCTCTCCTCATGGGAATGTTTATGAAAAAAAATTAAGATCTACCGGGAGATTCTTACTTTGTTGCCCCTTTAATTTTGCTCCGCCTTGTTATGCTAGGAAGATAATTACCGAAGACGGTGGAGGAAGGTGGTTAGGACGAGAAGGCAAGATCACGGAAGTGCAGGTGGAAACTGCAGTTGTCAGATTCGAGGGATCTTTCGAGCCGGGTAAACCCCCGGCTGAATAATTCTCTATTTACGGGTTTGCGCAGCCCGTTTAGCGCCATGACGGCGATTCGTTCTTTTCTCTCCTGGCCTCGTTTTTGCTTATTTCTCACCCGCCCCCAAGACCGAAGAGCCGTCCAAACTTCTGACGGATAAGTCATTTAACTTTTCCTAGACGCGGCTTCCCTTCTCGCTGGTTGCCTTCTCATTTCCACGGGCCTCTCGCCGGGAAAGAGCAAAAATCGCGCCCGGGAGGAAAAGTCAAGACTCGGAGAAATAACTCGGCGAGTTATTGGCGGCCATTAATTTCCTTTTCATTTCTCGGGCAGCCGGGTAATTACCGGGATTATTTTGCAAATCTCGCGACTTCACTCGTCCCGAAGATCTATCTCGTTTGGTCGAGTCGCTTTCCGCCTTTCTCGATGCGTTTGAATCAATTAGAGGGGGTGTTAAATTTTCTGGGGTGGGAATTACGGGAATTGCCGTTAACGGAGCGGACGGAATTCCTTTTTCTTCTCTTCTCCCCCTCGCCCCTCCTCGGAAGGGGATCTTCTCGAGAACTCCGACGGGTGTCTTTGCTCGTCGCAGTCGTTAACGTTATTAGATCCGGCGGTAATTCCCGCTCGGGGGCGCAAATTGTAGAAATTGCACGCGCGTACGGGCGTCGATATTTCGTTATGCAAATCGGCTGCGAGTTAAATAAATCGAGAGGGCTGGCGCCGTTTGCTTGGGACTCGGCAAGAAATTCGGGGGCTTTTTCGAGAAGCTCCGTGCGCCCGTAGTTTCCCTCACCGGAGGGGAGGATCGATCCTCGCTACATCGAGAATTCCCCGGGGGGTGCACGTCGCAGCGAGGCCTGTTATTTTCTGGAAAACGGGGCAATCTCGACTATTTCGAGCCGGGGATACCGGGCAATCGACGTATTTCAAGTGCACCTACACTTGGTGCCGCCATATCCGTTAAGCGGCGCGCAAAAGAACGCGCGACTCGCGACTCGCGACTTCCTGCACCGCAGTAAATCCGGATTGTCGAGCCTTGGGGAAATCTCCTACCTCAATTACGCCCGATCCCTTTTTATTTAGGTAACCCTGGCGTCTCCTTCGCGGAGGGCAAAAATTCGCGGCGGATACGGAAAGGCTCGCTCCTTCCAGAGATTTGCGTCTAGGAAAGGCGGAGGCGGATCTCGAGATCGCTAGCTGACGGCAACCCTGAATTTCCAGTCCTCCAGTTCCGGAGTTCCGAGACTTTTATTACCGCGCCTTGCTCCCCGTATCTCACCTCGGCCCCGAATGCGAGCGCCCGTAAAGAACGGAGCGAAGTCTCATTCGCGGCGGGGTCGAAAGTTTGATTTAGGGAAATTTACCGAGCTCTCTCTCTCTCTTTCTCCTAGCCACTTCTTCCCTCGAAGTCGCGAACTCGTCTCAAGTTCCTCGGTGGACGTACGATTATACCGGGAACCCTCAGGATCGAATCGAATCTCCAGCCGGGAAAATAACCGACTCTCGGGATTCCTCGGCCCGCCTCGACCGCCTTCCATCCGAATTTTCCAAAATCCTCCCGAGGAACTTTGTAAACTGTCGGGGAGATGCATCTTTATGGAGGAGCTCCGCGAGGATTCTCTCTCCGGGGTACTTTTCGGCTCCCTGGAAGGTGTCGAGATAAATTTGCACGCGTGTTCCAGGCCCTGGCTTTGAGCAACCGACGCGACGACAGACAACCCATGAACAACGAGGTGACGGAAAAGACCCCCTCCGCTCTGCGCCCGGCATACAACTCCCACGCGCAGTCGACCAGCAAAAATGGAGAGTGTCCACCATCGGGCAAACCCGCGATGGCGAATCGTCTTTTGGACTGGTTTTCAGTGGTCATGGCAGACGCTAAACATCGACGTCAACGCTCCAAGGCCAAAGGTATCGCCGCGACCCCTCGCTCTCCATTTGGGGGACGTATATCTAGATTCGCTCAGTTGCCAATATTTTTTACGAGCTCATCCTGCCTCCCCTAGGGCACTTCCCACCCGGCTGCCAGAGCGAGGTCAGATGGATGTTTGGCCACTTGGACCTCGACGGAGATGGCCGAATCTCCCTTTCGGAGCTCTACGGATTGGAACACGACCAGAACGAGCCGTGCTTGAAGCCGTTCCTGGACGCCTGCGACATCGACGGGTAATTAGAAATTCACCTCCCCGGGATAATAAAAGTACACGGGTCGAGGAACGAGTTTAGAAGATGCAGAAATCCAGCGCTAATATCCGAACTCGATTTTCAGGGACATCTTCGTCAGCGGTCCCGAGTGGTGCGGGTGCTTCTCCAAGGCCGAGCGACCTTGCGCAGCGGTTCGCAGACGATCATCCCCGGAAGTCGCTCCGTCCTGTGACTCTCGAGGATATTATCGAACCACCCAGTGTCATCGAGATTTGGGGCTCTGCTGGTGCGTCGACCCCCACGGCGTAGAGTTCGCCGGCACCAGGATTCGCGGTGAAAAGCCCGATTGTGGTCAGTTTGGATTTTTTTTATCCTGACAGGGATTTTTGGAAGAGACCCCTGCCGGGTCCTTTTGTCTTATGTCGACTCGATCTCGTTTCAGACGCAATAGTGAAGAAGATAAGCAACGGCGGCCTAAAGACGAATAGCGTGGACCTCGAGGACGACGAGGATTCCGCGCAGGACCTGGAGGGATCCGCGGACCAGCCTCTGGATTTCTAGAACCCCGAAGACCTGTGACGCTCTTCGTGGCTGGACGACACCTCTTTCCTTGATCGTAACGAACGACGTCTGCCTAAGATTGGTCAACTTCGTCAAAGGAGCTCGTAGGTCTCGACGTGGCCGGTTCGTCTCGCCGTGCCGGAAGGAGGTGTCGCCCTGCTCGCGCCTCGACGACCTCGAGGAGCGCATCGTAACGCCTCCCTAGTTGGGACACCTCCGAGCACACGACTCACCTAGAAATAATATAATTACAAACTATTTATGCATTTAAAATTAGAGAGACGTTACCGAGGAGGCGGAGCAGCAGGAGCGAGTACGAGGGAGGAGAGGAACTTACCGACTACACGCCGACGAGCCGTACACTCCATGACGCATTACAAATTACTACCTAGAAGTACAGAATACTCTTTATCATTTCTAAACGGTAGGTCTACCGATACACACGTAATATCTAAGCATCATATACCGTCTTTACGACTCACTATAAATATGCAAATATCTATATAAGACCCAAGTTGGCTGAGAGGGAAAGATCCGGGGATGGGTGGGGAATAGGGCCATTATGGTGTTTAGAGGAACACCCCAGGTTCGGGAAAAATACGTCGAGCTTTAGTTATGTTTTACGAATAGTTTATTAGTGGCTGTTGCTAGTCCGTTGTTCGACACGGTCTTTGGTGAAATTAGTTGTTACTCCTATTTATTTTTGACCCGCGACTCGAAACGAGCCTCGGGGTAGGTTACTTTGCCTCTCGTAGCCATCTTGCTTTGCGACGTTTTAGTATTACTGTAAGATATAAAAATCGAAGACTCGAGGAGGTCTACGCGGTTCGTTACCTTGTCAAGAATGTATAACGTCAAGCCTCGATTTTATACATTTTTTTCAACGTATGCGGCCCAGGGACGATGCCGATCGTGCCGATCGTGTCCAATACATCGTCAGAGTGATGTGAAATTCCAGGTGTGACTCCCAAAATTAATATCTATCTTTCGGGAGATTTGTTTACTTCTCTCTCCGACGGAAACTTGGGTCTTGGTACACCAGTTGGAAAGTTACATATTTTCAATACGGCACTTGTATTTTGCTATTAAAGCCTCTTTTGCTAATCCCGTATTTTGGCTTACGAAGAGGGCAACGAATCGAGGTTCTAAAAGGTGTACATGTTTTCAATGCGAAGAACACTTATCGAATATACCCAGGTCTTTTATGGGGTTGCACCTGGCATTGTCCTTGAGCTTGGAACGAAAATTTCGCGAAACCGGAACCAACCGGGCTTCTCGAAAGAGTGCACCGATCGATTCCTTTCGGAGCCGCAGAGATTTTGTTGCCGCCTCGCTAAAGTACTTAACCGTCCCGCATTTAGTATGTAATTAACGCTTAATTCAAGTTACCGCGTAGAGGGTAGACTCCTTGAGGATCGACGGAGTGTCGGGACGATCCTCGGCAGATAGACGAGAAATATATTATTCAAGGCAATAATTCACTTTGTCCCGCCGTAGCGAGGAAGAGAGCGCAGATAGTCGACGTCGTTCTTCCGCAAAAGCCTATCGGGAACGGTCAAGGTGTTTTTACTTAGATATTTGACTTAAAGGATATACGCAGTACGCTCTAGATACTAGATCGGCATGTAACTCATAGAGAAGCGATCGGTGTGTCTCAAGCGGTTACGCCTCTCGAAAGGGCATTTCCACGTCTGCTCAGCTAATTCTTCCGGAAATCGCAGACTCGATGTTCGCAACTGCTCTTCAGACCCGAAGACGCGTATGCCTCTTCGTTAGACGTGTAGTTCGATAAGCAGGCCGAGGGCCAAGCGACGTAACGATTTTACTTTCAAAGGGAAATCCGCTTCTCTGTCGTCGTTAAAAAGAAAAAAAAATCGAACCGCTCGTTCCGAATTGCCAAGAGTCAAGGGGAGATTTACCGAGGATTGTTCTCCTGGTTTCGAGGACGTCTTTTCGCTTTGTTTCCTTCTTTCTAAACGCGGTCGTCCCTTCGATTGGACCGGGGCAAAATCCTGCTGGAACACTTAACCGATTCGTATAATCCTTTAGGAGTATATTATATCTACATGCCATTTAATCGATTACGAAGGATCAGTCACGGTGAACTCGTAGCAGAACCCTTGCTACGTCTAAAAGCAGAACTATGAAAACTGAGTATGTGTCCGTGTGTGCATGTCGAACCGAGTGTCCAAGAGAGAAAGGAGCGAGAGAGTCGCGTTCACGTACACACATTCCTCACACTGTCGACCTAGAAGTAATTATAGTGATTCCGGGATATAAGAAAAAAAAATAATAATACAGAGAACAAAAAGCTCCGGCGTTACCTCTTGCATTGTGTATATAATGATATATACAGTAAAAAGGAAGCATCGTCCGAGACACTCGTGCGTGATTTTTTGTAAGGTATGCTCCGGATCAAAGCGTAAAGAATTTCTACTTAATTTGGAGGCTACCGTAGATGTCCAATTGATATTGTACATGTGGCTGTAAGGATTCTTTATGAATAAAGATTGTTGTAGACTTCGGATGTAATCATTTCGTCGTGAGGCAGGTTTTTTAGGAATAAAGATACCGTATTATCCTCTTCGTAACGAGACTTCCTTTTAATTGTGCTATACTTTCAATGTGTGTAATATGAGATGATACATAATATGAGCTTGAAGGGATAAAATATTTATTACTGCCTCTAATTTTTCTAACTTTTCAGTACTTTGGCTGTTCCTCGCAGGCTCTCCAGGCTGCCTCATACTAAGTTCTGTTCAATAAAATCGAGGAAAGATGTAACGCGTGTGTAAACTCCCGGAAAACCGGGTTCTGCACATCGGAAACCGTAAGACACCACGCCAATTAAATAAAACGTATGTCCTTTGGGGTACATCAGCGGTCCGCCGCTGTCACCCTAGAAAGTGTGTATAAAAATTGTAAAAGACGAGATATTTATTTTCCTAAGCTAAAAATGCATTCCAATCGACGGACTCACCTGACAAGCGTCCTTTCCGCCTCTCGCAAATCCAGCGCAAAGGACACGGTCGTCAATAACCGTTTTAAAGGGCTCGAAAGTCCGTTTACAATCCGCAGGGTCGACTACCGGGACCTGTACCTCTAACAAACGACTACTCGACGGTCCGTCTACAAAAATTAGAAAAAATTAGTGCACCGTAATGTTGATATTTATCGTTAAAACTCATGTACGTACTGAAGTATACGGAGCCCCAGCCTGCGAGGAAAGGATAATGGCGGACAAGATTTTTATTCTTCATCTCATCAGTCACGGGAAGACAAATCGGGCGAATAAGATCTGAAAAAATCGCATTATCAAATATGAGAAATATACTTTTACATTTCACTAATATTTACAGTTTCCGGTGCAAGGTTTCCAACATGGCTGCCTTGGAGACTTCAACGAGGGGACACGGCATTACAGTATGTACTTAATTTATTGTTTTATATGTTTATGAATTTTGAGGATATTGTACTTTTTTCTGGATAATAATTTTGAAACCAAAACGAAAGAAATGTTAAGACGTACCCGTGAACGTAACGTCCCTGTTCAGCCTCAAAATGGCGATGTCGTTGGTGTACCTCACCGAGTCGTAATTCGGATGAATAATTTTCTTCTCGATAAGGATGTCAACAGGAGTGGCTCCGTCGTCGTTTCTGGACAGATCCAGATCACCAAGACGAGTCAAGTACAAATCTTTGCGACCAAAGACGCAATGGCCGGCAGTGAGGACGTGCCTTGAAGATATCAAGGTCCCTCCACAGAGCCACTTTGGCTTGTCTTCGTTCTGATTTAAGTTCTTGTTCGATCGGTACCCGAGAGCCACGATCCAAGGCCAGGCTCCTACGAGGTAAACGTTTTATTTCCTCGACATATCCTAATTTATTGAACCCGATCGGTTACAGGAGGTAACTCACCAAGAGGGGCAGGATCTCCACCGACCACCCTCCCATGATTGGTGTTGTTGCTGATGCCACATTCTTCAGGGAGCAGGGGTCCGTAAAATCGACTCTCCACAATCGTGGAGTCATTATTCTGGTTCTGGTTGCTCGTAGGTGGGGTTGGCGAAGTCGAAGTCGGACAGCAAACCAATGGATCGAATCCCACGTATCCGCATACGGTGCTTCGCAAAAAGTCCCCTGCAGCTTGCCTTTGGGTTCGGAGGATGTTCAGCAAGGGTGTACATTGCCTTATGCCGATGCAAACGCCGGGTTGATTCGTTGTCGTGCAAGCCGAGTCGGGAACACCTTTAACGTGCGATTTTGGAAAACGGAAAAATGTATTACACCTTATGCCGATGCAAACGCCGGGTTGATTCGTTGGTGTCGTGCAGGCCGAGTCGGGAACACCTTTAACGTGCGATTTTTGACAAATGAAAAAATGTATTACACCTTGAAGTCACGATGTCATCAGGCTTGGTCCTTGAATATTTATTTCTACGGGCTGAGAGATGATGTTCTCTGAGATGTTACAATCGGTAGAGTGAATTTAGAGTTGGTCAGAAATTTAGCGAACGGGGAATGATTGATAAGCCTATGACTAACGCGAAGTGAAGAACGACTCGGAGCAATGGGACTCGAGTTGACGTCAATTTAACACACGTATTATTGCGCAATTTTTCATTATTAGACATATCATTGCGATAATCCATTAAAAGGCCTCTCAGGAATTGCATCGCGTCCGTCCTTCTCAAGTGTGCGGATAATGAACACGGTCAATAGGATGCTCGGCTCTATTGACAAGTGACATTCGTTCGCGAGCGAATCGTCCTTTCAGACGCATGCAGATCGTCGCGAATCGACGACCTCTCTTCTAGTTTGTTTAAGCGTCAATATTTAATTAGAACTCGAAGGCTAACATCGAAAGAAAAATTATTTATCATTCACGAGAAAGTTCCATAATTATTTCCTTATCGGTGAACTTGATACCTTTATACTTTCAAGGTCAGATTTTTGGGTATTAAATAATTCTCGGTATTTCACCTAACGCCAAATCCGTGCACTTAAACGTTACCTTTTCCATGAGTTTAAGAGTGCCAAGGTCAGAAATGAATTCCAGACGGAAGAGTACGGCGGACTTTAACGAAATTTCATAATCATTCTTCGAATTCGCCCGGCCGACAGCCCATCATCGAGCCTTGACCGCTTTTAATCGGCGTTGTCGAATCGTTAATGCCGTTTCATCGCGAAATCAACGAGATGGACACCAGAAAAGATGTCGAACTTTATGTCGAATTACAAAAAAGCTGGAAGGACATATCACACGTATATATGATACATACCTTGAGAGGAGACGCTCCGCAGCAAGAAGTATAAAAATACGACGAGTGCGAGAGGGGTCCGCATCTTTTCCTAAATATTTCCTAAAAAAAAAACGGAGATAAATAAGAAGTTTGCTTAAGGTAATGAGAGAGACCGGGTCCCGAACCCGTTCCACTAAGACAGGTGATTATTCAAAAATACAGGTTCCTCGAACGATACACCTGTATCGCCGAAAACTCCGATATCCGAGAGGTTCATTCAAAATCGAATACTCGAGGAATGAGTCGTACACGAATAATTGAAATTTCAACGAAGATAATTGTAATTTAACTCGATCCTTCGACCAAGGATACGCAATCCCGGTAAGTCGTCAACTTGTCGGAACGCGGATAAAACCTGGAAAATGTACTGAAATGACAAGATTTTTCGAGGAACCTTTAGGGACCAGAGGAGATAACGACTATCATGATAATGATCCTTCGCGGCAATCAATCCTGCCTGGAAATTTTGAAGAAAAAAAAACAAACCGGAAACGTCATTACGTCCACGTGGTCAGATTTACGAGTTTCGGTGCACACCGATGCAGATTCGCAGCATTCGATGAATCACCCGAAAGAAATAGCAACTATTAGTTATTTGTGATTACAGTAATCTAGCGATGGAACGGAAGCGATTCGCGGAATATACGAGTCGTCAATTATTGCGGATCTCGAACGTCGAGTTGGAAAATGAAGTAATGGAATCGCGTAATTGATGCGCATACTGTGTGTTTATTAAAGAGGCCATTTTCATAGGCAAACACGAATTGAACTCGCAACCGGAGTGCGCTGTATTAAATCCGGTAAAAGAAATATTTTATAACGCAATTGCGGCTCTCAAATCATTCAGACAACTCGAGAATGGGCGAACCATAACATTGCGTGAAATTAACAGCCTCGTTGTGCCAATTAGTCGTATAAAGCCATTTACCGAGACAAGTATGACGTAAACGAGGATCGGGCCTTGATTTCTCCGAGACCGAAGAAAATCGCCGGGCGGATAAAAACCTCATCAATGATATAAAAATCCGCACGCACAAAAGAACAGGAAGACGAACATTTACGGGTGCGAAGGTCCTCCGCGAGATAAATTACCCGCTCGTAAAAAACTATAACATTGTGCAAAATGAATAGCCCGTCTCGGCCATTAACGGTTCAAATCGCGAAAATCCGGTAGCCTTTTCCCAAGGATTTCTCGCCCGAGAAATGTCCCCTAAGGTCATAGGTCCAGATAAAAATATTCCATGGTGTCCGTCGCTAATTGTTGCTGGGAACTTGTTCCGGACGTCGGTCGTTAGAAATGGCGTCCAGCCGGAATCGGGTGATTGTACCCAATATGGAATAATTATTTCTGGCGTCTTTCTTCACCGGTACGTATTTAAATCCTTCGCTCCGTCAATCTTTGGCGCTTGGCTATCGATTGTAAGAAATCCCAGGTGTCTCTTTCGCGATAGGTATATCGTTCACAAGTGACCTTACTATAATTAACGCACAAGGATAATCCAGACAGATGAGAGAGGCGATAGACATTTTTTCTCATCCTTGGCTCTTAAGTTTCCTGGTGGCGAATTAGAATGTAATTCACCCTGTAAATCGAATCTAGTGGATTTGCTATTTGATTTGACTTTTATACATGATTTTAGGATGCAACAGGACGAAGCGTACAACCGTATCAATGGCGATTCCTTGGTCTCGCCTGAACTCTCTAGTACATGGTCCTTGTCAAGGATGCAAACGATTGGCAATCGCGCAGAATGTGCGATTCTCCTTACCGAGTACTTACGCGCGAGCTAATAATAGAGAATCGTCGGACATGTCATTTCTAGCCGATTGCGCGCGATCGACATACCCTGAATATTAACGAGGCTAGAGTTTGAAATTTAATTTCGAAGTTGTGGACAGCGTCCACTGGAGGGAAGAAAACGGGAGCTGATGACAAACCGACGATGACGTTTTCGAGGCATAGAGGCAATAAATGTGGAATCTCACCGACCTTCCGCATGACGCACCGTCTCGTTGCCTTAAGCGAGAAACTCTGTACGGCATTACCTGTACCCGAGGTAAGTAGGGAACCCCGGTAATCAGATTTTTTAAAAAACTCCCGAACTCGTCACGACCAAAGAAGCCACTCGGGCATCACTCACCCTAAAACCGCTCAAACTCTACGTCGAAAGAATTTTTGAAACTCGAAAGCATCCTCGAATCCTCGTGGGCACCGAAAATCCCGACTCAAAGAGTACTTAGAAAGTGCGGCGATTTCTCCTATAAAGTATTTCGGAATAACTGGAATTTCTCATGCCGAATATCGAATACTAACTCGCACGGTTTCAGAATTAACAATTTGAATTATCGCTTCGCTTGGACTCCAGAAGAGTCGTTTATACTTAATTCTAAGTTAAAAGGTCGTTCGCCGAAGGTGGCTCCGATTTACCGTGGAGACGTTTAGTTTAGGCCTTGTTTGAGTTCCAAGTGAGCGCTTCTTATTTGCAAATCGGAGAGAAGAGAACCGAGTAGCGTCCACTGGACCACCGTCGCGAGACCGTTTCGATCTCGAAGTTAGGACGAAACTGATGTCTCACGTCGCTTCCGACATTCTCTTTATAACCGAGCACCGACCGGCCAGTCCAAGATCGCGGGATTCGTGCAAAACGATCCCACCGATCTTTTCTACGAAACGAGCAGTCCCTCCGGGGACGCCCCGCGCCTCCGCAAAAAGGCTCTCCGTAATTTCCATCGCCAGTCGTCGTCGAACCGTGATGTGTTACAGAGAGCATATAAGATCAGTTGACAACGTGTCGTTTATTAAAAGTTCATTAATACCCTAGAAGCTGTTAGTCGATCCCTTTCGTAAATGCTACAAAGTCTCGACTCGACGATCGGAGGTCAATTACACCACGACGTAAAAATATTCGCAAGAATCGGGACGAGCCAGCCAGCTCGGAATATATGTGGTACGATCGTAAAAAAAACATTGACGAGCATGACATACGAATAAATTTGTTTAATGCGTAAGTTACAGCTAGTAAGTCTACATTTATTACAATTAAGCTGTATATAATTCTCAGTTACCATTGATTTCATTCGGAGTCGATAACTATCTTTTGATCGAGCATGAGAATTAAGCACGGCTGTTAAAAAGCTGATTGGAGCTACAACAGGTACGCGCCATTCATGCGAAATAACTAGAAAACAGTCGTTTAATATCACCGCTGTATTCCCAAAAATATGTATTCGCTTCGCTAAACTCATCGACGACTCTTTCCTAAGTTTGTTGATTGCGTTACCTTATGCAACGGTTGCATAGCACCATTCGTGAAATATATGAAACGATCTCGTCCTCCGTTTTACGCGCGACAGCATTGCGAGCTCGTCCTACGATGCAACGGACGTCCTAAATGCATTCGCGTGATTTCGCAATGACGATAACAAATTGGAACAGGGAATACATTCGACAAGTTTCTCGTATTCGCTGTAGCCGGGGTCATAGAAAGAAGTACTATACACATTTTAATATTTCGTTCCACGAAAGTCACGTTTATCGTTTTGTTAAATAAATCGTACGTAAATGAAATACATCCTGTCGATCACGGCATTAAACTAATTTATCAGGCTCCCTGAAATTCGCGCGATAACGCGACATTACTCGATGGGACGTTTCGACCTATTCCTATTCGGAAAGCGAAACGTTAGGACGTTCTTCTCAATCATCGTCATATAAATTCCATCATACGGAAACGAATATATCGGACGATACTATGTCAGTTATTAAATAAATACCGACACGAGTATCATATTTTTTTAAAATGGCATTTACGAATATTTTCTATCCTATAAATCGATATCAATTGGTCGAGGGGACTGTATTGTAGTATATACATATGTTTACTTACAGAAAAGCAACGAGAGCAAAAATGGTTATCGAATTCATAAAATAATCTAATGTCCGATTAATCGCAGAACCGGCGCTGTCCCTTACATTTAACATCCTCGGAAAAATTTCGTTTCCGAGCTTCATCACCCAAAGTGATCGCTTTGTTTACCGACAGCGAAGTTACTTCTTTTGTTTATACCGTGCGGGTGAGATTCAATTGAATCATAGGAATTACACCCGGGCACGTTCGAATTTAATCTACACAAAATTGGTGCTGCCCTTGAAGGAAAGTTTCAATATCCACTCGGCATATGGGACACCTCTTATTCGTGCATAACCACTGATCGACGCAATCGATGTGGAATAAATGCATACATGGAAGCCTCCTGAAAGTGAATGATCCTTCATAACAATTTTTTATAAAATAAGTGAACTTATGTGAAACCATTCTTACCTTACGCTTTCGCAGTCCTCGAACTCCGATAAACATATGGTGCACTTTTCAAGAGCATCATCTGCATTCTCTGCTTTTTTCACCTAAGACAATTGTCACAAATTGGAGGGATTCAAGATACGAACAAAAAATCATTTCTGTTAAACTGTTCTATGGCAACGTGTATTCTTACCCGCTTATACTTGTAAGGGAATGTGTGGGTTTCGATAGACTCCTGTGTCGCTCCACAGCTTATGTTTCTTATATTACGCCTGAAATTCATGAATCGCATAATGTTCTCTATTCGCGCTGTCATTTGTCTATCTCGAAGCAACACTTCCGGCAGTAGTAGGGATGGGAACAAAACATCCTGGGATCCCAAGTTCGTCTGTGACATTCAGAATGGAAAAGCAAGTAAGTGACTAATACAGAAATCTAAAATGACTGCTGCAAGTGGATCAATTAAAACTGATCAAAACCTTCATCTGAATAAAAAATACGTCTTACCAGTCGTGGGAAATTTATATGCAGATGTTCCCTGCGTGGTGGCATTTGTGGCATTAGATGATGCGTGTAGTAATGGTACGTATAATAGCGCAAGTGCCGATGCAATGGCGTCGACGTCATCATCTCTGGAGGAGGAGGAGGAGGACCGGGTACCGGTTCTTCGATGTTGGTCATTGGGTTTACCTTAATGTTATTATATTTTTTTAATGTAATCGGTGGTTTTACTTTACGACTGAGTAAAATGAAAGTAAAATCAACGTACATTGACTGGTTGAGGACACGGACCCCCAAAAGTAGGTGGTCTGACTTCAGGATGACTGAAGACCGTTGGTTGTTGCGGTGGTAAAGGTGGTAATGGCGGAGGAAGAAGACGATTCATGTAAGGCATACGGTCTCTTCCGTAAAAGTGCATATTCGTAGTGTTATTTTGTGAATGCGGTGGTAAATGGCAGACGTAAGGTGCATTATCTCTTGAATTGGAACAATTTCCTGACATATTGTTACCACCGTTACCTCCGTTGCACGAGTGTTGGCCATCGTGACGGACATGCGTCGCTCCGGGCAAACACCTAAATCAAAATTCAATTTGCTTTGAAAAATTCTGTTTATCAGGAAATACTTCAAACAAATGATATACCAATTTAAGCCATAGTGATATACCGTAGTTAATTTATACTGGCTTTATTGTTTACCTGTAATCGATTGGCCTATACAGCATTCGACGACGCACCTCTTGCATGCGCTGTTGGTTCATCCAAAGTCTCTCTTGCATTATATTCATTCGGTTACGAATTGGACTCATTACTGACTCTGTAAGTAGTTTAAATATCATTCATACCCATTTTTCAGGAAGGTAAACCTAATTATCCTTCTTCACACTAACCCGCATACGAAGGGTAGTCGTAACGAGTGTCTGGAACTCTGTGGCGGTACCCACGATGGGGGTAGTACATGCAGTTTGAAAGTCCGTGCATACAACAATTATTTCTGTACAAATAAAAATTCATCAATAATGATTTTCTCAGCATCATAAGTTGATAAAAAAACATAGAAGATGTCTCATTCTGCTATTGAATTTTATGTCAAAGCGAACCTATGTATTTGATCTGCAGGTGGGTGGTGAATAGGTTGTTCGTTACTTGGCGCCGCTGGCGGATGCTCTTCATCAGATTCTGCGGTCAAGTCAACTACAGTCACTGTACGGTTGTTTCGTTCGGAATTTTGCGATGTATTCTACGACACACCACACCCAAATGTTAAGCTTACGTTATAACACATATTTAAGGCACAGATTGGTTTATCCATGACATTAATAGAAATAATCTTCCGATGTAGTACTTTGCTATTGCGATTCACAGTCCCGAGAACTTCTACTGCGCCGTCTTCGTCGTCGCTGTCGCTATCGCTATCGCTGCTCGAAGACCAATCTAATTGTAGATCTGGAGCAGATGGCGTGTCATCGTTTCCTAGGTACGTAGAAATAAATGTTTTTTAAATTTAATGTTTCTCATATTGCCAAAAAGCTATTTGGAAAAGAAAATTCATACTCGACGCGTGGCTTTGGTGTATTTGTCGAGGGTTTATCACAGTTGTCGATTGTGAAGAACACAACATGGGTTCATCTGTAGTAACATTTCCAGAACCTCGAGCGCCTTCATGTAATACACTTCCAGCTCGTGCTGCTGATCCAGTAATGCTACAAAGATTTACGACAAACACACAAGATAACAATTTAATTCAGTAATTCAATATTTGACAAATGTTGTTGAATTTCAATTTAAAAAATGTACAATTTACGTTTCTATTAATATTTTTTCTAATATTAACCTGTAATCCACTGGATGGTCCGTTAACCGAGAAGGTCCAGCTAAATTGGAACCTTCGGTACATTGGCCATTAGTCACCTTGCATTCTGGATTTCCATTACGTTTATGCTCCAAAACACCTCTTTCATGTAATATTTTTTTATGAATGTGTGAAGCATAAGTGTACTTATTGTCCAACCTAGACGAATGCTCAGGTGGAGGGACGTAGGTATTGTCCAGGGTAGTAGAATGTGCAGGAGCAAAGACATACGAATTATTAAAACTATGAGAATGCGAAGGAGCGTAGACATGGTTCCTGTTTAAACCAGTCAAATGTGCATGGGCATAGGCATAGTTTTCATCCAGGTTAGCCGAATGTGCAGGTGCAACAAAAGGAGCACTAGACGCTATTTCCGTTTCTTCGATATCGCTATCAGCAAATAAATGATCATACTCCATTTCAGTGCCTAAAAATTCCTTACATTGAAATATGACAGCCGAATTACAGAAAAAGTTAATACATTTTTTTAACGCAACTCAAAATAATGTACCTGCTGAAAATCGAGGTTGAGGAGAAGGATCAACTGTGGATGTAAACGCAGTGTCGAATATGTCAGCTAATGATGTAGAATTTGCATCCACTGATCCCGTTGCAGGTTCAGCATTAAATAGATTACCTTGGGTTTCCGATTTTCCTCTTCTACACATGGATTCAGAACTTGTGCCTTCTTCCATTCTGGTAAGCATGGATAATTTGTTTAAAAAACAAACGAGAGCCTACCATTGAATAAATTAACTCGTTACTTTTCCTCTCCCTCAATTAAAACGGTACATCTTATCGTTATTGCATGGTACTTTCTGCTTTGAAAGTAAACGGCAGAATATCTTTCAAGTAATTTTCAGAAATATTGGTACACCAAAGACGATCTTGTTCTTATCATGTTGTGTCATCAGAAAATTGAATACTTCTGTCATTTGTACTCCATAGTGGATAATTGTGGTCGAGGATGAAATTTGGTTAGTCAAAATCTGATTGAAAAAAAGGAATAGTCTTTTATCGATTTACGATCCAAGAAAATAATCGGGCAACTACTGAACGACGGGAAAATTTCCGAAGAACTGTTCAACAAACCTTGATACTCTCATGGACAATTTCGGCAGAGTTGAAAGATTTCTTTACCACGTCATTTTGGCAGAAGATTTGATGGTTATACGGCGGTCTGATTCACACTGGACTGACGATACTTGTCGCGGACATCGGTATGCGGCTTACTACCTATAACCCGTGCTCACTGCAAATTTACCGAATTTACACACTTTTTTCTACGGGTAAATTTAGCTATGAATATTCTTATGTCGGTAACAACAATAAAATGTAAAAGAATGGGCATAGGCCAGTTCAGACCAGCTCTTTGCGTAACTGCATCGAGCTACCGAAATACCATCAATCGTACTTTGTCGTAACTACTTTAATCGGCAAAAAAAAACTATACGGAACTAGCAGGAACCTACCTTACCTGCTTGTGATAATGAAACTACTATAATCTTGTCTAACCAAAAATGTTCTTCTTATATCGTCATCGTCGTCTCTCCAGTCACGGACTACCATTTTCACACTCACATGATAGGTCAACTTCATACGACTCTTTGTATTTACCGATGGTGCAGCCTTAGGACCAATTCCACGACTCAAATTATTCGAAGTTCAACTGGTTGAAATCGCGTGTAAAGTTTGAAGAGAACAACCTTTCCCGTTGAGCTACTGTGGTTGCATTTGCGAAAAAAATTCACCGGCGTCTGGGCGGTCTGAAAACCGGCTGAAAAAGTTATGGACCTTTCAAAAAAGCTTCAAACCCTGTATCTGCCATCGCGATGCGCGAGTACCCACCAGAAATGTGTTGCGCCGCCACAGAGGGGTTGCAGGTGGTAAGTGCGTTAGCTGTCGGCATCCTCTACCGGAGGGCAGCACAGGACACAAATCGCGCGACCCTGCCCGTGACAGAGATGAGTTGGGAGATTGCTCACGGGCAGGATCGTGCGATCGCATCCTGTGCTGCCCTCTGGTTTCGTACGTTAGCTTTCACCGTTTTTTGCCCCCAAGGGCGGCGTAACGAATTTCTGAGCGGAGCTCGCCACTCGCGATGGCGGTGCCATTTACCAGTCACAGTTGACGGCTCACGTACTCGTGATGGTAATACCATGCGGCAGTTGACGATGGTGGCTTATCTACGTTTACCGACACTACTCGCTTTTGATGGTAAGGGAAGAACACTCGTGACGCTCCATTTGACTTTATCTACATATCTACTACTATTAAGTACATTGTTGCCTCGAAGTCGACATGATGCGGAGCTTTGGGGCACGCGGCGGTGTCCTGTACGGAACCCTCATGCAGCGAATCTGTGAGTGCGATCGCTGCTAGAAATCTTAGCGCGTTCCAACCACCCAAGCGCCAAGCTACGGGTCGAGACGTTGAGTATTTGTGCGTTCGGCGCTACACTCGACGAGTATGCGTGAGAGTCGAATACTGCGAAAATCCTCCCGAGGCTTATCCAACCCCGGATATAAGCCGAGTCATTTTGCGTATGACTTTTTTTACATTAGATAAGTAGATAAAGTCAAATGGAGCGTCACGAGTGTTCTTCCCTTACCATCAAAGGCGAGCAGTGTCGGTAAGCGTAGGTAAGCCACCACCGTCAACTGCCACATGGTATTACCATCACGAGTACGTGAGCCGCCAACGGCGACTGGTAGATGGTCCCGCCATCGCGAGTGCGCGAGCTCCTATCAGAAATTCGTTTCGCCGACCTTGGGGGTAAAAAACGGTGAAAGCTAACGTGCAGCACAGGATGCGATCGCACGATCCTGCCCGTGAGCAATCTCTCAACTCATCTCTGATCATATTTTGCATTTCTCTCAATTCTCCCTCGGATAACGCTACGAGCGGAATTTGGTGTCATATATTCTAGGTCCATGAACAGTTCTTATTCTCGTATGCCAGTGTCATGGGATCAAGGTAAACAGAACTTATGGATTCAGGATAACGACGTTCGACGTCCATTATCCGTACTGTGCCCTACTTTATGAGCAACTTTGTGCTCGGGTTTCTATAGTTCTTGATAATAGTCGAAGTTAAGATGTACTGCGCGATAATCTTCTCTGAAATAAGTTACGGTTGTTCGAACTGACAAGAAAACCGCAAAAATTGCGGGCAACTTGGACAACAACCATGGTGGATAAATAATGTTTCATTGATAAGGTATTTTGACGATTGAATTGCATTTCATTTAATAATGAGCCAATTTAATGGAAGAGGTAGGCATTTGGAATTTCGTACAAAATCGAATGACTAATGTGAGTTATATAGCATGAAAGATTGCAACTGACTCTTCTTTGTCAGAAAGTGGTTTGTCTTATTTCGAGTGGAAATGCTTTTTCAGAACATTAATTATCTATCAAAAGTAATTAAATTTTTTTAAAAGATAAATGATATTTTATTACAGATTTTCTTGAAACGGCAACTTAAGATATTTTAACGCTCCAAAAAAAGGTTCCATTGTGTCTGTCTTACTTTTGCTGGAACAACAAGCTGGTATGTATTCGTATCGTATGCTTTAAAGAAATTTCTCACTGTAATAATGTTTTTGTAGATTAGTAATGCAGATTTTGATGAAAGGATTTCTTGATTCGTATCAAGCCTATGAGTTCAATATCTTGGATCAAAGAGTTTGCTTTAACTAAGTAAATATCCCAATTTTGTTTCTTAAAAAGAAGTGATATAGGTGCCAAACATGACATCCATTGCAATGGAGGAGTACGAGCTCATGAATGACCCAAAATATCGGGTGTAAGTTATTTCCACCATATTAAATTTAGTTAGAAACTAATAAGTGAACGATGACGAATAAATTGTATATTGAAATACGTTATATCTAATTAGTCAGATTTACTTAAGTATATCTATATTTCATGATTTACTTGGTAGAAATAATGTATTATGAATTACATGTAAAAGATAATATGACATAAATGGATATATGCACGTCTCATTAGGTATGTTTCACATGTGGATAAGGCATTGAAAAATTTTGAATCGACAAGCGAATGGGCAGACTTGATATCTGCCCTTGGAAAGCTTAACAAAGTATTGTCAAGTCATGCAAAATTTCCTGTCATTCCAAGGAGAATTAAAATTTCAAAAAGATTGGCACAATGCATGCATCCTGCTTTACCATCTGGGGTTCACTTGAAAGCCTTGGATACTTACGATATTATTTTCAAGTGTATGGGTACCAATAGACTCAGCCATGAACTGTTTATCTACAGTGCAGGTACATGATTTAAATTAATTAAATATCTGCTTAAGAAATGGATTGAGGTATGTAATTTTTCAGGTCTCTTTCCACTACTGGGTCATTCTGCCATGAATGTGAGGCCTTCGCTTCTGAAGGTTTACGAAACACATTTTGTACCATTGGGGGAGAGGTTACGTCCTGGTTTGAGTGGATTTTTAAGCGGAGTCCTTCCAGGATTAGAGGAAGGTTCCGATTACTTCGAAAGGTATTCTGTATAAAAGTTAAATATGCTCAAATTATACACCTAAAATTGTATTTAATTCCATAAAATAATGTGCCCATGTTACATTAATACTTTGCAGAACAAACCTGTTGTTAGAAAAAGTATGCGAGGGTGTAGGTGCAGAACATTTCTATAGTTGCCTGTGGGGCTGCTTGTCATCAAACTCTGTCATTCGGTTTCCAGCCATATCATTTGTATTAGCTCATTTTAATAAAAAATTTTCCATGGAG
Source organism: Orussus abietinus (assembly GCF_000612105.2). Lineage (NCBI taxonomy): Eukaryota > Metazoa > Arthropoda > Insecta > Hymenoptera > Orussidae > Orussus > Orussus abietinus. The sequence continues at coordinate 133,007 of NW_019396018.1, read as the reverse complement.
GAACAGTCATACATCATGGGCCTTAATTCTGACACAATGGTAAGCTCTTTTTTAACGATTGTCCAATTATATTTGTCAGTAAAATCTTCAACATTACCTACATAAAATCATGATATGAATGGATTATATTTATCCTCTTTTTATTAAAGGTTGCAGCACTTTGCACCGGTGTCCAAGATAGTTCCGTTTTGGTTCAGAGGTGCTCTTTGGATTTTCTACTAGTCGGTTTCCCAATGCACAGTAGTTATTTGCAACATAAAGATATGGTGTTGCTTCTTACCGCTGCTCTAGTCACAATTCTTAGGCGGGATATGAGTTTAAACAGGTGATATATGCGTTTCAAATTTTAGTGAGCCTAAAAATATGAGTAATTAGATACAACTATTAATATAATCATTTGATAGACGCTTATTCGCATGGCTCCTGGGAACTGAAGTAAATACATCGATCCTTAAAAAGACGCTGGACTCCACAGCTACAAATATTCCTACAACGTACTTTGACACGTACTCCAAAGAAACATTGATTGATAGCATAAAGTTCACGCTTAGAACGGTAACAGAGGAAAATCCGAAAGACCTGAAGCCATATAAGATATTGAATTCTTTAATGGATAAACTCGACATCGGTCCTGTAATTCTTGACGATATTCTACATGACGTGTTTAGGTAGAATCAAACACGCTAATAAGGACCAGGCAATATCTCAAATACAAGCTAAGCCTCTTCTTTTAATTATGTACGCATGTATATATACATATATTTCATTTTTAGGACTTTCCTAAAAGCATGTGGGCAGTCGGAGAAAAGTCCTAAATCCAACGAAGTAGTGAAGTCGGCGAATCTCTTATTTTCCACTTTGGAGCCGTCTTATGTTTGGACCTATTGCGGATGTTTGTTTGATAAGGCATGTGAGAGAAGAGAAAAAGGTCAGGAAGAAGACCGAGCAAAAACACCTAACTTTTCCGCTCTCCAGGCCGTCGGTAGCGGTTTTCCAGGATTGACGGAAGTCTGTTTACTCACGGAATTTCTTCTAGAAACTGTATCTTTAGATGCTTTCGTGGATACATCTTCTGAACATCTTCCCAGGCTTTTTTATCAGATAATAAATCGAACGTCAGATCTTCTTGACATTTTACAACCTACTGAGATTTTAAAATGTCTCAATCTTTGTAGTCGAATATTATCCAAGGTGCAGCCAACTGTGATTAGTCCTTACACGGACAAATTGTCAGATCCACAGAATAAAATAAATCCGGATGTTAATCAAATTGGATCACAAAATGAAAAGCTACAGGTGTCAACTGCCTTGGAAAAAAGTCAATCCGACAGCAAGTTAAATAAAGCGAAGGATTTGTTGAATAGTACTCCAACTTCTACCGGAAGGAGTCCTAGTCCGAGAAGACGGGCTAATTCCGGTAGCGCGGCTAAAAAAAGTGAGAGGAAATCGAAAAAGAAGATAGCTAGTAAAAGTACGTCGAAGCTAAACGAGAACTATACAATTCAGGCTGATGGTACTAGCATTTCTGTCATAGTAAATGATGAGAAGTCATTGCCACGAAATAAAAGTATGGATGACATAAAAACGAAGCCCAACGAAAAGGATGGTTGTGATTCACCAAGAGATGATCCAATGGCCAAATCTTTATCTGACTCTAATACCATAGGAACATCCAATAGAAGTCCATCTTCTGCGCTTTGGGCCCAACGATCCATTATTGAAAAATGTTTACGACAATACGAATTGTTTTATGTAAAATTAATAAGTAACAGAATTCTCGGTAGGGAAAAAAGAACAGTTTCAGATATGTTTAATGAATTGCGAAATCCTCACCCAAGGGAGACTTTTGATGAGAGAACAAATTATTTGGAACAACTTTTATGCTCAAGACTTAATTCTGAGGTTTCAATTCCCCATTATGAGGACAATGAATTTACCAAACCAGATGGATATGACATTGATATTTCACGTTTTTGCATCGAGTCAGTGTTACTTTCCAACTGGGACGAAGTCCTAAAAGTCTCTTCGACTTTATTCGTCGAATTATCCACGTTTCCGACATACTTCCTTCCTGCCGATGGAATTTTTATCAAAGATGAGCCTGACGACCAGAAAAACGCTATTCTGCCAGACTGGTTGAAGGCTCTGGTAGTCTGTGCTTGTTGGCTTGGAAGACATCCGGCTTTGCAACTCACCAGCATGGCAACATTATTAGATTTGATTGCTCTCTTAAAAACACACACTGAAGTAAAGCCTCACCCTAAAAATGAAGACGGAGTTACGACTGTTGTTATGATGCCTATGCTCAAAGAGTGGCATCTTAACTACTTAATGAAACGTACCAACGTTTTTCAGGTAATAAGGAAATATTAATATTCATAATTAATTAATTTTGTTAACAAAAGGAAAAAAAACTACTTGAATAAATATATTTAACATATGCGCATGTATACATTTAAGATACTGGCGTATTCTTTGTGGTGTCACCTCGGTGAGCTACCAGCCCATAAATTTCGTATGAGATGCGTGGAACTTTTGCATGAGTTGCACCATGCATTGCATAGCTCTTGTGATGCCGTTGAAGACGTAATAGGTTGTGCCTTAACTTACGAAGGTTCAGAGAAAAGGCTCGAAGCATTCTACAGGTTTGCAACCTTATGGCACCTTGGCCGTGACGTGGAAACCAATCCCAGACTTAGGGGTTGTTTGAGGACATTTGACAAGTACAGTGGAAAATCATACTATTGTCACGAATAATGCGGGTGTGCTTATGTTAAATAATGTAATTAACAAAAGTTCTCCCTTAGGTCATTACTGAAAATGTTGGACAACTTGCAGCTCTCTGATAATTCACCGTTAAAACTTCATGCTCAGTCTTGGCTTCTTCATTCTCTAGTCCGGGGAGATATCTCTCGAATTGTCGATCCTGTGTTGACGATCCTTTTGGACCCTTCAACGTGTCGCGTCAGCGTCCTTCACGTAAGCATACAGCACAGCAATACGATCATGACAAGAAACGAACCCATTGAGGACAAATCTGAGATTCAGGACGACGTGGAAGGTGCCGCTAAGATCTATGCCATCAGTTCAGTCGACGGAAACGTAATTTATCACGTTAGCGAGTCCACGGACGATGACTCGAAATTGAAACGCGGCAAGAAGAAAAAGCCCTCCATAAATCCTGTGAAAGTGAAGCGAATCTTCGCCGTAACGACTTTAGCGTCGTGTAATAACGGCATGAATTACGTTACAGAGAGGAACCAGTTTATGAAGGAGCTCGAAGTGCCTGCGAGCATATCCGGCAGTAGGAATTTCTCTGTCTTCGTAAATCCTTTGTCATTAAACTGTAATGCCAATTCGAATGAATCCCTGAACGAAGAAGATTGCTTGGTCGGTGTAAAAAAAACGAGTCTCGGCAGCGATTTGCTGAAAAATGCAACGAGATTTAAAGGCACAATTTTCGATAAGGGCTCGAGCGCTAGCCTCGACGAAAGTCTTTTTGAGTCAGCTACGTCCAGTTCTAAGATCAAGGAAAAAAGTACAACTAAAAAATCTAACGGAGATGCCGAGTCTTCTCTAGACTCTATCACGAATAGCTTCGACTCGAGCAGCCCTGAAGCAGCAGATGGACAAGCCAAATTTCACAAGGACGCAGTCTTATCTGGCAGCTCTAGAGAAATTGCTGGGTGTTTCGTGAGAGGAAGATATCACAGCGCAAATGAATTTTCCACCTCTTATGATATGCATGATACGGTGGGAAGTTTCGAAGCCGCTGCCGAAGTGCCCAGCTGGACCATGGGGGAAGACGAAGGGGATCAAGATCGTAGTACTACTGCTGACGAGCATTTAGGGAATTCGGGAAGCGCTAGCGCTGTCGAAGACGTTCTTAATGAAGTCATGGATAGGGTTATGCTGAAACTTTACGAAATCGAGCCGAATAAAACGGTGAGTCCTTGCTCGTACTTGTTACGATGTATCAGAGATCTATAGTTTACCTTAATTTATCAATCGTACCGTAAGCCATTTTTAATTCAGTGACGTATGTAATTACGTATGAGACACTGATTTTTTACTACATAAGTTTGTTTTTTCTTTAGCTGGATGAATCCATTCGGTCGGACGTAGGAACAAAACGAAATTCCGGCGTTGGAGTTCACAATCTTCATTCGCACATGCTTTTGTATTGTGGCGTGTACGATTCATCCCGAACGCTTTATGCATTGCGAACACTTAGGAACGAATTTTTGACGAATACAAGAATGTTTCTATGCTCCGCTGCAACGACTGGTGTAACGAGTAATGCAAAAAATACTACTTTGCTTCACTTACTGGCTAGACATAGAAAAAGCGTGTTTGGCAGGAGTTTTTTTGGCGACGTAGCCAGCACGGAATTCATAACAGCATACAGAAGCAGTATGTACCTAGAGGTTTTGATCAGTGTGTGCCTTTATTTCGCCAGAAGTTATTACCCTAACTTGGGCCAGATGAGATTAACAAAGGAAGAAATTTCAGGAAACAGGCAGGCAAGTTTCCATATGTAAAATTCTATTTATATCTGAAAGAAATTTTAATTCTTTGACTTTGCCGTTCTTTAAAATATGATTACAAAGGCCTTAATGCAATGCATAAAATAAAATAACATACGTTATATAGTTAGCAAACGTTTCATTTACAGGTTCAATTAGCTAGCTGTGAACTCCTGACTTTAATATTTTCCGAGTTGATTGCAATAGTACGCGATTCGGGAAAAGGATTCAGTTGTTACATAGTCGATTTGTTAGCAAAATGCAAAGTACAGAAAGTGACTCTTCACTGTCTTTTATCCACGGTACTCAATATGAAGACAGTGCAGAGAGAGGGCCACGATGTTTTCACGTTTACAGAAGAAATAGTGTCATTTAATGATCCTGTACCCGAGGGTGACACGAACAAGTGTAAATATCGTTCAAGTGATCACACCGAAGCACTCCAGATCCAATTGTTGAGGTACGCATCATTTATATATTTAAAAAAAAATCCCGAAACGATGGCAACTACATCACTTCAGAACGGGATTACAACTGTTATAGACAAATACACAATATTACGATTAACATGAATACTCTTCCTTTCAAAATTCGTGATGCTTTATCAAATTTATTATGGAAATATCTCTGGTTTTTGTAGACAGCTCGAATCACGGTCGTTAATGCATGACATTATTATACATAGTTTCATTTATTTAACAGGTTACTCTTGGCACTGATAATGTTAGAGCATCAATGTGGGATACAAAAAGGAGATGAAGTTGCTCTTGTTACTCAACAAACCCCACCAACTCCTACAAAATCACCACCGAATCTGACTGGAAATACATTAAAGTATGTGGCCGGTGCACCTATACCTCAACAGCCAATGTTTTTGGCCAGCATTCTTAGTGCTCTGCAATTGGTAATTGAAATAGTAATAATGTTGATATACGTTGAATCTTAGAAAGGATTCCGTAGAAATTTCTTCATATTTTAGGATCACATGAGACACCTGCATCAACACTGGACGACTTTAGTTACATCCAGTCTTCCCTTCATGGAATCATCGTTAACGATTCTCGTTACTTCTGTCATACATCAGCTGTGTTGTAATGTTGAGCACTTAGCCTCGTATTATGTCAGCGAAAGTACAGCCGTAACGTTTAGATTACAAGATATAAGTACTTTGGAATGTTGCTTACCAGCGGATTATACGATCACGCAGTTGGAAGCCCTGACCTTTTTATTGCATTACTGTCTTTTGGACACTTCTCAGCAAATCAGTTTTTCATTTAATCAACCTACGAATGGAACCATTCAAGCAGGTGTCCCTGGGGCAAATCCAGGACAGATATTTAATAATCTAATTCACGTTTTCATGCCGAGCCCATTCTTGCCTGTGAGTATCGTTAACACATATTTTACTTTGTCATCGGTATGAAAAATATAAGTGTGTAATCAATTTCTTCAACAGGAACTCGGTAATCAGAAGGACAAAGGGACCACAAATGAGCAGTACTTGCAAGCTAGAAGATCAGCTCTTAGCCACTTACCTAGAATAATAGCGTCGCTGTCGACACTCTGGCAAGCACTTCATGTCACGAAAGAGAAGTTAGTCTTAAACCATCTCGCAGTTTCTTACAGTATTAAATACCATAATCCATGATACTCTGAATTGGTTATTTTAGAAACGTTCTTGTTACAGCGAGCAACCTAATGGCGTTATCGGCAGTCCCAGAATGGTGAGGCACCAACTCTTGGAACTTCTGTCCCCGATATCTTTCCACCATGGAGTCAACTTCCTCGCTGCTGTAGCTGTGGCTTGGCATGAAAGACGACAACCTTCTCTTAACTCGAAAAAAGTGAGATATCTCCTATTGTTAAGGTGCGATAACAAGAAATCTTAACTAAATGTCACGAATGCAGGTTCTACCGGAAGTTTCTTCGGATCAACAAGTTATGGTAGATTTAGTGAGTGCAATTCGAGTTATGCCCATCGATACTCTAGTGCAAACGGTTCATCAAGTTGTCAAAGCTCCGCCTCCTATTCAAGGCATTAAGCAAGACTTTTCATTGGAAGTCTCCTTGTTGGAGCTGTTATACGTTTATATGCAAAGTAATACTTCTCAGTCACTCGCGGAATCTTGGACATCTTTACATGGCCTGTTGAAAGATGGACTGTCATTGACAGCGCCTGCTCAATTTCTTTTACTAGCTGTCTTGCACGAGTATATACAAAAATGCCCACCGATGTTAGAAAAAAAAGACATTCGAGATTTACAAGACATATCGGCTAAGGTATTTATTATACATTACCGTACATGATATTTTTCGACGCGTTTCAGTGCTTGATATGAAAGAGAAGTGAAGAAAGTATATTTCATTCGTATTCTAGTTGGTAGAGTCATGTTCGCAAATTGCTGGGGCGTGTTTGGAACAGACTAATTGGCTGCGCAGGAATTTGGCTGTTCGAGAAGACGTTTTTGAAGTAGCAGATGGATCCGCCGAAGGTAAAAATAGAATAATCCATCTTTAATGACGGAGTTGTAACGTCAAATAGGAAAAATATTCTATTAAGTTGTTTAGATAGCATTAAAAGGGTTTATCGTAGGAGGAAATATATGAGTTAATATTACTCTTTTACATGAAGAATTTTAAAGTAAAGGTAATTCGCTTTTAGGATCTCCAGGTACTCCGCCGAATGCAGCATACAGTGTTCAAGCGCAAGCTGTACTGGCGGAAATATTGGCACCCTTGTTGGATGTCAGTTACGGATCACAGGAAAAAGAAAGGGTAGTTACTTTGTTGACTAACCTTATGTACAATATCACGCCGTATCTGAAGAATCATACGTAAGCTCCAACACTTATAATCGATGTATAATAAGCTTGCCACGAATTAATCATAATTATATTGCAGAGTAAAAAATATTCCTTCGTTCACTGCCTGCTCACAACTACTTAGTTCGTTATCAGGCTACCAATATACCAGAAAAGCCTGGCGGAAAGACGTCCTCGATTTGTTACTAGATTCTGCATTTTTCCAAATGACCCCCCAGTGCCTACCTCATTGGAGGACAATTATTGATAATCTGATGACGCATGATAATACGACGTTTGGAGATCTTATGAGTAAGTGTGCTTGAAGTAAGTGTAGATTTAATAAGACAGCCGTTCGGAAGAAAAATTGTGCATCTTTGGTAGATCGAGTATCCGTCACTCCAAGCAGCAGTATCAGCTTGTTTTCTTCGAAAGAGCAGGAATACGAACAAAGAGCGCAGCTCTTGAAAAGGCTAGCTTTCGTTATTCTTTGCAGCGAAATGGATCAATACCATAAATACATGCCGACGATTCAAGGTAAATTCCAATCCTTGTTCAAAAGGAAACTTATTTAACAATGCGAAGGTTTAATGCTTCTTTTTTTTTATTTCTATGAACTCTGTCAGAACGTTTGGCGGACAGTTTGCGCTTACCCCAGGTAATTCCATCCATTCAAGCGCAGGTATTTCTATGTTTTCGTGTCCTGCTCCTAAGAATGTCGCCTCAACATGCGACTTCGTTGTGGCCGGTAATTGTTAGCGAATTAGTGCAAGTGTTTTTGCATATAGAACAAGAGTTGAGCACTGATACCGAAGAATTTAGGTGAGTTCAATGGGTTTTCGCTATTTTCACAAACGTGGGATAAAATCTAAAAGGATGCGTGTACCTGTGTTACTTCCCTGTCTTGTGCATGTCAGATTTATTCTTTATAACAAAGGGTTAAAAAATTAATATTCTCATTACTGTCTGAACCAGGATAAGATTTGAATTACGTAAAAATATTTGTGAGGCAAAGTTTAAATAACGAGAAGCGCTTACACAAAGTTGAACAAAAAAGTTGAAAACTTCAAGTTACAAAATTTTAGAAATATAGTCCTTGTAATATTCATTAAATGTATTGAACTTTAGCAAAAGTAAAATCAGTTCATTATTGCAATCAGAGTATTGTTTAGTAATATATAAATTCTTGCACCGCGTATACGAAGATACTTGCTAGACTTCTTCGGAGCTTCTACATTCATTCCTTCAAATTACATCTTTTAAAATATCATGGACCGGTGCTAGAAATTGCTTGAACTTCATTCAAAATAAATCGTGAAAGGATAAATGTATCGTATTTTCTATTTCATTATTTTAACAAACCTCATCAAAACATCGTGCATTTTTTGAGGTCGTCAACATTTTTTTAAAATCGGTGTTTTTGAATCATCAACTAACAAAAAGGACTGTAATAACACGATGCTTTTGGGTCTGTTCCGGTATCTGCAATTTCGTGGGGCATATGATGTTGCTGTCATTTGGTTCGTTGGTGTTGGGATACCAGTCGTCAGAGCAGGTAATTTAACGTTCATTTGATCGTTTTATAGCATGGTATTTGCAGCTAGCATTAATCGATTAAGCTCAATTTTATTTGCTTGGTATGCCATCCGAATTGTGCTTTGTAACTGTACGTGTAATTTAGAAATAATTCGGTTCTGTTTCAACTGAGATATCGCAACTTAAAGAGACTACCGTTAATAATCAATGAAACGTTAAATATTATTGTGATTAATTATAGTCATTATGTTAACAGTTCCCATATAAAGCTTTTATCCGCACTGGATTCATCATGGGCTATAAATGCAAGTAATGGACTTCAAGCACACGGTCATCCACATTGGTTACAGTTGCAACTAGCAGCTGCAAAACTGCTAGATTTGGCTTTGTTGTTGCCCGCAGACAGATTACCTCAATTCCAGATGTAAGTTAGGTTAGCCCAAGAAATCGTTATAGCTTTTGTTATATTTACTAAATTATCTTCATTGTTTCCACATTAAAGGTACAGATGGGCTTTTGTTGGTGATAAAGCGGCAGAGAGCACTGGAGTCGAAAGCAATAATTTATCTTCGGATTTTGTTCCACATATAACAAGGATAGCAAAATTAATGGATTTTAAGGTAAACTATTATTTTATTTGAAATCTTTTACAATTAGTATTAAACTTTGAGGTATCTATTATAGTGGTAAGGCAAGGAAAGTGTGTCATTTTTAGTATCAGGAGGCAACACCTTTGACAAGACCCCCAGGCGAACTTTTGTTGACGTCTGCCGGTATAAGTTCTCTCCAAGATTTACATCCTTTTTTCACCTCTCTGAGCCGCAGAAATGAAGATTGTCAAACACCTGTAAATTTGATTCAGCTGGAAACTGTGATCGAACGAGATTTCCTTGACAAGATGATTAGTGTACCAACAAGATAATAAGAAGAGCGAAGTATTCTTATCACAGAAAGGCCATTTGCATGATCGTCAAAGAAACTCCCACACGACAAATATATTGTTATTTAGGTATTGAAGAAATACCTCGCCATTAACAACACACGTACGCAACTGTATCATATTTAAAATTCAAATATCAATACACTTTGGAATGATACTTACGCTTTATTCGACATTAGTAAACGAAGAAATTCCACTAACCAATACTTTTGGATTTTATTTTCTCATTTCTGTTTTCAAATTATTCTGAGTACTCACAAAAATGTCTAATCACTCTGTACAGCTTGACTATGTAGGTAATGTGGCGAGGTATCAATCTTTGTTATTTTTACGAATACACGTATTCACATATGAGTGTCGTGGCAGACACACCTTTCAGTCATGATTTCTACAAAGACGTTACACTATATATCTATGTNATGTTATACTGCATAAGTTACCTGTAACTGATAACCATTTAATTAATTTTATGTCATATTGGTTAATTGTTTCGACATGAAATGTATTAATAAATTCATCAAATACGCCCGTCATTTTTGATTTTCAGGGTACAGCTATAATCACAATCATAGCAATTATGAAGAAAACGGATTGCTTTCCCTGAAATCAAAGATAACGGCAGAAACAATAATTGCAGAAGCCTAAAATCACACATACACACACATACACACACTGTAGTCTTGTCATGAAAAATATTGAAAATTTAAGAGTCTCTATGTTCCGGAAAACATTTTTTCTTTACACAGGATGGAAGTTTACAAAAATCGTTAGTTTTCTTTTTAAAAAAATATTTTATGAAATCTGCTGCACGTTTCAGTTTAAAAACTTCTAATTACGTCATCTCATTTGGTTGTGATAACTTCCAAACGGTGCCTGGTCCTCTGAGCTGATATTCACTTGAATTAGATTTTGCGATTATTCATATGCGAATGCCCAGTTTGTAATAATGTATGTACATCCTTAGAAATTATTGTAGTCTCGCATCAGCAAAAAACTGATGATATTGTTATTTTTCCTTGTGTCTTCTCGTGTACTTTGGATAGTATGTACAATAATACAAATGCATGATAATTGTTAAGAATAAGGACTGAGTTAGAAACATGATTTATTTAATTTAGCATTTGTTGTTTACCGATTCCTCGGAACTTGATGTGGAACATTGACGTAAACATGTCATACATTGGTATTGAGCTGAGTTTTGAAAATTAGGTAGTTTATCTGTGATCTGGCGAATTAAAAATTTGATTACACTTTCGCGCAAGGTTTAGGGAGGAAACTATTTTTGTACGTAGACGCTAATGAAACTGAGATACATAATGTATTTACCTACGTCTAATACTACCGATATTTTATCAATACACTACAATTCGTGTGGAGCAAGTTCTTGGACTGCTTGAAAGTACACACTGATGATCATTCTGTCGTTCTTCATTAATTAAATTATTTTTTGTGATTTTATATTGAAAATTCTCGTTAATAAAAAAATTGAAATCGTGCTTTTTACCAATTTCAGACCCGCATCTATATATTTAATACCATTAACCCTTAAAATGGTGGGTACTGGACCGTCTGGGAAAAGTCGACGGATCAAGTAGTTGAGACCGCCAAACTTGTTCACAGGCGTGTTCGGACCGGCGGCTTCGCCCAATTCGGGAGCCGAGTCGCGGCCCGGGTTGTGGCTCGGCCGACGGACCGACAGGTGTCCCGGAGAAGCCGCCGTGATGAGCTGTTGCGAACCGTTTAGAGAATGATGAACGTGAGGGACGTATTGTTTGTTACGTTTCGGAATTTAAACCAACGCGGCGCGAAATATTTTTCAATGATCGACGGCATTCTGATTCGTGAAGATGAAGATCAGGTATGGGATAAAGTATACCTAGATAAAAATTGCACTGTTCCTGATTACTCCTCGATCAGCAATCAAGCAATGATATAACAACAACCTCCTCGAGATTGACCATTTCTAGATACTAGAGGTGTGTTTCAAGTTGAGAAATGTATTCAACGATACGAAAGAATGCGTACTTTATTACATCTCTCGTAGCTGGGCGAAATTTATAGGATTACATTTGTCAACAGGATGCTTAATGTTTTTCTTTTCTTACCAGCTCTTCGCGCATAGCAATCTTGACACTTTGTGTAAGCGCTCAAATTTTTAACTATAATGCCATCTACATTTTTCCAACGATCGGCTGTTTTGTATCTAAGATCTGCTGAAACAAACTGTAGTAATATGCTAAAATGTCGTTGCAAGCTAGTAGTGGTTTGAACTGACGTCGTTCCTATCGGTCATTCTGAAGGAAAGACGAAAGAAACCTAACTAATCTATTTGATGTAATGTACAATTAAGTTTTATCTTAGAATAATTTTTTTTTTCGATAAATACTTTGCTGAATTTCATTCAGTTTTGTTTTCGCAATGAATGACATTCGGGACCTAAGAATTATTGTACCATTGAAGCTCTTGGGGATGTTAGATATTTCTAACATATGTTCCGTTTAAATTGATCTCTCGAGCTAGTGGCTGCGATTTTTTTCGGAGGAGGTACAGGGTTTTGGAGTTTTTGTGAGGAGTTTTTCATTTTTTCAGCCGGTTCTCCGGCTGCCCAGATTTGTAACAGGTGGCAAGTGCATTAGCCGTCTGCATCCTCCACTGGAGGTCGAACAGGACGCGGTCGCTCGATCCTTCCCGTGAATCTCTCAACTCATCTCTGATTTGGCAGAGATGAGTTAGGAGATTGCCATAATGGTAAGCCACCACCGTCAACTGCCGCATGGTATTACCATCACGAATACGTGAGCCGCCAACGGCAACTGGTAGATGGTACCGCCATCGCGATTGTGCGAGCTCCTATCAGAAATTCGTTGCGCCGCCCTTGGGGCAAAAAACGGTGAAAGCTAACGTACGAAACCAGAGGGTAGCACAGGATGCGATCACACGATCCTGCCCGTGAGCAATCTCCCAACTCATCTCTGTACATACCTAAATGTGGCCTTTGCTTTTTAATGTAAAAAGAAAAAAGAACCCGAAAGGTTGAAGTTTGCAGCACGAAATGAATGAAATGAAAACAATAATTATCGAGTTCGCATATGAGCAGAAATTAATTTAAAAGCGGTTATATTTCCTTGAACGTAATAGTCATCCTTCTTTTTGATAACAAAGTGAAGTGTCAAGATCTACACGATATTTTAATCACATACACTTAACAATAAAACATTCCTTATGTATGCTAACCGTACAGTCCTTATTTTTAAAAGACATGGTGTTCTTTTGACAGATTTTTGACTTTCACCATACTGACATTTTTTAATTAATCTAACAATGCGTACGATAATCATTATTCGTCATACATCAATTTTGACAAAATTTTGAACAACTTTCACATGGGAAACCGAACCAGATATTAAAATTAAATACAAAATGTATTAACCTGCAAATTAGGATTTTCACGTATTAAAATGAGTGGAAAATGATCCAGGAGATAATACTACGTTAATAAACATCTAAGTTTAATTTTAAGTCACAGAATCCATTCCAAGAGATTACTCGAAAACGAACGTCTTCGGTCGAATAATTAAAAAACGAGCGGTAAGAGCCGGCGCATTCAGTGAAATATACGTTTCGCATAATTAAATAAAAATTAAAGTAGTCCGGTTTATTTAGAATCGACACATTTGACATCCTTGTTGTAGGATCAAGAAGTACATAATTGAGAATTCTCTAGCTTCTACGTACACCTAAAGTGGGACGGGTTGAACGCGTACACACGCATTTGTGACATTTGTAATTTCAGTCCCACAATTTCAAGCCCTCCGAAAGTAATTTAATTTAATTAATTATTTAGAAATGCACTTTAAGTAAGAGAAAATTCATTTAATCGTCTAAGTCTTGTCTTCTAACAGTCTGTTCATAACGCAATACTGAAAAATTACCATTGCTCTTAGAAAAGATACAGGTTCATGCAATATTTACATTAACCATAAGAAAATCGAGCCTCTCGGATATCATCAACGATAATCATTTCTAACGGAAGTTCGATGTTTCAAGTACCATGGATTCGCGTCATATACAAATCGTTCATTAAGAGTGATGTCGCAAATAATTGGAATGGTTGCGTGACAGCCTAAATTCATACCCCGTACATTTTAAGTGTCGCTCTATCGATTATTATCGTACAAACGGCGTCGACCAATCTCGAGTCATTTTGACTCGACGATTGCGTAACAAAATAATAATGAAACTATTGAAACAAGGCATGCGACGAGTATCCGAGACAATTGTCGCATTTACAGATCAGACGAAATTTATTGCCTCAGGTTTTCCCTGTCTCTCTCTCTTCCCCCTTTCCTCACACTCCTTTTGCAACCTCTTCCGTGGACATTCCGGTAAGTTGACATCTTCTGTCAGCCATTAAGTGTCGGGTAGGACAGCTTCAGCACTGGCACATGTCTCCGTATACCGCATTTCACTCGTCGACTTCGGCGGACAACGAGGCGCGAACGCGTAATCGCTCAGATAAAGGAAGGTTATGGCCTGGCTGTTTGCCGACGTGCAATGTTTTGCGAAACCAGTTGGCTAAATAATTTTCGGGGTAATCGTTACTGCCATAAATTAATCGACAACGTTTGCCCAGGCAACACGGCAGGTGTTGGCTTGCCTGCTGCACCCGAGAAACCCGTTCCTCCTAAAGACATTTGAGACATCTGTTGTGGTAGCTGCAAAAAAAAACGAAAAACGTGTAATGACAAACTAATTGGACAATTTTTAATAAAAACATAAGACAGGTACAAGATCAGTCTACATACCTGACTAAGGATGGCAGTACCCTGTTGTTGTTGAGCCAAATTAAAGAAAGGATTGCTACCGGGTGCTGGTTGAAGATTTTGTGTCGCTAGCATTCCGCTCCAACCATTGTTGCTACCGATGTTATTTTGCCCTAACTGAATCATCTGTAAACCGAGATCCACGTATACAGACGATGTGTTCAGAATGTTGTAAAATCATGGTACTAATCACGAAGCTGCCTCACCAATTGTGGAGGAAGTCCAGTTGTTGCATTGGGTAGTCCGTTGATTTGGTTTAATTGACCCATGTGCAAATTAGTACCTATTTGTGCAGCGTGCACCGTGCCCACGGGACCAGGATTTAAGCTAATCTGATTTGGATTCACAGCCATTTGATTCGTTACGGACATGCCCATCGGAGCTGGAATAGGGTGGTTCAACTGCACCATGGAATTTGGTTGGTTTGGAAAGCTATTTGGCTGATTAAACGCCATCATACTTGACATTTGTTGAGCGTATTGTTGTTGCGCAGGTTGCTGCACGTATGATTGCGCTGCAGGTTGTTGGGTGTACATACCGCCTAATGAAAATAATTAAATTATTCCTTATGATTTTATGAATAGGCAATAACTGATTTGACCGATAAATCTCTTTACCAGGAACTCCGAACATGGCCTGTTGACTCGATGAACCATACAGGGCCAAAATACTGTCTTTTGTCATTTTACTTTTCTCTTGAGGCGTTGGGGCGGGCTGATTGAAGAAATTCTCCTCTTCCGTCTTCGTGGCAATGTTGCTGGAACTTGTCCCATTTGTAGAGCTACCCGCTAGTGCCGTAGATGCAGGAGGCGCCGAAAGAAACGAAGAGAAAATATCGTCACCGGAACCAGAACCATTCGCAGTCGTCTGATTCACCGGTGCATCTATTAATTTGAAATAGGTGCATGCCTACTTTAACAACATTCATTTATAATTTTTATTTCATTGTGTATTATGCGACAATTTAAATTACCTAAACCTAAGAGATCCAGGGTGGCAGAGTTGTTGGCCCTATTGGGCTTAGGACTGACAGAACTTCGTGGTTTTGGCAGCTGTGGAACGACTTCTGGTTTCTTCACAGGAGGTAGAGCATTCTGACCAGTGTTTGACTTAGTACCTTCCTTCTTTCGCTTGCGCTGTCTTTCTGCTTCCTCATCTAGTTCTTTATCCCAATTCACCTAGATCACAAAATAATGTACATCAAAAATCACTTATTAGATTAAACCGTAAAAAGCAGATCCTTGTGTGCGACCAACCTTTGGCAGTGGCGGCGGAACCCATTCTCTCGCAATATACTTTTTGTGCTCGTATTTTGCTCGAATGAAACTTTCAAGACTACAATCGGTTTGAGGTCTCCGAAAACTGTCAGGCAGGTTAGCCTCGTAAACTGCCCTAGCCCTTGAATTACCCATCTGTTGAAGACTCTATGGAAAAATGGAATCTTGCATATTAATATACACAGGTTCCTCCTTTAATTACCGGTAATAAAATTAGCAGTATCTTTTTTCCATCAAACTTACCACCACTTGTTCAGGTGTCCATGCATCTAAATTGACTGACTTGACCTTGCTTATGTGAACTCCAAGATTTCTGTGTATACCCGCGCAACGAATGCACAGAAATATGCCCAAATTCCAACTTGCCCATCTCGGCCCTATGATGAAAAGCAATGAATTTACCGTTTATTCTCATACTCTGCATACAAAACTGAATAAAAATTACCATACATTAAGTGACAACTAGTAACGTATTAGCTGAGTGTGAGGTGATAAAACGGACTTTGGAGCTATCATCGTAAAAAATCGACATAATTCAGCATTGAACAGCCTTTATGCCACATGGGCTACATGTCATTGTGTTAAAATATTGAAAAATGGAATCCCACTTCCTGCAAGATTTTTAACCTGCACGGCATTTTTCAATAACAGCTCCAAAAGGTGTAAGCTAAATGCTCCACAGAGTGCAGAGAACCTGTCGAGAATTGTAATTGAAAGAGAATTGGGTCGTGATGCCGTCTCGGAATCGATACGTCAAGACCGAGAAGACCCGCCGTGGGGCGATCAGGGTCAGCTCGACGAATCCGGACACCCGGACGACCCGGTCAAGGAGGCGTTCCCAAGAAGCGTGGCAGGACGAACCTTTTGCATCGCAATCAACGCAGTACTTATTGTCCTCGTCGCGAAGCATTTGAGTCAGGAGTGTCTGGCACTTGTCCTGGATCTGCTTGGCACGTTCCTTCTCGTGGCGCGACGTCATCTTTACGAGGAAGCGGACTCGACTTCGGCGAGGACGAGCCACCGTTGAAGAGTTGAGATGTCGGTCACGCACCGTCCGGGAAACCTCGACGCGGAGGCGCGATCGAGATGTACGGCCGAGCGGGCGACACAATGGCCACGACAACGAAAACGCCCCGACGCGAGCGACTCGCACGACTCGCCAAACGCGCAGCAACGGAAGCGTCACGGACAAGGCTTGACAGGGGTTCGGGGTGAAATCGCGGAATTGGAGAACAGCGACAGAGCGACAGAGACCCACCCCCAGGTCTAACCGCTGACACCTGCTGGTCGTACATCGAACCCAGTCCACGTTCAGTATGGACATACTCCTTGTTTCTCTGCCCGGTGCAAACATGGAGAACCTCATACGTGTTACGTTGTCCGAATCGGGTATTGTGTGCAATATAATGAGTAAAGTTAATATAAAAGTATAGTAATTTATTAACAAATTACAGCTTATGAGATGAAAAGAACACAATATGTGAGAAAGACTACAGCAAGTCTTTCTTGTGGTTTAAGCAGTATGATTAATTTTTTCCTCTGTAGGATTATATTCTTCTGCGTTTAGGTGGTGGAGTATCCCGAGGACTAGAAGAAGCTTTGGATGTACTGTCTATACTTTGCCTCGTTGGCCTTTTTGGGACTCGTTTCAGGCCTTCTCGAATCGCATCGGAAGAATCTTTACGTTCCTTTTTTCCTATCGATCCTTGAAAAGAATTTATGCATGTGAATTAGATATAAATTTGCTGCATTTGAGGAAAATGACTATGAACATGTAGGTAATACCTGGTTCCTCCACGTCATCCTTTCCTTTGGGTCGTCCTTTCATTGGTTTAATATCCTTTTTCACGTCCTTCACGTCACGCTGCTTTTCTTTTTTAATCTCAGGCTCCTTGATGGACTTCTTAATTTCCTCCTTTTTCTTTTCAGCTTCTTTGATCCCTTTAAAATCTCTGAGAATATTATCCTTTTTCACCATGTCTTTAATGTCTTTGTCCTTTTTGATTTCTTTGACTTTTTCTTTTAAGTCTTTACCTTTGACATCTGGTTCTTCTTTTTTACGCGACTTGATAAATCCTGAGAATTCCAATTCTGGTAATGTGAAATCTATCTCGCTACTTGGAAAGGGCAAATCTTCGGTGTCGTCCTGTGCAATAAAAGTATTGTTATACATTCCAAATTCGTAAATTATACATAATAAAGATGTATCTCGACATGAAATCGGAATACTTGCCAAAGCCATTAAGTCGTACATAGATTCCAAATGGTCCCAGATCATCTTCAAAGAAATCTCCTTGTGAATAGCTGCACGAAATTTCTCCCAGATGCAGACCATGTGAAAATATTTGTTGATACCTTAACAGAACAATTATTTGTTTCCCATCATAACCTCAACTCTATGCATTTATAGTTGAAATTTTTTATTTAAATGTATGAGGTTAAATTCTAACCAACAGGTTTGTGGCCATTCATGGCGAAAAATAGTTGGATTTCATTTTCTACATTCCACTCGATTTCTTCTGAAAGATCCGCCGGTTTTTCTTTGACAGACATTGTTTAAACGAACGACTAATGTTGCCGATGGAAATGTCATTCAATACTCCGTAAAAGAGTTTGATTTCACTCTCCAAGATGGCGCTACAAACGCAATCAAGCTTTTACGAATTTCCAACTTTTATCATCGGACGGTGTATGATCCGCAACTGTTGGTAGAATCTGTAAAAATGATGAAAACTGTTTTGCAAATGATTACCGATCAGTGCTGCCACCGGGTGTGACTTTTACATGTTCGTCAAAGATAAGCTCTTCAACGTTGTATTTGGCGTGCACATATCTCTAAGTAAACATGGCGGCTGCATTGACAGTACCTTTTATGTGACTTCAACTGTTCGACATACTGGAACAGAACTGATCTCCATCACTTAAAACATTGTTAGTATCGGAACATTTCATAACGGATATGCCCCCAAAATTTCGGCGGAGCATGTCCAGAGACGATTTGAGAAATGCCGAGGACGTGGAAAAGGTGAGATGGCGAGTTTCACCGCTGATTGTCAACTATTTTCTTGGTACTCGATTATCGCGAGTGATTTCTCGCAGATGACATATTTTCGTGGGAAGTGTTTTTTGTATGAAAGTTCATGTCGACGTCATCATATCATTGTTAACAGGAAACTTCTTACTGACACAAACCGCTTGAGACTGAGTCGGTTAGTGCATTTTTGTTAATATTACACAGAGTAATAATATTATCTTTTGTATGGAGAATATCTTGCATTACAATGCTTTCATGTTCGGCATAGATAAAAGATGAAGGAAGCATCATCATTTGCGTTAATATTTTGGACAATCAGTCTTTTTTTGTAGCTTATTACGAATATTATATTTTTTTACAGGAATCCCTTTTGGATCATGACAGCGAGCCAGACGAGGATATGCTTTTTAAGTATGTGATATTATTGGCTTTTACCATTTGTTACCTCAGTTGTTAAGGCTCATTATTTAACAGATAATACTTTTACATATATGCAGATAATGCATGTGCCAGGTGTAATACAGTCTGCCATTCTAATAAGACTGCTTATTTATTCACAGCCGGCCCAGCACATCCATTGCAGAAGTACATACAAACAGTAGAATACATAGGTAACTTGATCATGTAGAGTTTTGTTAATTAAAGTATTTAAAATTTAAACCGTGGCAATAAGTGAAACCTGTACAAATGAGTAGGGAAATAAATCTGGTCCTGTATTGTACACTGCTGAATTGAATATGGTGGAAACCCCACAAGTTTATATTTATGATAATTAATAAATTCTAACGATCAGAAAAAATTAATTTTATATTTTCAAGGATTTTACAATTGTACCACAATTGTCCTTACAGTCAGATCGGGCAGTTAAATCTATCATGTTCTTCGGTGAATATTCGTTCAGGGATATTTGATTGAACAATGACTGTTAATGTTTTAGTGTCAAAATACAAATTCAAGAGGTGACGGATGCAATGCGAGAGAATGTAAAGAAGGTAATGGAGCGAGGGGAAAAAATCGAGGATCTTCAGGAAGCGAGTGATCGTCTTTCGTTGGCTGGAAATGAATTTCGAGAGGCTGCGAGACGAGCACATCGCAAAGCTTGGATGCAGAACGTGAAGTCCAGAATCATCGTCATTGGGATCACGGTCACAGTTGTCCTGTGTATTGTCGGTAAGGCCGAATGTGTCAACACCTGATTAGGCACTTCAGTTTGAAAAAAAGATATGTGCAATCTTTGAACGTGCCTGCGCCTGTTTACGCACTTCCTATTCAGGGAATAACGAATAATCTCTGAACCACCTGAAGCCACTGTAAATGCTTATTTGATTCTGAGAGTTAGCACGAAATTATTTTCGAAGATTGCGTTACGTTTTCCTGGGCTGTAAAATTGTTGACACTTTTTTAAGCTTGTATAAAAAGAAAATAACGTAGGAAAATTAGAAGAAAACGTAAAGAAAAATGAAATGTGAATGGTATCAACATGTCGCCAAATGATGTTAGGTCAATCCCTTCTGCGTCTGGCACCGATTTTAATTTTATCATTAGTTTCGCACTTTTTATCGATCATTTAAAAAATTATACATCCTCGTTTCCGGTCGTGTTTTGTCATGACACCTTTTTGTTAGATTGGCGTATATCATTTTCAGTTCTGGACATCGTGGTGCTTTACTTGGTTCTCAGATAACAAGCGCGGACTAGCGAAGCATTCGATATAGGGAGCTGAAGGTACTTGAGTTCTTATCATTTTCGAATTTCCAATATTTTACCCGCAAGGTCCGGAGCAGTAAACAGGACTAGGACAAAAACGTTTCTGTGGTCGATTGATAAGAGTTGGCTGCTAGTAGGTGATCAAATGTTTCGGTGTCCAAATCAGAAAATTGTTTTAAGGGTCGTCTTCTTAGATCTCATCGCATCTCATTTAAAGTGGAATAGATTATAATATAAATTTTCATTTAAATGGATGCACAAAGAAAAAGGTTACATTCATCGATGAAAGTCCGGTTTACTGCATGTGCATGCAACATCCTAGCTTCCACATAATCACACATTGCTACTTAGTGCTTTCGGTATTCCTCACGTTAAATGATAATTTTAATACGAGTTATGTAGCGATGTAGGAAACGTGACGGGTGTCACACGTGTATAAGTGTATGTATAAATTTGTGGTGTAACATAAACGGGAGTATCTACAGTCTAGATTTAGCTTTCACATAGGTTAACGTTCAAACCTGGAATCGTCCTTTTTAAAATATTTCATCCCTGTACGATCTCAGCCTCGAGTATTAATTTTGTCCCCAAATGTGTTCAGTACCCAATTGTGCCAATTTTTGGCGGTCATTCTCTTCGCGTTGTCTGTCGCTCAGAAATCTCCATAAATTGGACAGTTGCAGTCTGAATATAATACTTAGCATTCCTTAACGCTAGTGTTTATTTTTCAGTGTCCATTGTCGTGAAGTATTCGTGACCTGCTAGTTCATCGGATATATCGAAAAACGAAAACTCCACAACTAATGTAACACAAATGTGTGAACCAGCTTTAACAGTTTCATCGTACCTCTTGTAATTAACGAGTGATTTGTAAGATCCACGCAGATGTAGAGGAATATTTTTAATTACAGAATTCCATATCTCCCGTGGTTTCTTAATCACCTTAAGACTTTTTGAAGAAAAATCAGAGAAGTAACTTGTGAATTTTTCACTGAATTTAAGATAATCGAAGCGGATACGGAGTTGACTTTTCATATATATTTTAATATTGAAACCAATGGTATGGCTGTAAGATATATATATGAATGTTATATCAAGTATTACGTAAACAATATAATCCTGGAATGTTCTGTGAGAGTTGTACATTCAACACTTTGTACATAATTGCATGATTTTTTGCGATCAGGAAATATAATATTTTGTAATAACCAGTAGTGGTAAACCTATGAACATGTTAGCTTATAAGAAACAACATGGCGGTATTTAATTTAGAGTTATTAAATATTGAGTTACTTTTCGTTATTCAAAGGTGACAGTTGTTCATTAATTGCGATGCCCTTTCCACCAAACATCAACACGTCTTCGTTAGTTTCGGTAATTCTTAAACTTTTTAAAGTAACTGAACATCATTTTAAAATATGCGATGCGGTGACGAGCGCGTCTAACATCAGCTCCGTAAACTAATTCGATCACCTGAAAGGGGTTACGAAAGGATTGATCAGCTTATCGTTAATAGTTATTTTTAATAAAAATGTGGGTTCCTAACATTTGTGAAATTAAACATGTACGGTTCCTCGTTCATATTTGTTCGCATCATGAATAACTGTTGCGAATGCCCTCCACTGTTCGTTAGCATGTCCATGACAATTAACATTTTTCGATTACGATACCGATATACATTCTCCCCAATGCTTTTGGATTCGTATCTGAAAATGATGTTCAACCAGTCCTAAGTGAGGGAAAGTATTAAAAATATTTTAGGGACTTTATATAGATAAATTAATACCCGTAATAATTGTCTGAAAGAGTCGGGAGTCCAAGAAGCCTTTCCGCAAAGAAGGCTGTAGATCCGATCCAAAATAATGGCGGATGATATGCAGCCACTGCCTTAAGCAGATTCGGTCTTTTCAGCATCATCAGAATCGCGACCATTCCGCCGTATTGTTCTCCTTGTATGAAGACGTTGTTGCGATCAATGAATGAAAATTTGTCGATCAACCACTTAAGAACCTCCAGCTGATCGTCCACTTCCGGTTCACCGATGTTTTTGTAGAGCTCCGACTCGAATTCGTAACCTTGATAACCCGAACCCCTCACATCCGTCATTAGATAAATGTAATGCTCCGTTACAGCAGCATAGGATTCTATCATAAGAAAATACATCGATCGGTGAGAAGTCTGTGGTCGATTACCATTTTCAAAAGAAATATCAGGCGGTAGTGATTCATCATGTAATTAGCAATTATACGTAATGATGAAGCGTGGCTTTTCCGTGTACGTGCCTTACCTATGTCAAGTTTCCATTCTGCGTTGACCATTTGCGATCCGATACTAGCATCCACTCCCATGATTAAAGGATACTTAGATTTTGGATCGAAATTTGGTGGGAGGATTAATTTAATTCTTGCCTTGTATTTATTACCGGCAATTGGGCATTCGTAGTATCGAAATTTCGGTAAAATCAGGTTTTGAAGACCTTCATATTCCGGCTTTCGAGTGTCTATCGTTTTTAATATTCTGTTGGTCCTAGCGTGTACTATGTGTGTCTCGGGCATTTTAGTCATGTCTAATGTTGTAAACAAATATTTTCAGGGGATATAAAATTAATACTAATTGGTTGAACATACCGTATCCGTCCAGACAGTCCAGAAGGTAGTGAGTCCCTTTTGGGGAAAAAGTTGCGTATGCAAAAGGACAGGCTGGCTTTGCAATGTCGCTCCTTTTTACTTTATTATTGGAACATGTTAAACAGTAACTCCTGCTACGTCTTGAATGACTTATATATAATCGAAATAGATATCGCTCTCCGAGATTTGAAAATAGCGTCGCGATGTAGTAAACGGTCTGAAAAGTATCATCATTAATTTATCTCTTGCAGTAATTTCCAACAGAAAAATTGATACCAAATATTGCTTGGATAAGTGGTTTTCGTTACTTCGATATTTTTGTCCCAATGAACTAGCTCGGAGACCCAGGAATTAAATGTCACTGGATGAACCGTTTGTCTTTTGACATCAATAGACACCAGTCGCGACGTTTTTCCATGGGGAATTATGGTGAGGAGCTTTTGGCCGTCGTTAAATCCTGCCCCGAGTACATCGCTGTATTTATCTCGACTTCCCCAATTATTCGTCCAAAGTAATGAGCATTTCTTGGCTTGAAAAGAATGATTGTCGTCGTTATTGGGAGAAGAATTCGTATCACGGTTTTGAGGTCAGAGACATTTTTTTGATAAGACGTGCTCAACGGAGCTCTTGCTGAAAGCTGTTTTACACATTTCGTAGTACTCTAAAATAGACTACTATTTTATTTTTCTCTCGAAATAAAATTTCGAGAGATAATCCTTACCGAATTCTGGACAGGACAGGTACCAGGTCTTTGTAAAGTCTCTACTTGTAATTACGATGGTGGAATAATTTTCGTGCCATTGGCAACCCATGAAATAGGACCGTTTTTCGACATTATCAGGAAGTTCAGCCATCGTGGCCTCGTTGGTAACTTTACCTAACAAAAGTACCACCATTTTTAGATCGTCCAATCGCAGTATAATGCTTCTGAAGAAATTTCTTTTAAATCAATATTCAATTTATTTGATCTTTACCTTGGCCGATCTTGAACACGTGGATGGAAATGATCGAAATGTTTTGGATATTCGGCTTCATGAGAACAGCACCGATCGATTTCCTATCCATAATGTAAGTATGTTCGTGGCTGTAAGGACCATCTGACATGTCGTAACAAACATACCTGAGGAACGTTCATTATTGGTCAAGTTCAACATTGAATCGGGTGTTCTAACGTGCAGCCATAGTTGTTCCGTGGTACTGAACTTTCTTCCGCACTGTAAGCACCAGATTCACTTACAGGCAGACATTGTTACCGTTGATGAAAATGGGGTAATGCTTGTCGTAATCCCTTCCAAAGTTGATGTAATTTTCGACGTTTGTGTCCTGCACGCCGCAAAATCTGCGAGGGGCAACGACTTCCTTATTTCCTTCCTTCGAGTTTCCGGGATTTGCAGTCGGTTACAACTATCGTACAAATGTTTACGTTTATCCTTGATTATGGTCTCGTGTTCTCCCTCGTTCTGGATCATGATTCGGAAATTGTCATCTTTTATCTGTACGGCAGCAACGAAGCAACTTTGTCCGTAGCATAGATGAGGTTGACCGATTTCTCGAGGCAGCTATCGCAAGGAAATTCTCTCTTAATACTTACGTAACACTTATCTCGAAGACGCGATAGTTAAAAAGTCAATCAGGAGTATAAATACATTGATACGTCAAGTGACATAAATAATTGGGCGTATTATTACGATGCAGATAATTCAAATCACCCAGGCACCACTCATTTAATAATTTGTTACGAGTTGATAAAATGTCCATTTCTCCACGATAGCGAGGATCATACGGACTTAACCGATAGTTCGAAAGAAAAATATATTGCAAATTAACTACACGTGCGGCAAATAACTACTTTTTTCGGATTTGCTCCTGTTCGAGCATAGGGCCCAAAAATGGTACGTTCTGTCAAGTACGACGTTTTGGTATCCCTGCCCATATTCCACGAAATTACTTTGAGGTCTGGTAATCCAAAAATTCTGGTGCTACATTCCGGAGAGTAATACGTAATTTCGTTTTTCGTCATCATTGTCTGCTCTTTGTACATAAGATCTCGAAACGTAATCATCTTCACCTGGAGGAAAATTTTTTTCTCTGGTTGGTACAACCGTGTTAGGAATCTCTCGAGGATCGGGGTGAACGTGAAAAATAATTTATTCTTACATCGGAGCGACATGCCGGCGTGTAAATGAACACGTCGTCAGTGGCCCATGTTCCTCGCCAGTATCGCATTTTTGAATACTTCAACAAGTCTTCGTAAGTTAAGTTGCGATTTTCGATAACGTCTTTTAGCTTCCTCGACGCATCGTAATCGCTGCTCTTCGTGATCAGAAGTAGAATCGCCATTCCTATCACGGCCAAAATCGCGACCGAAAGGAGAAGATTAAGTGCCCGTTTCCAAAATCGTTCGATCGTATTCACCACGACGATTTCTTTATGAGGACATTGCCAATTAGGATCTTTCCAACGACGTCGCAAAACGTTCATTTTCGTAAGGACCGCGAGCTGATTTTGACTCGAAGAGGTTCTCTAATTATTAATCTCGTGACGTTCGACAAATTATGTGACAAAAGAGGAAGGAATCGAAGAAAATCGCAATCCACTCGAGGCGGCATGGAAATTCTAAAAGAACCTGCGGAAACGCGATGCTTAATGCGATATTGCGAAAAAAATCAACCGGTCATAGGTGGTCCGGATATCACGTGGTAAGATTTTTTTTACGGCAACGAGTTCATTCGAATATTTATCGTCGTTGAAGTCATTGGACTGCTGTTCTTCGGGGTTATCGAACCGCCGTCGATTTTTTCCTCTTCGCAGACAGCGCTATCAATTCCTTCCTCGATTGATTAGATACACTGACAATTTTAATTGCTGGATTAACATACACTGATTTCAAATTGGTCTGACTCGATAAAAAAAAATATATATATTTTTTAATAAAGGCAGCGTTTGAATGGTCACGGAAGTGGCATCGCCGGTCGAAGTTCACGACCGCTCCGTGTCTCTCAGGCT
The DNA here is from genome assembly GCF_000612105.2 of Orussus abietinus. Lineage (NCBI taxonomy): Eukaryota > Metazoa > Arthropoda > Insecta > Hymenoptera > Orussidae > Orussus > Orussus abietinus. The sequence continues at coordinate 106,730 of NW_019396018.1, read as the reverse complement.
GACCCATCGAGTCAGCCGTTGATTTTTTTTCAACTCCACGTATCCGGTGTCAACGAAACGCTGGTAAACCCGAGAAGTTCATTAGCGCGATAATTTATTGAGAATGAGACAGCACGGGGAATTGCACTACCGCAAGCATCGACCGATCGATCGGAAGCCGAAAGTTCGGAAGGTCGACCGGTAGGTTAAAAAATCCTTGTTATCGAGTCCTTGATATTCAGAAAACGATCCCCGGTTATTCTTTAAGTACCTTAAGGTGGCCAGAATTTAAAAATACAAGGTTATCCAACCGCCTTAGGTACCCCTACAATAAGAGCATCGTCATCGGATCACGATTGCCAGGTTTGGTGGGTGGCTCGAAATCCGACGAAGCCGCCTTATCTCTCTCCATGTGGTTCCGATTCGGATGCGCCGCGACGCAGGGTCACGGTGACGCCATGATCGGCGAGTCTAAAGGTTGGGCCGGCCGATAGTGCTTATCGGACAGCGCGGGTCCCGCCAGGCTACGCCAGTGGCCGCGCAGTCAATGGCGGCGGACGTGGACGCGAGCGCGCTCCCGCGCGGTCCCGGGCGCTCCCGGACGCTCCCGACCGGGAGAATCCCGAGCGGCCGGCTCGGCGGGACTCGGGCGACCTCGGGGCCGGCAGTATCGCTCGAGTCGCTCGTGGCGTCGCTCCATGCCGAGCGTTGCGGTCGTCCGTTCCGGCCCTCAGGCGCAGCCAATCGCGAGGAAGCGCGAGTCGACGTTGGGTCCCGCGGGGTGTGGTGCGCACGCTCGACATGCCCGATCTGCAGCAGGTCATCTTCTCCGCTGCGGCGCTCCTCTTCGGGGCAGCCCTGCTCACCGGCAACCGGTGGAAGATCCTGTACGTCCTGTGCAGAACCCTGCCCAGGGACGTCCTGTAAGTTCCCCCGTAATCTTCGAATTCCTAACCTTGCCCTTGAGGGAGCGCGATATCTGGATATCTCGTTTCCTGTATCACGAAGGTCTACCCGAGAGTCTTCTTTATCAATACTGGAAGAGACCAGGTATATAAGGTCTGGTAGATAAAGTTACGTGTACTCAGACCGCATGAATTTCTTCTGGAATTATTCAGCCTCCGTTACAGGCTCCAGGATGTAATTTCTTGGTTTCCGGGGTGTATGTATCCGACGCAAACGTCGAGGATTCATATTTTTAACTTTTATGCCCGTGCTGACGGATGGACTCCTCGTGGACCCTTGCTATTGTGGAAATTTATGCACACTGTCAGGCAATTCGCTGGAGGACACCTTGGACAAAGCGGCGAAAGAGGATTAATGATCGACAGATGCCTCCATTTTGTCCGCGGTTCGGTCCATGCTGTGTCATTTTTTTTTTTTGGAACGGTTTGTATCGAATTTCTGTTTCCGTTTGAGTCTAGGATAGTCGATCGGGGGTTTAGAAGGGTATTGGAATTATTCCGTCTGAAGGACCGGGAAGACGGAAAGAGGAGCAAGGGATCGAGGCATGAACGGAATGGCGACCGGTGTTGTGTACACCGAGGAGACTCGACATACGACTCGAGGTGTAATTTATCGTGTTTATGTCATACACAAGGGCTCTCGTGAATAATCCTCGACTCATAATATTCTGGGTCGCAGGGCGTTACTCCCGCCGGTATTCAAATTCATATTTCGACGATGAATTCATCGTTGGACGTCGAAACGTTCATTAGTGAATATCAGGAAAAATTGATAACAGAGAAATGAGCCGGAGGAAAATGTCCTTAATGGAATCTCGGTTGAGGATATTCTCACTTTTGAAAGCGCGTAGAAATTAATTGCACGACGTCGCGTACGAGTCTTTTAACGAGAGTAGTTCCGCGGTCGAGGTAGAGAGAAAGCTGAAAGAGAAAGAAAAAGAGTATCGGTAGAAAGTGTCACGCCGAACTTTGGTCCATGCGTGATAACGATGATTATGCAACATCTTGGAAGGAGTGTCATCAGATATGTCACCTTACTGTGATAAGTGACCCTTTTTTCCCCGATTCTCCCGAATTCCGGGAGTGCGTTGAATGATCCTCGCAGAGTCGTTATTAAACTAATCAAGGATTATCTAAGAGAAACATCGGCATCATTGTTGCTTATCAGATTGGTAAAATGGAGCAAAATTTATGAGTACCGCGGTGGTAATATGAAAGACCACTCCAGACTTGTATAATGACATTCGTAATGAGCATGAGACGTCGTCGATTTTATTATTTTATTATTTTATTATTCTATTATTCTATTACGCCCTCAGTGGGCGTTAATGACAAAAGTGACGAAAACCGAATTTACACGGTTACGAAACAGGCAAATTCCCGTCGGTCGACCATGGCGACGAAAAATCACGTGGTCGTTCGGTGCAGCTGATTTCTTTATGGCTGAGATTTTATAATGGTCCATTATCCACTGCGCAATATGCAGCGTCGGGCGGAAATTTGCATACATCTTCACGTGCGAGAGTATCTCACGTGCGTGTGAACGTATGCACTACGATACGAAAAAATATTCATGAATGGGTGTAAACCGTGAATGGATGTAAACGAGCAGAGTCCCACGTGGACAGATGATAAACGAGTTGACTCAAGGAAAAAATTATTAAAAAGGGGAGGTAAAAATATTGGGTGGGGAGAGAATTTCTCTTTTAGCGACTTTCATAGGGGCATTCTTTTTAACGAACTTTCTCCTCGATGCACGTCGTTTTCCGCTCCGCGGAGCACAACCTTGACCAACATGGATACATGTACCTAGGCATAAATGACCTCTATGGATCGTGGAATCGAATTCGACCGGCGTCGAATTTCTTGCCGACCGTTTGTCGAGCCATCGTCGAGCCTATTGCGATCCGTTCAATGACATTTTCCATTTGGCGCTAATTGCGCGGCGTTAAGTGCACTCGCGATGATCATTCTCGCGATTTCGACGAATGTGTCGCTCGGGATCGGGTACTCTCTTGATAATACGTTTGATAATATGACTCTAGAGGTACCGTGAATCGAATGCATGGAACGTACTTGGAGCAAACTTAATACGCTCAACGACGTTGGATTGAACGTAACGGGTGAGTACCGCGGCTAGCTCGTTTGCCCGATTTAATGGATGTCTTTTTGTCGAGGAAATGAAAATCAGATATCCATCGCGGTACCGGCCTGCGGGATAAAATCTGACATCTTATTTGCAATTGCACCGGATGCCCATGACAGAGTTTCGGAATTCTTATAATAGTACTCTTCGGGTCTGAGGACGTCGCGTCGTGGAAAAAGGTTCTCCAGGCTGAGGAATTTTTCTTTTTTTATTAACCCGAGTCAATCGTTTCATTATTTTCCAAGATTCGTTAATTGAGGACAGATGACTGGACCTTCGAGATTCCAACAATGGGAAGCATTGAAATATCCTGTGGTCGTTGTCGGTCGCGGATTGTTAATGAGGTACAGAGTTATGTGGAGTAATGATCTCATAACGATTAGAATCTACTTTGACCCTGGGTCGTTATTTGACGTTCATAGGTCTGCCTTAAGCAGCGAATTATGCATTCAAACCGGGGGTGGACGCGATGAACACCTGTCGTCGGTTCTTCGGCAATTTGCATTAAAAAAGAATAAGTAGTTCGAATAAGCCCGGTTCCTCTTTATCAGGGAGACGTTGACGAGTTGAACCCTTTGTCGCCTTAATTCACCACGAAATGGGAACTCAGTATTTTTCCCCGTTTATTTTTTTTTTGCCGAGAACTATATTCTCCACTCGGCATATAACGAGCCGGAAATATTTTCCGACTCATCGGAAAGGAAGAATCAACTTTGACCTCCTTTGTTCCGTAATGCTAGATTTATTCGGAAATGTCAATTGCAACGTTATCGCGCGACGATGACATTTGTAGGTTACGTGCAGAATCTGTTGCACGTGCATCGTGGCCTGCAATCAGCTGGCGCAGTGGTGCACATTTTCGAGAGCGACAGAGGTACTCATTTTGGCGCCAGCTACAGGTGGTTTGTTAACTATCTCTTGTACGGAGATTAATGTATAAGTAGAGAGCCTAGGATTCCCGTTGCTTCGACGGTCTAGATATACTATGATGCCTAGGAGAGTAACGAGTGATAAGTCAAGATGGGAAAATTATATGTTGGCAGTCGGCGGATTTTTCAACCTCGATAATTAAATTGGATGCACAGGTGATTTACATGTTAATCGGGGCACCTACGCGTAGGTGCGAGGTCGAAAAAGAAAATCGTCAGCGATTTGATTAAGAAATAAATTATTAACCGGGTGAAATTTGCGCGACACACGAATTAGGCGGTACGGGTGTAAACGCAAACGTCGCGTAATGGAGTATTTCTGAGACGACTTGTTAAGGCGGTGGCGCGAAGCGGCTCAAATAATGAGAGCGAGAGAGAGAGGTTTTCAACTTGTGTCAGAAGTCACGCGCCATGACGAGCCCGGCATTAACCAATTTATTACAAGAGAGGAGGATGTTGCAAGGGTCCGGCTGCAGATGTTACGGACGTAGAATAACACACGCGACTGATTTTCGGTGGCTCCGAAATCCGAGGTCCTCCTTATCCCTTTGGGCGGGAATAAAAATCTAGGCACGAAAGGTCCCACCTGCCATATCTTGACGTAAATTGCATATTTCGTTTCAGTGGGGCATTCCGATTTCTGAAAGTTAACGTCCTGTTATGGTGGTGGGAGACGCGCGGTTACACCGTGGCGAGGGTCTTCTCGAAACTCGTCGCCACTCATCCCGACAAAGTCGCCTTCATCTTCGAGGACAAGGAATGGACTTACCAACAGGTACCGGATTTATCAACATATGTCATGTATGGGTTTTTAAGACCACCGATGAATTTTTCTTTAGCTGGAGGAATTCAGCAACCGCATGGGCCGCTACTTCCGGACGAGAAAATTGTCCCGGGGGGACAGCATCGCGCTCATGATGGAAAGTCGACCCGAATATGTCGGGACTTGGCTGGGTCTGAGCAAGGCCGGTTATGTTGCCGCTTTCATTAACACGAATCTACGCCATGGTGTCCTGCTGCACAGCATCCACGCAGCTGGATGTAAGGCCATCATTTACAGTACCGAGTTCAAAGATGGTAGGTGGTGCATGCATTCAACACCGGGAACTCCTTGAATAGGAGTTTTTTTTTTTTTTTACCACCAGAGTAGACGATGTCATTTTTATATGAAATTTCTAGCGATCGATGAAATCAGAGACAAGGTGCCCAACATGGGGCTCTATCAATGGTCCGAATTCCCGGATTCGTCGATCCTGGATGGCGCGATAAATCTCAACACGGCGGTCAGCACGATCCAGGCTGATCCTCTGGTGGTCGACATGGCTATTGGAAGTCCCCGGGACAAATTGATCTACATTTACACGTCCGGGACCACCGGCATGCCCAAGGCTGCCGTTATTAATAATCTCAGGTAAATAAAGCGCGGCCGCTGTCAATGCCAAATTAATTTCTACCGTGTATTCAAATCTCTAGGTTCATGCTGATAGCCTGTGGCATCAAGGCGATGCTGGGTCTGCGTTCCACGGATCGCATTTATGATTCCCTGCCGTTGTATCATACGGCTGGTGGGGTTCTTGGCGTAGGTCAGGCACTGCTCTTAGGAATTCCGGTGGTGCTTCGAAGGCGGTTCAGTGCGTCCAAATTCTGGGAGGACTGCGTCCACTATGACTGCACGGTGAATTTATTTCTTTACCTTTTACAACGGATCACGGTTTGTACGGACTCGCTATGTGAACATCAACTTTGGCTTTTTGGTCAACAGGCTGCACAGTATATTGGCGAGATTTGTCGATATTTATTGACCGTTCCACCTGGTCCATACGATAAGGCGCACCGGGTTAGAATGATGTTCGGAAACGGATTGAGACCTCAAATTTGGAAGGCTTTTGTTGACAGATTTGGGGTTAAACAAATAGGCGAATTCTACGGTGCGACGGAAGGAAATTCTAATTTAGGTAAGCCCTTAAAAGCGTTGAGTCGAGGAGAATGACTGAGCACAACTTTTGTTGTATCTGGCACGCTGCAAGGGATAAATGAAATCTTTTTGTTAATTTAATCGTTGTTATATCGTAGTCAATATAGACAACAGAGTAGGAGCGGTTGGTTTCGTTCCTCGATGTGCCGGGGCTCTGTATCCGGTTGCATTATTAAGAGTAGACGAGGAAACCGGCGAACCCCTCAGAGGCCCTGATGGCTTTTGCATTCCTTGTAAACCAGGTTCGCAAATTATATAAAAAAATATTAACGAATATCCTTCATCGGTCGAAAAATTTATTATAAATAATGTCGAGGTCATTATTTCAGGTGAGGCTGGCGTTTTCGTCGGTAAAATAAATCCGAAAAAGGCGTTGAACGATTTTAGTGGCTACGCGGATAAAGCAGCGTCTGAGCAGAAAATCATTCGGGATGTCTTCAAGAAGGGAGATCGCGTCTTCAATTCGGGTATCGATTGACTTTTTCTCCAGATATTCCATCAAATTATTTACTAAACTGAGATTTTAATTACCCATTTCATTCGTCAGGTGATATTCTCGTAATGGATGAGTTAGGATATTTTTATTTCAAGGATAGGACCGGCGATACCTTCAGGTGATTATTTTTGACTTTCAAATTATCCACGATATAAAAATGTAGAGGGATCGGATTCTCCTCGTGTTTAAAATAGGAAATCATGGAGTATTTTTATCTCGAACCGTTGATTATTTTGACAACAGGTGGAGAGGAGAAAATGTCGCCACTTCGGAGGTGGAAGCCGTCGTCAGCAATGCGATCGGCTTGAAGGATGCGGCTGTTTATGGAGTTGAGGTGAATTGGAGAGGGTGTTAATATTTTCAGTGCGATCATTTTTTAGAAGATACGTAAATTCGTAATCTGATCTTGATAATCTGCTAAGGTTCCTGGGGTTGAAGGCAAGGCTGGCATGGCAGCGATTTATGATCCGGATCAGAATTTAAATCTGAAGGAACTCGAGGAAGGAGTGAAGAAGGCGCTTCCTCCATATGCAAGGCCACTGTTCCTCAGAGTACTTTCCGAGCTACCCATGACGGGTAAATTAATATAAATTATTAAAATCGACGAAAGCAGTACTTAGTCTAGATTCACGCGGTACATTGGAGATGTAGGGAAACGGGTCATCGTATAAACGCTACCAGACTGATGTGTTATTAACGATTTTAACTTTCATCCGACCTCATTATTTTTCTGTCCTCTTTTGCAGGAACTTATAAGCTGAAAAAGAAAGACCTGCAATTGGATGGTTATGATATAAACAAGGTAATTGTCGCAATGATATCTGGCGATGTCCGGTATATGAATTTCGGCTTAACGATGCCTTTTCAACAGGTTAAGGATCCACTGTACTTCTTGGATAGGACTGGTTCCTATGTGAGGATCTCGGAAGAACTCTACAAAGATATCATGGAAGAAAAAGTTAGATTATAAGACTTCAGAAAAATTGAACTGCCACTTTAGCTGGACGTTAGATATCTAGTACCATTCGGATTCATTAGTAATGCTTGTTTCATCCCGAGGTCATCGCAAAACGTAATTTATCAAAATAATCTTTATAGGAGAAAATCATTACCGTGATCTATCCTGTGAGAGAACAAGGTAACGAGCTTGTTTTTAAACCTCGTTCTTATCAATCTCGGTAAGGTCCGCGTTAACTAGGATCGACCTACATCTTCGTCTGTAATTGTAAATTAATTATTGACAGTTCTCGACGGAACTGTACTGTTACACTGTGGGAGTATAAGGTGGAAGACAACTTTGGTGATTGTCGAAAGAGATGGATGTTTTTGTTTTAGACTTTTTTTTTATATAACTTAAGAAAATTTAAGGAGTATCGGTTGATTTGTACACAGGTTCGGTGCAATGGCCGTACATTGCGATTCATTCCGATTCCAAGATTCTCGAATTTTCGAACCTCCGGAAATTTCTCACCTTCGCGGAGGCGCAAATCCTGAGGATTCGTAGGTAGAAGGAAAACCTTATTTTCATTTCTTGTGTTTCTTCTTCACTTTTTATAATGTCATGGTTGATCTAGGTAGACGTAAGTTTAATTTATAGATAATCTTAGGGTTACTCGGATACTTTGCATAAACTCTGTGAACTATGACTGGGCGCGTGTGGAGATGTAATCTCATTGTCACGTTCGATAATTAAATAAAGAAAGTGCTGGAATAAACCGCGTCTCCACTGACCTAGGAATACGTTAACCTGACTTATGCGAGCGATTAGGAAATTGTCTGGTGTATACCCATTTTACGGCAACAACGTGTACAACGTAAGCGTAAGTGCGATAATGCGACAAAGAGTCGGCGTCAAAATGTCATAAGTGGAGTACTTTGTATTCGCGTTATTTTTCCAAATTTTTCATCGCTAAGAATTATCGTTTGCGTTGATTTTTCGTTCACGCGTTGAACGGAATGTCAGGGATGACGAACACATCCGAAGAACATCCAACACTTCTCGTCGTCGTATCGGGATGAATCAGAGACTGGACAAATGTGTGAAAGTATTATGTATGTACGTGTAAGACCGTATAAGCACTCGCGACGACGTTTCGCCAGTGTTTCCGAACACGAGCGAGTGCGTTTGCGCGAAAGCGGTAGTTTCCGAGGAGCTGGCGAGAAGGCCGCTGAATACACGTCCGCGAGTGTTCCAAACCCAAAGTCCGAAATCGGAATCGACAAGTTTTAAACGTGAATCAAGAGAAAAAATCCACCAATCTCCAAAAACAACCGTGTCGACCTGTAAGCGAGCTGCATCGACGTCAAACGCGTCAGCATTTCCATAATTGCTCCGATTGCTCGAATACGCTTGCTTAACCCTCCTCTATGCAAAATAGAGTTAAGCGTCAGTACGTCTTAATATGTACGGATTTAATATTAAATAACTCGGGGTGACGATAAGAATTGACGAAACGTAGATATTTTTTTTGTTATATGCTCGTAAATGACATACGGGGTGTGTTAGATTTTTTGGATGATTGTTTACTTGCAACCGATAGCGAGTTCTCGGATCATGGAAATTACCTTCGCTTATCGTTATCACCCGCTTGATGTTGTGTCATTGTATTCGGCACAGAATTGCGGCAATTCCTGATAAAGATCTCCATCATTCGGTCATTTTGTTTTCGACCTGGCGTGTTCCCGTTCATTGGAGCGAAAATTATTGCATAATAAGTGGCGAGGAAATGTGTGCATAGTTGTAAGAGCAATCGCCGGTATATCGAGGTTTTTTAATACATCGGTGCTCACGATTTGCAGGAGTCATGGAAGAGAATAAATTTGGATTTGCCATCGATCGTGGCGGCACTTTCACCGACGTGTATGCGAAATGTCCTGGGGGGAAAATACGAGTTATGAAATTGCTGTCCGTTGATCCTGCCAACTACGAGGATGCGCCTCGTGAAGGAATTCGCCGGATTTTGGAGCAGGTGATGGAATACTAATCGCCGGAGGGGTTAAACTGAAAGGGGAAAGGAAACAAACGTTTATTTTGTAGGAAACGGGGAAGTCCATGCGAGATGAGGTGGATACATCGATGATAGGATGGATCCGAATGGGAACAACGGTTGCAACAAATGCGCTCCTGGAACGCAAAGGAGCGAAAATGGCTCTTCTCATCAATGCAGGATTTAAAGACCTTCTCTTTATTGGAAATCAGGCTAGGCCGAATATTTTCGACTTGGTTCGTAGCCCATTATTTGTTACGAAAAATCTTAAGATGATAATGGTATCGTAATTGTAGGAAATCGTTACACCAGAAGTATTATACTCTACGGTTATAGAAGTGAAGTGCAGAGTAATACCAGCTTTGCCAGGGAAGTGTCACTTAGACAAGAAATCATGGCGAAAAGTCACGGGATCCACAGGTGAAGACTTATATGTAATTCAAGAGCTCGACGAGGATTCTTTAAAGAAGGACTTGGAGAATCTATTGGCATCGGGGATAGAGAGCTTGGCTGTCGTTTTGGCTTATAGTTATACGTAAGAAAAATGTTTGTATCTAAAAAAGAGATGGTGCTGCGTCTAGAAAATTGATGTCGGGTAGATTTCTAATCGAGGTACTTTTATCTTGACTCGTTCTTTGTCCAGCTGTGTTATTTTAGTAAGGGGTCAGAAATTAACATATTATCGTCTTTCTAACGTAGGTTTGCAGATCATGAAGTAAAAGTCGGGGAGCTGGCAAAGGAAATGGGATTCTCTCAAGTGTCTTTGTCCCATGAAGTTATGCCTATGACCAGGATCGTTTCCAGAGGATTCACCGCATCGGCTGATGCCTACCTAACACCTCATATAAAAAATTACTTGAAGGTGAAGGAATTAAAAAAATGCCCTATTTAAATTTAAATTCGTAAGAGATGTAGAGACGTTCTCCTTTCAGGGTTTCGCATCTGGCTTCAAAGAGAACCTTAAAGGAGTGAATGTTCTCTTCATGCAGAGTGACGGAGGACTCACGCCAATGAGCTCGTGAGTTTGATAAGGCCCATTGAATGTTAAATGTATTGAATTTACCTTAAAAATTTGGGAGCAGGTTCAATGGGTCCCGAGCTATTTTATCAGGGCCTGCAGGTGGTGTCGTCGGGTATGCCATGACAACTTATGGGAAGGAAACCAATCTGCCGATCATTGGCTTTGACATGGGGGGAACTTCCACCGATGTCAGTCGTTATGGCGGAAGCTACGAGCACGTGTACGAAACCACCACAGCTGGGGTCACTATACAAGCAGCTCAGGTCCGAAGCATACGTAAGATCCATAATTTATTTGACTTCGTTTCATTTTTTATTTCCTTTTCTAGCTGGATGTGAACACAGTAGCTGCCGGAGGAGGGTCGATGTTGTTCTTCAGATCAGGTCTTTTTGAAGTAGGACCCGAAAGTGCTGGAGCTCATCCCGGGCCATCCTGCTACAAAAAAGGAGGTCCTTTAGCGGTCACGGATGCCAACCTCGTTCTTGGCAGACTTTTGCCGGAATATTTTCCCAAAATTTTTGGTCCCGACGAGAACGAACCGCTGGATAAACAGCGCTCCATGGAAGCCTTTACGAAGTTGACCGAAGAAGTATGGGAAACGCCGGTTGCGTGGAACGTGAAGTTTCCGCATTTTTAAAAAATCCATTTTGTACGCAGATCAACAGTTTTTTGGTAAATGAGGAAACGCAACATGGTAGCGAAGGGATGACCGTAGAAGAAGTTGCCATGGGATTTGTCAGGGTCGCAAACGAGGCGATGTGTCGACCGATACGAGCTCTTACCCAAGTAATTCTTATACTTTTGTTGTAACTATTCAAGTCGAGGGGTTATTAGTTGATGCGTTTCTTAGGCCAAAGGGTATGACACTTCGCAACACATTCTCGCGTGTTTCGGGGGAGCTGGTGGACAACACGCGTGCGCCATTGCTAGGTCTCTTGGAATGGGAACGGTTTTTGTCCACAAGTATGCTGGAATTCTGTCAGCATACGGTATGGCATTGGCGGACGTTGTCGAGGAAGTGCAGGAGCCAAGTGCTGAGATTTATTGCGCAGGTATTAATGACATTTTTATGACGAGGAAGGTATTAAAAAATATTTACCGCAACGTTCTCGCAGAGTCATTCGAACGCCTGGATGAACGTTTGGACAGCCTGGCTGAAAAGTCGACGGGAAAATTACGCGATCAAGGATTTTCGGAGTCTCAAATTTGTATGGAGTATTTTCTACATCTCCGGTATCAAGGCACGGACTGTGCTCTGATGTGCACTCCAAAAACTGGAGCAGAAACGAAGGCACCAGGGACGAAGCATGGAGATTTCCTTACGTCTTTCTTGGAGAGGTAAAGATAATTTCTTTTTTTTTTAATGTAAAGACCCATGTAGTACTATTTTTAATACATTTAAATTTTTTAATTTCTTTTCAAGGTATAACATGGAATTCGGATTTGTCATGCCAGACCGAAAAATTTTGGTAAATGATATCAGAGTCCGGGGAATTGGCAGGCAAAACATCACCGAAGATCCGATACTTCCTCCTTCATCGGAAATGCCGAAACACGAAAAAGTTAGTCGTAAAGGATTTTTTGCAACGAGTCTTGAGGATTCAGATTTATGAAAATGAATGCACTCGATACTATGTGCTAATTTCTTTCAGACTACCTCGGTATACTTCGAAAATGGTTATCAAGAGACTAAGGTGTACACCTTGGAGTCCTTATCACCTGGTCATAAGATATCCGGACCAGTTATAATTATGGATAGCTTAAGTACTCTTTTGGTTGAACCAGATTGCACTGCCGTGATTACGCCACGAGGTGATGTCAAAATCACAATTGGTAAAGGTCTACGACCGAAAGTAACTACCGAGTTGGATGCCATTCAACTAAGCATTTTTTCTCATCGATTTATGAGCATTGCCGAACAGATGGGGAGGTAATTGCACGGGTTGTTATTTATTCCAGAGACATTTATTCCGGTCATTGTATCAGGTTAATACGGTCAATTTGTTTTTAAGGATTTTACAAAGGACATCGATATCGACAAATATAAAGGAACGTTTGGACTTCTCGTGTGCAGTTTTCGGCCCCGATGGAGGTCTGGTATCTAATGCACCGCACATACCGGTGCATCTAGGTGCAATGCAGGAAACCGTTCAGTATCAAATGAGAGCTTTCAAGGGTGATTTCACCCCGGGGGATGTCATACTCGCGAATCATCCAATGGCCGGTGGATCACATCTTCCGGATCTCACTGTGATCACTCCAGTGTTCTATAGGTAGATTTATGTGTATATTAAAAAATATGTGTTAACATAGGTCGGCTGAATTTTTTTATACGAATTGAAGGGATGTCCCGAAACCGGTGTTCTTCGTGGCAAGTAGAGGACATCATGCCGATATCGGTGGAATTACCCCAGGCTCCATGCCACCTCACTCTACCACGTTATCACAGGTACATTAAAAATAACTGGCTTTCGACATTTGTTCGAAACTTCATCAGATTATCTCTGAACTTCTGAAGGATACCATTTATATTTAGGAAGGTGCTACATTCAAGAGCTTCCTGTTGGTTCACAAAGGAGTGTTCCGAGAGAAGGAACTTACTGAGGCGTTGATGGCGCCTGGAAAAATTCCCGGCAGTTCTGGAACGAGGAATCTTTCGGACAATCTCAGCGATTTAAAGGCTCAAATTGCTGCCAATAATAAGGTCAAAAGGCGATTAACTTCTCATATAAAGTATATTATGTTTCGGTACTCTAGTGTTGTAATACGATGAGGACGATGTGCAGGGTTCGCAGTTGGTGAACGAGCTCATCGATGCCTATGGCTTGGACGTCGTCCAAGCATACATGGGACACATACAACACAATGCTGAAGTTGCAGTTCGCGACATGCTAAAACTTGTCGGAAACAAGGTTTTACAGGAAACTGGAAGTGCGACCGTCACGGCGCAGGATTATCTCGATGACGGAAGCGTCATTAAATTAAGACTGGACTTTGACGTTGAAAAGGGCGAAGCGACCTGCGATTTTAGGTACACTTTTATTTTCGACTCCGCTACTTATGATCTTGCTACAAAAATGATTAATGATTTTTAATTATTTCAATCATGTACAGTGGTACCGGGTACGAAGTGTGGGGTAACTGTAACGCCCCGAAAGCAATTACACTTTCCGCGTTAATTTATTGCCTGAGGTGCATTGTTGGTCGCGATGTTCCGCTGAATCAGGTATATATAAACGATTGCTTACTGAATAATAATTTTATGAAATTTATTTAAGTGAGAAAATGGTAATTTAGGGGTGCCTTAAACCGGTCAAAGTGATCATACCAAGGGGATCCTTGTTGGATCCATCAGAGGAAGCTGCTGTAGTCGGAGGGAACGTCCTCACATCTCAGCGCATCGTTGACGTTATTTTAACTGCATTCGGTGCATGCGCTGCATCCCAAGGATGCATGAACAACATCACTTTGGGGACAGAAGAATGGGGATATTACGAAACCGTTGCCGGTGGAAGTGGCGCCGTAAGTTTTGGCAGTTCCAAAAGTTTTGGAATTCAATTATGATTATGAATAAAAAAGGGCTTATTCTTCTATAAGTGATGCGAAAAGTTTTTCCTGGGGTGGAGATTGTATCAATTTTTAGAGCGGAGGTATTCACATGTACCCGACCCTTGTTTTAATTTATTAATTGAAGGGACCAACGTGGAACGGCCGAGGTGGAATACACACGCACATGACCAACACGAGAATTACTGATCCAGAAATTTTGGAACTTCGGTATCCTGTGATCTTGAACAGATTTTCTCTGCGCTTTGGAAGTGGCGGCGACGGGGCACACCACGGGGGCGAGGGGGTTGTTCGCGAGATGACTTTCAGGTAAATTATTAAATCCATTCCCGCGTATCTTAAATTAATTTTACACCTACGTTAACAGGGCACCCTTAACGTTGTCCGTCCTAACCGAGAGGAGGGTCCACAGTCCCCCGGGCTTGAATGGCGGGTCTCCAGGTGCTCGAGGAAGGAACACCTTGAAGAGAGCAAGTGGCAGACATATCAATCTCGGCCCGAAAACGGCCGTTCCAATTTTGACAGGAGTAAGTAGATCGTCCTCGACTTTTTCAAAATTTAATTCACTATCGCACCGTGAAAAAAACAAATAATTACAGGATTACTTTAGAGGCCTTATTTAGAAGGATTTATATATGCCGACATCGGTCACAGAGCGTTCCAGCGTATGATGGATGTTTTAGTGTTTTAGCTCCCTTTCTCCAGATTCGCGACAGGATGCAGTCGGTAAAAAGTTGGAGAGAGATGGAAAAGGGAAGCGGGCATGCAGTAATATTATTAGGACATCCGTGGGGGAGCTCCGACGTCTCGCAAGGACATTCCGGCCCTGAATAATGATGATCGAGGGGAACTCCGCTCGAAGGATCGGCCTAGGTGGAAGCGGAGCGAAAGATTCGCCGGTTTTATGCGGCCTCGTAAAGATTTTATCCTCGTGGATGAGGCTGCCTTTCTTCGTCCACGCAGCTAGTCCGTGGTCGTACGGACGACCCTCTTTCGTCCCCGGTTTTACCTACACGTACAAGTATTGGTACACTTCCTGGTGTACGTACACCCGACCTGCTCACCAACCTCGGTGACGAGGCGTCGCGCGCATAAAGAGGCGACGCCTCGCCAAAGTCGTATGTTCCATTGACTAAGCTGGGAATAATTCCGTCTCGTGGTCCTTTGTTTCACTGTCTGCTTAGGGCAAAAAAGGAAGCCCCTTGCGGTTCCATCGGAAACGTACAGCCAAACTTCTGAGCCCACCACTATCACGAAAATTTCGGGAATTAATTGAGAATGCTTGGATTTCTTTTTTCGTTTCAGGACACGTTCGTTTTGGAGACTCCGGGTGGTGGCGGATATGGGGTCCCGGGAACGGCTATGGTGTTTTCGAAAAAACCAGCCGTTGGATTGGTCGGCCGTGGAAGCGTTTTCGAGTACAAAATGGCTCAGGAGTCCGTGTAAATTAATTGACTCGGAATTTCAAGAACGGCCGAAATACCGCACTAACTTCGTTAACCCGCACGATAATACTTCATTAGAGTTAATGGACGGTATATGGAAATTGGAACAATTTTCCGCTTAATTTGGTTACCGACTATTAGTGTTGTCAGTGTTGCATTATTCAATATCCCCCAATGGAAGCCCAAGGATTTTTGCATTTTGAACGCACCTCCCCGCAACGTTTTAAAAACGTTGAGGGAAATATTTCTCTACCCACATCCAGGGCCTGTGGTCATTATTTTGGGGAATCATTTTCGCGTCGGTGGGGGTTTATGATATAATAAATATTGCTACGATTAGTGAGGAGTTTACGGATCGCGTTCGGTCGAACGCGTCGATTTCCGTCCGATCTGTCAATTAGTTCCATAATATTTGCGGAACGGATACCGAATACGTCGGCCCATTTCGCGATGGTCATTAAGTCTCGATAATCGATCGTCGCGAGATCACACCTAAATGAGATTTAATTCGGCCAATTCGATCTAGGTCAGCGAGCTTCATTAGCTTCAGATGGAATATGGTCGCGCTTTCATTTCCGGGCCGGATAATTAACGTTGTCGATCGAATAATCGCAGGTCCGACCTTAGCGCCGACTGCCGCCTCGTTATTCGGAAATCGCGAAATTAGATCGACAATCGACGTCGACGGCACGATCGAACGGAAATTAACGCTTGACCGGGCTTGCGTTCCCGCGCGCTCAGTTAGCGCCGAGAAAAACTATCAAAAACGTGGGCTTTATTTGCCAGGAAGTTCGCCCTCTTTCCCCGCGATTGCGAGAAACCGGGGAAGAAGCGTTAACACCTCTCGGGGTAACTTCGTCGGCAAAATTGCGCTCTATTTCGCTCCCGCTCCGGAAAGTCGCGACTCGGCAAACTTTAATGAGGTACATTATCGCGAGAGTATTCGCTCCTCGCTCCTTCGATCCATATTTAATGCTTATTTTAATCGGAGATGTTGCGGAGGAAGCGGCGGAGTCGAGGGAAAAATTGCTCTCGGTTTAAGCACCCCGGTAGATGACTTCGACTCCTGGACGTCGAGGTATACTTTTTGCCCCGGGGACAATTAGTCCTCGTTACATTAACGATTTTGCTTGTAGAGCAAACACGCTTCGACACTGCCCGACGAAGCTCTCACCACTTGGGACAAAAGCTCCTGGATCACCGAATAAACCGCCCCCTTCCCGCACAATTTAGCAGCCCTTTGGTCGGCGCGAGTGCTCCCCATTTGCGGAGATTCCGCGACGAGATTCTATCAGGCTCCTTCAAGGATCGTTGACAATTAGCTCGGTGAACGACGGACCGTAGCGATCGAAGGGAAACGTGACCCGTAAGACAGGATCGGCGCCTTTCTGGTAGGTCCGTGAAAGCTCTTTGAAGGGGCCGAAAGCTTCCGAGACAAGGCGGCTCTGATTGGTACGAAGAAAATTGGATCTCCTCCGCGAGTCTCTTTGCCAGCTCCAGTGAGAGGCTCGAACCTTAAGGCGATTAGCTCTCATTTTTCGGAGATTTCGAGAAAATGACCGCGTCTGCGGCCGAAAGCCGGGCGACCGACCCGAAAAGCTTTCGTGCATCCTCCGAAGAATGGTCTTAATCTCCGCCGGCGGATCCCGCTAGTTTACGACCGTTTTACCAAGTGCTTTACCGCTCACTGCTCTTTCATCGAACTTTAGCGCTGAATTACGCTCGACCGATCACTCGATGTCTGCTCTCATCCCTCGAATCGACCTCGAAAAGAATTTATTCTTCCACCTACTTTCCCGTGTCTGCCGCCATTTTGCATCGACGGTAAATTTTAGAAAATCTGGAGACGTTGAACGTAATTCCAGCTCGTCGCATTAAGGATCTCTATTTTTTATGTTATAACGCGACAATGTCTGCAATTTCCTACGCCATGGAAGTTAGTCCAGAGGTAGTGAAAGCTCCGTATGGACATTAGCACCCGAGATGGGAATTCTTTCGCGAAAACAATGTGCTCTTGTCGATACAAAAGAAAATGGGGGCCATCCCGGCCACTCTCTGCCTTTTATTCCTGGTTAGAGAAAGTCCAGGTTTACGTCTCTCCTTCTTTACAACGTAAACTTCACGAGTCGCTCGTTCTCTTACTTTACGGCTCATTGACCGTGTCCGTTTCTGACGTCCAGCTCGGTGCTGGACCTCATTCCAAACAGTGCTTCGGGTACCTCTCGTTTTATGGAACCCGCGGGATTTATACCGTAATATCCAGCTTGGTATATTATTAACGCCGGGAGAATGAAAGTGCGGCAAATAGTTGCATTTAGTTTGTTGAAAGAGAGGGCGAGAAGGTAAGGACAGCAGGCATGGCTCTTCAGGAATTTCATCGGCAAGAAATAATGACTTTTTCGCGACGGGCTCTATCGACGGATATTTCGATACAAATGGCTCGCGAGAATTTATCGCGATTAATTTCAGCCTTTACGAGTATCAAGGACTCCTTCGTTCAAACATTGGCTAGGTGAAATCCAATAAGCATTTAACCAGTACACCCTGACCCCTGTAGAGTCGGAAGCACCGACGGGTCAAAGCTCGAGAACGACCTCTCCATAAAACGGGACCTCCGTAACCAGTCCTTCCAGTTGGATGTTTTACGAGGACGACAGGGTGAAATCGAGATATCGAACCGAAGGTCTCTCGCGGCAAAAAGTCCGGATGTTCGAGTCGACCGACGCCCTTTGCGAGATCTAGCCTTGAAGGACCGACCGAAGACTAGAAACTGGATACTGGAAGATCGGTCATAACGGGTAACCAAGTTCTCCTGGAACTCTGCTTCCCAGGATCTTCCGGAGAGTTTGGAAAACTTGGACCAGGGACTTTGAACGACCCAGGAGCCCTGAACGATCCCAGGATACCGTAAAAAGCTGTTCTCAAAGGGATAGGCAGGACTCTAGAGAAGACTGCATCATCCCTTTCTAAAAATACGTAAAAAGCGACACGTGTTCAGAAAACGCATTCCAGCAAGAAGGTACGTCCTCCAGTTGTGTGACATCTTGCAGGAAAAAATCGCCTCGTCAGGATCGACCTCGGGTCACGAGGACGTCCGACGAATGCGAAGGAAATTTTGCCGACAAAACGGCGAAGGGGAGGCGCGTCCATTTTCTGTCCCTGGCGCGTCCTGCATCCGGAAATTGTGTTTGGTATATTTTGGCCTGGACGGTTTACCGTCAGACCGAGACGAGGACCGAGAAGATGCCCTCGGAGTACCGCACGGGGAAGTCGTCCTTCCCATTTTCCTCATCTTTGAGAAACGTTGGGATTCTCTCTCGACGCGCGCCAAAGGGCTGAGAGCGCTGCAAATCGCAGCCGGGGTCGTCCAAGCGTTTTATGCACCGAGACGATCCGTGAGGTTCCGACTCGACGCGGAAGAAAGTCGCGGGTCCTTTGCCTTGGCGGAATGTTTGCGGAACGTTAGGCTTCGCCCGGCGTCGCGGCGCAGGAAATGTGGGCCGTGTTTGCGGGGAGGCTGGGCGCCGCTGCATTGTCTCTCGTAATGGCATGCGAGAGGCTTTGAGACCGCTTCAGGATTTGGGTCGGCCCTGAAGAGGGCGACTTCCGACTTAAAGGTAAGCGATCGACTTCTTCTCGCGACGGCCTCTTTCGAGCATTTCCTATCTGTCGAGCCTGCGGCGGTCGGTTGCGGTTTACGCGTCGCGGAATGGCCGGCAATCGGGATTATCTTCGAAGGTGCACTTTGGACGCGGGGGATATTCCATGGATACTCTGTAGGTACGCTCTAGGTACCCTATAGGTACTCTTTGGGTCCCAGCCTAGGCGCTCGGTACATGTCCTTCCCATACGCCGCTGTAAAGTATGTATATCCAGCTAGCGCCTGATACCCCGAAACAATGGGACATTCGCGATACGTGCGTGTCGCCGATATTGGACACAGGGTAGCAAGGTCCCAAACAGCCGAAGATCAAAGTTTATCGATCTCGCCCTCTCGCTCGCGTCAAAGCCATAACCATGAGAGTCCTCGATGCCTCGAAATTAATTATTCCGAGGGTATTCCGGAATTATTCGACGCCCGAGCAAGATCGCAAGAAGTCCGAGGTCCTGTCTTTCGGGAAGAAGCTCCGGAAACTCTGCTTCAGCTGGTCGGGGTTCAACCAGTACGGACTGTTCGCCCACGATATCATCAACACGGACATCTCGTACGTCCAGGAAGCGGTGGATCGGCTGCCCCCTGAGATGGTAGATGCCAGAAATTTCAGGTACCTCCTAATCAATCCGTCAATTCAGGTGACGATCATCTTATTCGCCCTCTATCCGAATTTCCTCCGCAGACTCATGCGAGCTCATCACCTGAGCATGCTGAGGAAGGTCCTACCGCAGGAAAAGTGGATCACTTTCGAGGAGGACCTGGCGTACCGGTATCTGGATCCCTACATCAAGGACGTCATCCAAGAACGCCGGGAGTACCATGAGTTTGGCGATTTGAACTTTTCCGAGAAACTAAAATATTAAATCCCCTCAAGTTATCGAGATGTACGAGTTTTCGAGCTGGTTGTTGCGTTGGGGCCAATTCGCGGATCCATGGGCCTAGGCGAAGAAGCCAACATGGCGAAGCCGCTCGGGCGCGAACGGTGGTCGAGCCGGAAGGACCACTCGGGCGACTCCGTCGCCGGAGTCCCGGCGGTTTCGAAACGCTAAAGCAACGGGATAAGCACCCTCGGGCTCGTTCTCGAGAGCTCTTTCCTCGCCCCGCGAGCCGAAAGATCTCGATCCGCATGTGTGCTCACTCGAGTACTCGCCACTCGGCCGTGGGCGCCTCTAGTGCAAGGAATATACCCCGCAAGTGTACTCAATTTCGCGTTGCACGCGGCCTTCGCTAACGACCTGCGAGCCTTCCTCCACCCGTCGGGAGACTCCTCGATGAGGTCCAATCCCGGCTCTTCCGCAAAATGTTGGATCGCTCTCGCGTAACGCAAGCTCGAGTGGCGTCCCCGGCCTTTGTGCCCTCCCCTGGGAACAAGAATTGAAAATCGCCCCCCTCGATCGTAACACCGCCCCTCTGGATCTCGGCTTAATAAACCGATCTGCGTGTCGTCCGCGACGGCTCGAGGGTGGTCTGGGCTAATTTGCAGGACGCGTATAAAACCTCGTCCGCGACATATGGAGCAGTGCGTAAATAAAGTACCCCTCGCTACGTCGAGGGTACTAAACGCTTAATTAAAGCGCGCGACGCGACATACTTACGCCTCGCTTTTAAGAACCGGACCAGCCTGTGCTCGAGCTTTACGGAGCCTTAGCATTAATCGCCGGAACGATCCTGCCCGCTGATGCGACTTTATCCGAAAGCCCCTCTCGTTTCCTTCGCGTTGGCCGTTTCCACCGAGGGATTTATTTATGCCGCGAGATGTGATCGTTCGCATATTTAGTTATCCGAGCCAGGCAAGACTCGTCATCGTTTCGGAATATCGGCGATTTCCCGCACCTTGGGTATCGATGGGCTCGTTTCAAGGATTTGATTAACAGAAAGTATCGAGGGCTCGCGTCAATTCGAGGCGCGATAAAGTATACCTCGGTGGTCTCAAGTTCGACGATAAACCCAGGTCTCGCTTGACTTTTGCACCTTTCCCGCTTTACTCGGACGCGATTCACAGGTGCGGCGCGGAGCTCGTCTCGAACGAGAAGATGAAATTACCGAAGTTGCGAATTGGCTTCGAAACGCGCTCGTTAATCCATGGGAACGTACGCGTCGAGTGGTTCGCTCGTTTGGGAGGTGCTCGGTGGTTTCAACATTCGATCGGGCGGAAAGTTCTCTGGATTTCGGCATTTTTGTGGCTATTTAAGAAATTAGTATATTAAATCATTGGTCGTAAGTAAAAAAAAAAAAATGGTGGGAAATTTTGGGGTTTTATTGATTTTATGAGGTTAAATTGGAATGTATTGAAGGGTGGATTCAAATGACACGAGGGACGACGAAGTCATGTGTGTGGCGTCATAAGTGTAATGCACCTATGAATATCCGCGCATACTAGTGTACGCACCTTAATCTACCTGTATGTAAATTTCATGCGGTGCAGAAGTTCTGGGAGATACATCCGTACATGCAGGCCATGTTAATACATGGATATGTACCGTAGGAATTGGCGTCAAGCTCGCGAGGCTCGAGAAGGCCTAGAGAGGAAAGGACGAAGAGGGGACGCGTTCGAGGAAATGGCGAAAATGGAATTTCCTTCGACCTAATGGCAGGAAACACGAGGGCAAATCTTTGTTTAATATCGCGGTCGGCAAGTGGGGTGGCAAAGGGACTGGAAATGGCGGTCCCTCGGGATGAACAGAGAGGGACGTCCTCTTTCCCTGGAGCTGTCCACTCTTTCGAGGTCTCGCCGGCTCTTAAACTGACTTCCATTTTCCAGGGCGCGGATTAGCTACGCATCTCGACAGTCGGTTATTTGCATACATCCCCGTAATCCCAGGAGCGAAACGGCATTGTGGACCGCACAGAGGCGAACTTTCGGAGCTTTCGGAGAGAGAAAGCTCCTCCTCGTTTGACCGACCCATGCTCTTTCGACCTCCCTTCCCAGGGTCGGGAACTTGACGAGGGAATTCGCCTCGAATCCGAGAACCGACGTTACAGAGCCGGGGCTCGCATTTAAATAAATCGATATCCTTCCCTCCATCCCACGAGGCCGGAAGTGACGCCGGAAGGCGGACGTTTGACGAGTCGGTGGGGCATTAGCCGGAAGTGGCTCTTTTGCCTCTTCGCCGTTGTTTCTCGCCATGGCGTCGCGAAGGTTTCCTCCCCGGGGAACGTTGTGATCCTCCTCGTTTACAGGGACTCCTAGTTCTACCTAATTATCCACTGACACGAATTCATTTGGATAACGAGCTGGAAGTGGGAGTGCCCGCGGTGTCTTATCGCGTCACCGTGCCACGTGATAAGCGCGTCCACGGTAAGCAGCGGGATTTTAGCTGGAACTTGGCCGGCACTCTGCTAATTAGCGAAACGTGGTAAAAGGCGTTGAAATTTAGAGATTTTCGGTGAAATGGGTAGAAATTGAATCTATATATAGAGTTAAAATCCAGTAAAGGGGTGAATTTGACCGTTTAATGTTTTTACGTGCGTTTTCCATTTATTTCACAGATACAAGCTCTAAGGAACGACAGTCGTGGGGTACGTCTCGCTACTTTAGAGAATTAATCAGTCAGGAAGTGCGAGCAGCCTCGTAGCAATACGGCGACAATTTGGTTATAATTCGCGGAGCTTTGAACAGCAAGGGGCTATCTGGATTTCCGGACGACTACCCGCAACCCGTTTTAGACCCTTCCTGGCAAAGGGAAGTTATCCTTGTGGTATTGTCTTCCTCACGGAAAATGGTTCCATTTCGCTTATCCGAGCGCCAGGGAACTGGCGTCTTCGGCACGAAATTTCGAGCCGCGTTGATTGCAAATTGCGAGCGATATATGAATTTGCGAGAGTGGAAAATTTTCTTGCCACAATGGCGGGTCAAGTAGCTGCGACTTTTTGTTGACGGGCAAACCGGCGTCGCCGAATTCGCCGGTTGGTCCGGGCGGGGGATGGCCGATTGTTGTTTTAAGCTCTTCATTTATCTGCATTGTCAATTGAACTTTCGGCGGGGTGGAAATGCGCGGATAAACCCGTGAAATTCCTGTCAGGGACGATCGGGCGCCGACTGGCTCCGGGAGAAAATAAAGCTGCTTCCCCCGGAAGCTGCGAAACATGCGAACCGCTCGACTCTGGAAATCCAACCGTCCGATCCGGAAGTCGTTTGTTGGCCGGTCTGCGGCTTCGGCGAACAAACTCCGCTCGCCGAGAATCGGAAATTGACGAGCGGTCGGGCCAAGTCGAGATCCGTTTCCTATTCTCGAGTATGCAAACTACCGATACGTCCCTCTGCTGGATAAGGCGATCTAATCTGCAGATTCGGAACGTTTCCCCATTTTTTCTGACTAATTTACGAAATGGACCCTGTTGGTGCTCTTCGTCTTCACTGACCGCCCGAGCTCTAAACTCCGTTGGATCTTCGAATTATGCAAACTCCAGCTTTTAACGCGATAAAGACGAGGATGGAATCCTGATACCGGGACATCTTCTGATATCGATTCGAAAGATTCCCCTGCATGAATAATGTAACGCGGCCTGATTGCGAGGAGCTCGGGGGATTGCTCAATAGGGAGTAATTGTTATGACTGGGGCTTGTTTAATTAATTTAATTTCTTTTTTTGGCACCATTGTTGGGTATACTTTCGTTTGACAGGATTATGTTTCAATCCAGAGTACGCGCGGGATAATGAGGTAACGAAATCTGATATTTCATGGTTTGGCTTTGGTGTCGCTTCGAGGGAGTTCTTTCCAGCCTGCTCTGCATGACTATCGGGCATCTCCCTTTACATTTCCCTCTTTCCCCATCTCAGCTTTCCCCCGCGCAGCCTTTCGAGACGGACGGTGAAAAATCCCGGAGCCCTTTTTCTTCCGGAAAATGGGAATCTCGGAGTTCTCTGTATCTGCCTAGATTTTACAGCTGCCCCCTTCTTTCTCCCTGGAACTTCCGTTTCACTCCGCCACCGTTTCCGGATCGAACCGCGGCAGAGGTCGTTACGTCACGCTTTTCCAATACCGCCGGAAACCAAGGTGAATTAGATGGAAATTAAGTTTTAAACTGAAATCCCCATTGCTTCTTCGGACCGTCCTCATCTACTTTTAATGCGGTTGCGTGGCGAACTTTCGAAACGTTCCGTTCCCCCTTTTTTGCCGAATCGCGTCGAGAAAAGCTCACGTCGCGTCGCGACGAGTTGCACGTAGACGTGCAGCTGTCTCTCCGAGTGAAATTTTCCGCAGCGGAATTTTTTTGGATTCGTGCAATTGCCGGTTGTAAATCCTCCATCTTGGATTGGTCGAGGAGGAAGACGGAGGTATTCGCGATCTTTGATTTGGATACTTCAATTGATTAATTTCTGGGAGACTCCGCAGTCTTCCGTCGGCTTCGAGTTCGTTTTCAATTACCACCCTCGACGGGGCCAATTCTTCCCTCGTTTCTTGATTTTCCTCCTCTTTTTTCCTAATCTACTGCAGCGCACGGCAGGTGGCCGAGAAGTGGGGAAAAAGTTCGTTCTTCCATTGAGTCCGACTTAAAGTTTAACTCCTCGGCTGAAAGTTTCACTGCCGGGTGGCGAAACGACGACATTATGATGGCCCGATTCGCGGCGTTCGGTTTTTTCTTGGTTTACAATCCGCAAGGGAAGCGAAATAACTTTCCACCTGAGGACTGCCTTCCAAGACACTCGGGGGAAAGTTTTGAGAAAGACTTTCCGTAAATTCCACGTAATCATGGCAGATCGCAATGTCAGGTATCCGGTGAAATTGCAATACGTCCATTCCGCACCCACGTTTGTGCAAATCGCGTTTTCGGAATTTTTTCACAGAATTTAATTATTTCCGCTCAGAAGTGTGCGAGTCCATGGTTCGGCGTCGGGTTTAAAAATAACATAAAAAATCCATAAAACCTCGGGAGTAACTCCGGTAATTGGGATTTGCTTCGGGCAATATTCAGAGCCCTATTGTTATTGCTTGACTTTTGTAAATGAGGATGTAGTTTGTTAATGTTTCGCAATCCGTTGAATATTTCAGTCTCTGCTACTTCTCTTTGTTACATCCGTCCAGTTCTATCGATATCGCGACTTTTGTATCCAAAAACTATTGGTGAATTTTTTGTGGCGCCGGAATTATTTATTCTAGAGATCGAACGGTTCTACACCACTCGTTCGAATCATCTCGCAAGGCTTCGTTTTGGTTGAACAAGTGGAAGTCTGCATTCGGCACTTGTTGCTTGCACCGGAACGCACCTTACAACTCGGAGCTCTTGTGTTCCCTTTTTGTTAAACCACCAGCCTCTTCAAGTTATTTACTGCCTTCTCTGAAGAGGAGGAAGTAAATTATGAACGGTACGTCCCTGAGGAGCACCCGATCAAGAAGATCCGCCGACGTTAAGTCACCGAGTAAATTTTTTAATCCTCCCTCAGAAAAGACCCTTGCGAGTGTACCCCTTATTCAGACATTTCCCTGGAATAACACCCAAACGAATAAAGTCTAACCCGATAAATTCATCCAAAATTCATTGCAAAACATTATTTCTCCGAAGCAAATCGAGCCGTCACTCCAAGTAACCAATCGGAATATACTCCGATAATCGACCGATAATTCATTACAGATCGTAAGGCATTTGGAGCGTAATGTCTCATCAAGTACAAGAAGTGTGATTTAATGTTGTTTTCAATGACTGGCCGTAAAAGAAGTCTCCTCGAGCGAGTTTAAGTACAGGGAAATTGGAAAAGCGTTGATGTAGAAAGAAGTAACTCTTGCAGGCTATTTTTCCAAATTTTGCATGCAGGGGGTTAGCTTTCTTGCGAGGCTGCAAATTGAGGCAAATTAACGATGGATCGCGAGATCCTCGCGAATTTGCATCGAATTTGAAAGTCTCGATTTCTTTATAATTTTTCATCAGCCTTGGCCAGCAGAAATGGCTTCTTTTGGCAGTGGAATTTAAGTCTGACTTCGATGTCCAGTGCGCGTCGTCAAGTGGACGTTTTCCGCGAGTCGGTTTAAGTGCGGCCAAATT
Source organism: Orussus abietinus (assembly GCF_000612105.2). Classification (NCBI taxonomy): domain Eukaryota; kingdom Metazoa; phylum Arthropoda; class Insecta; order Hymenoptera; family Orussidae; genus Orussus; species Orussus abietinus. The sequence goes on along the minus strand of NW_019396018.1, from coordinate 80,583 downwards.
GGAAAAACGCGAGCAAGAAGGAAAGGCGAGGGCGTAGCTCGTGTAAGTGGAAGGGACATAGTCGAGGAGGGCTCGAAGGGTGTGAGACGTTCTATAGAAATCGACTTTACGGCCGTGTACGCGAATATATATTTCTGTCTCGACGTCTGCTGCACCCGTGGGAATTGCGGCCCTCGGTGTATCCCGGAAGGTGTTCTGTTCATGACCTATCCCAAGAGAGTTTTGTGCCTTTTCTTTTCCCCCCAAAATTCCGTTCGAAGACATTACGATTGTCAAATGGAATTTGGATTTTTGAGAGTTGCGATTGCTCACCGACCCTCGAAAAAGTGTGCGAAATCGTCTCTCGGAAATTTTCTCTGCCATCAAATTTTTTTCTGCCCTCTGGATTCGTTTCAATTTTTTTCTTATCCATGGAAGTATTGAAATTGCACACAATTCTGGCGGAATTATCTGGAACGATAAGAGGGCGATATGGGTTGCAGTTCCGAAATGTTAATAGAGAAATTCGCTCGCCAGTATCGAACATGGCCGGGATCGAACGGCGAGTCGAGCGAAGCGAAAGGATTCGTTCAATCAACACGATTGTCTTTTCACGGCCGGTTACGCAGCTTTTCCAATCGAACGAGCGCACACGTCGGTGCGATTTGCCAAACCGTTAATGCACTTCTGTCGATACGGACCAGGTACAATTTCGCGGTATGCAAAATAAAAGCCCGACCGCGGAGGCGTTCCTTCAGAATCGCTCACCTGAGTCCCTTTGATACCAAACCGCCACGTAAAATCATAACGAAATTTCTATCCACGGAGAAAAAACGAGAGCGAACTGTAACCTTGCTAAAACGGTATGATGCACAATGGAAAGATCTTTTTTTTCTAAAAAATCTGTATTTCTGCCGGGGTTTCGGGGTTCAAATTGACCCAATTGCCGGAGGGTGCATATTGCAAACAAACGAGTGGACCTTTGGTTGGTTGAAAGGAGGGAAAAATTTCTCTGAAAAACCGCGGCACGCGTCAGGAAGTTTTCCAGCTGGCTCGAGAGTCTCTGGTATCGGGTCTCGTCCTGGGAGGAGATTCGGGGCCGGTCCTTGTTACCGCCTCGGAATTCCCTTCGACTGCGAATCGGAATGGCGAAACCGTCGTGAAATACATTGCAATCTGTCCTGTATAGGACGAGAGGAGGAGGAAACTCCTTTACTTTCCGGGGAATCCTGGCGAGCCATTCGTCCACCGTAACGCCGTGTCCTTCCGGGCGCGGCGAGTCGCCGTCCTTTTCGCAATCTCCCGGATTCCGTTCGCCCTGGAAAATAAACCGTGATTTCGAATAAAACACGCCGCCCCGAATAAAGTTACCAAGCCCTCGAGGAGCCCTTGCAAAGCTCCCCATAAAACACTCCTTGCAGCTCCTGGGCCGAGGATATTCGCGGATGCAGCTTCAAGGCGCAGTCAGGATCAGAGTCCTGGAATAGGCGCGTCACCTCGCATGGATCACGAGACGCGTCAGAAAATCTCCTCCCCTTGTTTATAAATTCTCATTAATTCCCGTCATCCGTTCATTACGGCGGGATTTCATTAAAAGGGATGCACCCTTCTCGGGGAAAAAAATCCTCGCGACGCGAATGCGTAATGGCGGAAAAAATCGAGCGCGGAGACGAGGATCCTGGCCAGGAAACGGATGAGCGCGAATGGCTCCGGGAGGCTGGAATATACCCAGGGGTAAGATGCCCCATAAACGAGGACCAAAAGGACAACGGCGCTGTCTGCCCGTTGATGAGACTCGGTCGACGTCCACCCTGGTAATGGAGCACGTGAAGGGGTTGCAACTTCCTCTAGCGTCCCTCCACCAGGTCGAACGACCGAGTTTTCCCGAAAATGGCGGCGACTTTTCCGCGGCGTCGATATACCGGGATCTCCTCCACGGCGCGGAATAATTTATGGGGATTATTCGCGCTCGCTTCTGGAAAAAAAAAACTTCGCCGTCGAGGAAGCGAAGACTCCGGGGCTTATTTACGTCACCGTAAACCGCGACTCATGGGGTGGGAAAAAAAATAAAAGCCGGAAAGGAGGTCAATCGACGCCCTTCCTCCTCGAGATTTTCCAGGTTACAGGATCTCTCCATTTCCCGCACCATTTTCGCGGCCGACGAAGACGCCGCAGAGGCACCGCGGAAGAGTGAATTACGCCGGGAATAAAGATGGCGGTGACGTCCTTTTATAATACCGTGATAACGTACTCCTCACCTTCTCCGAGGAGGCAGCCTCTCCGAAGGTCGGAAGAGCTCTCCACGCTAAGGGTGTCTTGGGAGAATGGGAAAATTGCCGGGAAAATTGTGGCGACGCGACGAGGGCCATGAATTTCAAGTCGCCGCGTTTGTCCGTCGACGAGAGCCGAAGTCTCGAGACGTAGCCTCGACCCGACTTTGTAAATGGATCAGAAATTATTCTGGCCGTCCATAATTGCGAGGAAAAATTCTATGAAACTCGTAGATAATTAAGAAACTCGGGAGAGTTTCGCGCCCAACATATATAGGCGCGAAACACTAACCTAGTCATTATCTGCGACGTTTAGCCGGGCTCGTCAAACTGGACCGAGAATGCCGTTTTCTGAACTTCTTGAATGAGTATTGTTATCTTTAACCGGGTTATCGTGATTGGACCTTCCCAGGCTGTATAGGAGCCTGGTCGGTCCTCTCTGCCTTCGACAAGACCTCGCAACGGGTTCAGGGATGAAATAGTAATGATTTACCCACCGGCCGGCATTGTCGAGGCAGCATTTCGAGGGCTGAAGTATTCAAGAGAGGGCCAGCTTGGCTTGCCTCTCTCAGTCTCTCGTTAACTGCCGGAAACTAGTGAACTATAATGGCGGCCTGTTATCGGCGTACCTGTTAGCGGTGGTACTAACGGCACCGGAGAATGGTAATAGTGCGCCGCTGCACCCCCGTCGACGGGGTTGCACCCTGGCCCGTGTCTACGCCAACTTTGCCGTGATTTCGTTAGACCTTTGCGAAATACCGTTTCGAGCTGGGCCGTTGGGCGCCTTCCGTGCAGTTTCACAAGGCACCGGATATAGCCTTTACGATCGGCTCATATTGCAGCGATGGCTTCGCGGAATTCCCGCATCGGGCGCGAGAGTCAACCCCTTTTGCAAGCCGAGCCGAGATCAGTTTCGACGTCGATTCCCCTCGTCGGGGGAGAGAGAAGCAAAGGGAGAGATTTTTTAGTCTAGGCATCGGGGGCCGGTTTGCTTTATGGCCCGTTAATGGCACATTTTTCAGTTTACCGCTCGGCCCGCGTCCGCGCCTTTCCGTCACGGCCTCGAATTGTTTCGGAGTCGATTAATTACTTCGGAATGGCTTATCGACCCGCCGCCAACCGTCCAAACGAGTATCTGACAAATTACGCGCTAATAAAGTTGACCTATTAATCATCTTTGAATGGATACCGTGGCACTTTTCATGGTCTCCAATTTCCCCCTATCTCTTCCCACTTCGCTCAAACCGGCGGTATCGTCGGCTTTATGAACGGTTTCTGCACTTTATCACGGCTCGTTCATCGAATGGCAAATTTACGGCCCCGCCAGGGAGATTTTGCAAAAGGGTTCGTTTCGGAGTAAAGGAGCGTGGAACGCTCCATCGAGATCCTCCGCGTCGTTTTCAGCCGAATCGATCGCCGTATCGGGGGCGATCGATTAAGCACTCCGTTCGAAATTATGCCATCGCTATTGGCGGCCGATCGAGGGAATCCTTTTATTAAATCTCCGGGGAAGGTCGAGAACCGAGGCTCTTTGTCTTTCCCAGCCTCCACTGTCCTCTTTTCAATCGAGTCCCGCAATTGCGTTTTTCCATGGCGGGTCACTCCGGGGCAACCTCACCCTTCGTTAAGGTCACTGTATAAGGGACAAATTACTTTAGAATTGGATTCCAGAGGTGGGCGAGGAAATTGGAATCGATATACCGATGCGAAAGGACTCTTCTTTAGCGCTCGGCCATCCCTGACAAAAACGGAGCAGTTTGAAAAAAAAAAATAACACCTGACCTACCGCAAGAAATTTCCTGGCAGTTTTGCAGGGGTGCAGAGAAGGTGAAATAACAAAATTGAAATTTGAAAATTAGTCGGGGAGGACTCTCTTTAAGTTCTTCGAGCACTCTTGGCCATTCAGCCTCTTCGGGGCGGAATCGGAAGAGGCAAGAAGGTATTATAGCGCAAGCAGCCTAAGAATGCATGATCGATTCTCGAGGAACACGCAATAAGGCGACATCCCACTGCGACGCCATCTCAATTGCATTTCCTCTCTTCCCCCGGTCCCCGCATTTCCGCGCCCCTTAATGCGGGGTTTGTCGGAACTTAAAGCCCTGAAGTTGGCTACAAACGAGGATTGGGAATTTTGCGATTTCCCTTCGACATTTTCTCGTCGAGCTCCGAGGCACCTCGACCTGCATTTCCTCCAGGAGACGATTTTCCTTTTGACAAAGAGCTGGGCAAAAGATCCGGCCATTGCTGATTTTCGTCAATCGAGATACCAGGGGAATTCCTGGTATCCCTAACATCGGCGAAAAGGTGTTCCTTCAACAGACATTAATTCGCAATTCCGCCGTTTTCGCACGTTTCGCTTACCTGGCCGAACGAGGACGGCAACCTCGGTTAAACTTGGGGGAAACGATGTTATGGCCGGAAAATGGCGCGGGGAGGGAATTTTCGTAAGTCGGTCACATCCAGGAGGGAGAGAATTTCCCGAGAAATGGGGAGTAAACGGCATCGGTGGATAGTTCTTCGGGTCAATTTGCATTATTTAGAGATCGAGGACGTCCAGGGAGCTAATCGCGTTAAATCTCGAATTTATGAAGCTTCGGGCAGCTCGGCGGGGGCGACCGAGTTCTTGCGTTATCGCAACTTCGCAATGTAATTTCTGCACTTCCCCTCCCTTTCGAGGAAGTCTCGACGACACCGATGTCGACTTGTAGCTCGGGAAATTTCAACGCGATGAGGAAAACTGACTTATCTTGTCACTTCGATCTCGTTTTCGCGCGTTTCCCTTTCGGCGTTGCATCTCCCTCGGGAGGGAACGGAATGAGCGATAATCGTCGAGTTTTCGCGAAGTTGGCCACGCACGTGTCGAAGTTTCAGGCATTCTGGTCTTCGCGGAATTTCCCGAAATTATTCAAAATGGAAGACTAACAGGGGGCGAGGGAGGAAGAACGGGAGGAGCCGTAATGGTCTCCCCGAGAATCCTTAAACGGGTTTGGCAAGTTCCCCGTTAAAGTTCCGAATTTTCGGCAAGTGTCTACTTGCAGCTTCCGAGAGTCTGCACTTTTCCCCCGACCTCGGGGGTGGTATTGAGTCTTCATCGTGGAAGGCCGAGGACGAGTAAACGAGGGAGAGGAAAATCGAGGGAGGAGACGAAAGTGCCGGAAGTGCATGTTCTGCGATGCGTCGACGCATGATCGAGGAATGCAGCCGAGGGCAATTTTCGTTCCCTTCGTCTTCGGAGTCTGGAAAGTGGACGGGGCTGAAAAATGCAGAGATTTCGGCAGTTAAAGCAGCTTGGAGGAGCCGGCTTGGTTTACGTTCTCATGGTAGCCCCCGCCAGAGGACTTCGGCAATGATCCCGCTTTAGTTTAGCCACCCGCTAAACCGGCGACGACAATTGTCGTGAATTATTACTGATAATCCCAGCTCAGATTCAATTAATAAACTTTACGGCCCCAGGCACTCGCAGCTTCGGAATTAATCCCTCCAAATTGCCGGTTGTTAATACCACCGGAAGCGCTTAACGTCGGTTACACCGAAACTCATAACTCCTCGGGATTTATATTCGAGGGCGAAAGAGTAACGCCGGGGAAAATTTCCGAAGTTTCCTTTCATTAAGCTCGAATTTTGAGGTTAAGATAAAACTGGACAGATGCTGGGAAACTTAATGGCCACTTTACATCCAGCCTTAAATCTATCCAAGCATAAATGCACGACCGACGTTTGGATCGCCACGTAATGACCTCTCCTTTTCGTCCACTTCGGAAGGCTAAATAATGGACGACCGTATTGTTTTCTATTTTCCGAGGTCCCTTTGGAAACACGAAAGAAGAGGGAAGCAAGACTAATCTTCGAGCCCGAGGGAAGCTCGTCCGACGTCTGAGCTTTTCTCGGAAATCCCCCTCCGCGTTCGGTTCTCCACGAGGTAGAGGGAACGAATCGAGGAAGTGCGAGAGGAAATTGTGCGGAGTCTGGATGGACAAAGGGTGGTTCCTGCGGGATAAGATAGGTGCCAGGGGGAATGTCGGGAGGGGCGGTTCCCCTCGAAGACCAGAGGCAATGAGGATAGACGAGAAGGACTTGGCCGCCGACTTTTCCCTTGAACTTGAAAACACCGATTTTTCCTTCCCCTCGAGAGGAAGGAGTTCACCACCCTTGGTCTTGCTTACACCTAGGGGTCGAAATCTCCGATGTCTTGACCCAACGTTACGGTGTCGGAACGGCAAAGGAACTTCGAAGTAAAATCGACCAATAGGTGCACCTTGCGATAGATGCTCTTGTTCATCTACCCTTGATTGAACATCCTTCCCTTTTGGGGGTGTAAAATTCAGCAATCGATTAATTAGGTAGATAAATTTTGGTGAAAGAGAATAAGAGTGACACCCAAGGGGGTGGAGATTCGTAATGGGGTTGACTCGTGGTGCGAGGGTTGCCTTCGGTAATGGGAAGTCAGCCGCTGAGAGAGCCGGTAATTAGGGGAGGAACTTCATTTTCTGCGAGATGCGAGCCGTATAGGATTTTTAGGATGCTCGTAAAAAGCGCCACTTCTCGGCCAGGGATCGCCCGTGCTCTCATAATGGCTGGAATTAAGAGCGAGGGTGCGACGCGGCCAAGTGCTTTACGACTTTCCTCCGATCGAGCGACGTTCCTCTAGACGGTATAAGATGTATCGAAATCGCAAACAAAAGCTGCCCCCGCCGTTAGGTATTTTCCATAGCTCGAGAATTCCATCCAGAAGCTGCCAAACCGCTTCCACCGATCGCCGAATCCAAGATGGCTGCCGCTTCTGCAACCCAGCCGAGCTCATCGAAGTTTTCCAAGGCAATGGTGAACTTTTAATGGGACCTAAGCTGGAATTCGTCACTATCTCCATAGTGGAGATTTAATTCGTGGCCCCGATTCTAGGAAACTCTGTCAACAGCTTCCGGCCTCGGCGCTCATGCGCCTGGTGTGCAAACCCCGTGAGAATCCAATACCCTGCCGACCGGAAAGTGTTAAACGAAGCCATGACGCGGGGAGAGGGGGTTCTGGAAGAGGAGTGCACACTGGCCCGCGTCGTCTTAATATTACCTAGAGCATACATTTGCGAGGGCTTGGAGTACACCGTGCACGGCGGAACACTTATCCAGCCGGGAAGGAAAGCGGAAATAAAGAGGCGCCGGAGAAGCGGAGGCCAAGCGCCGCCATCTTGATGTCTTTGTATCGGCGCCAAGGAGGCGAGGGCGCCAAAAAGCCGCGCGCGTTGTTTCGTGATTAATGGCCGAAATAATGGATCGCGCTTAACATAGTTCGGCGGTAATCAGGCCGCCGCGGGTTAAATTAATAATTAGCTTTGAGTGGGCTCGCGTGGCCGGAAAAGTGTATGATTAATCGCCGGGGAGAGGGAATATTTCCGAGGCCTCTTCTCGTCGAAATAGCACGGCGAAACTTCATCCGACGCGCTCACAATTGGCACCCTCCTCCCAATTATAAGAGCGCCCATCGGGCCTCGAAATTCCTCCGGGAGCTGCACTCAGGCTTTCCCACTTTTTAATCACCGAAGGTAATTGCACCGATCGCCGCCAACGCGAACTTTGCAATCCCCGGCGCTTTGTCTCGCCCCCGTCCGGGGCTAAAACGCCTCGACAAAGGACCGCCTTTTACTGGGAGAGCGCACGTCTTTTTTCCGCCTCTAATAGAGCCTATTATTTTACACGCACGAGACGGTTTTCCACCGGGCCTTAATTAAACGTGTATATTTGTCGGGCAGGGCTAATTCGACGCCCTTCGTCGAGTTAATCAGGCCGACCGGTGCTCAGGGACCACGGGCGATTCTTTGCGCCCTCGAAACAAAGACCGCCATTTGCATTCGACCCCATTCGTTCGAACCTTTTCGAAAATCTACCGAGAACCGAGTTTTCCCTCCCTCCGCCGCGCATAAATACTCGTCGATGGCTCCTCCAGTCTGTTTGCCTTCCTCGAGTCTTTGACGACGGTCCCTTGAGGCAGCTTCTTACAAACGGTCCATCCGTTCTCCATTATTTTTGCAATTTAACCGCTGCTCTAATTGAGCTTCAAAGGCGTATCCTGTATTCCATTACGTCTCGCCCAGGGAGAAAGTTCATCAGCAGCAGGTCCCTTTATGAGCCATGCATCCGGCGGTACCAATTGTCTCGCAAGACGCGGCGAAAGGATTCCTCCAGGACCGTCGCTCGGTCCATTCTCATCTCGGACCTCGGGAAGGGGCAAGTTTGTTAATTACCCGCGAAAAGAAGGGGGTCTGGCTCCCAGAGGTGGCGCACGTATAGCGGAGCGAAGCAATTTGTAGAGATGGTTCAGGGGGTGCCACAATGTTATCTCGCAACGCCACGGCGAGGGATGCTTCCCGCGCCCCAGTTTGTTTGCTCCGGTTTGCATATCAAGATTCCCATTCAGATTTACTCAACGCCTGGACTCCCCCGTATCCGCAATTAAGCCGTGCCCATAATGAACCTAATGAACGGCCAGGAAAGCGTATCGCTAAGCTAGGATGCTCCGATGTGTCCCGTCTTAAGAGCGGTCTCGCGTAAACGAGCGACCAAGGGTGAACTGCCCTCGGCTCGTTCCTCGGGAGGCAAATTTATCATTCGCGGATGGTCTCGTCCTTTCGCCTCTGGGAATTAACCGTCGATCATTGACACCGTATAGTTAAGAATTTAGAACTATAGCTCGTTATTCCTCGTCAAAATAATTGCCAACTCGTTTCAGCTCTCGAGACTCTTTAGGGGTGAGTTCCCAGCAAGTGTCAAAGGAAATGCGTTCAATCCGAGGCGATTTGAAAAATTCATTCGCATTCCCTTGACACCTGGACAAGTGGTCTTGACAGCTAAACTATCCGGATACCATCTCCTGACGGGATTGTCCATGGTTCCAGGAAGACGCGATTTTCCTTCCTTTATGGAACTGCGCGGTTCTGGGGACGTGGATGGAATTTCCGGTCCGAGGTGGGAGTTTCGGGGCGCTGATTCCATGTAATCTCAGGGAGGAAAAAGTACTCTACTACAAATAGGATTTGAATCCATGGCTCGAGGTCGGAATTTCTCGTGGGAATTTTCGGGGTGTCTCTTAAATTCTCAGATCCGCGATGGCAATATTTTTTGCAAAAATATCGATGCCGTCGTCCGGGTCGTTCGTTAATCTCCTCGCGAGATGGGAATATGGAGATGAGCCATTATTCGCTAGTTAGGTAAATGATTTTGCGCCTGCAGTGGCGTCGGGGAATACGCGTTTAATTTGCGATCGTACATACGACACGGAATTGTGTTTTGAGCGGGAAGGGCTGCACGCGCCGGAATTCTCGTACTCGAGCAGGAATGATTTATCCGAGCCCTGGGATGTAGAAGCCGGCGTAAAGCGTCCGCGGGAAATAGATATTTATGCCAGACGTTATCACCCACTGAAGAGACTCGGCGAAAATTTAATTAAATTAGATATTCGTTATCCGCACGCAGCTGCGTTTTTACGTGCGGGAGGTACGCAAGATATCTACCCCTGCGAAGGCCACGCCCCGGAATTCATTACGCTGACTGTGTTAATTTTTCCAACACCATTTAAAAGAATCGTCATCAACGGGAAATTGCACGACTCCGAAAATTCCGTCGAAGTTCACCATTAGAGTCCCGAAACGTTGTTAGCGGTGGGTCGACGAATTCGCAAGGGGTGGCTTCAGTGACGGAATTTCGTTCGCAGCGAAATTCAATCAGGGAGCGAGAAGAGCTCTGCGGTTTTCGGTAAGTTTCAAATCACACCTCTGTCGAGCTATCGCGGGTTTAGCCCGAGGAGAAAGCTTCGAAAGCTCGTCGGTTTGCTGACAAATTAGAGGGTGGCCGAGTGGCGAGGGTGATCGGTCATTGATATAGAAATTTTGGTTAATAGCTCTTCCTTCGCGTGACTTTGTCCTTCGACTTGTCAACTTTTATCTCGTCCTGGATCTAGGACATTCATGCAGGATCTGGATCATCGTCACGTGGTACTAGATCCAATGGAGTCCTGGGGAACTCACCACCTACCGTGTACCATTGGAGACCTCGCGATCGACCCGCTTAATTCGCGACCATTGCAAGTAGAGTACGGAGGACAATAGAAGGAATAGATAATACGCAGGGTCGCAGGCACGCGCAGGACATCCCATTGAACCTGGATACAAGGGTGCGAGGCGAGTCGCTTCACCCCTATCGGGACATTAGGGGAGAGGCAGGTCCGATAGGGGATCCGGATAGTGCCGAACTTGCCGACATCTTGATTAATCTCCAAACTCGCGGGACAATGTGGACGTTTAACAGAAATTCTTGCGATGGGGTGTAAAGAAGCATCGGGTGTTCGCCAAGAAGGGATGGCTGGGGTGGATAGTCGAGGAACGCAGCTTCTCTAAGGGGGGCGCACCCTTGGGGGAAATCTGTCGTTGAATCCTGCCGGGGATTAACCGACATTATAAAATTGCATGCTACCGTAAAAGCAAAACCTCCCGTAACGTCGCTTGCATTATTCCAATCCCAGGACTTTTGCCAGTTGCCGTCACGATCCATCGCGGAGGATTAGAGTTTCCTGGTTAATCCGTGCCCGTAAACCTTAATTGAATATCCACTTAACTTTAAGCTAAAAGTTGGATGTCGAATCCCTTAAAGCGGACGTCGAGGCAAGGCGATGAATTCGCGAGCCACCCTTCGTGGATGCCTATTTTGCGGGAAAAAGTCGAATTATTTTCCGAAAGCGTTTCGATTCGAATTCATTGGGGATTTTCTGTGAATGGAAATCTCGCTCCCGTAGACGAGGGGGTCGAAACGACGTTCAAATCGCACCGTTCCAATGGTCGCAATAAACGGAGTCGCTCTAGCCAATCAATTTGCTCGGAAACGTTGTTCATGTGTGAACAAACACTTAAATCTGTCCATTTTGATTGAAATCCGGATGAAAGTCCACCGGCGATCCCATAATGCGACTCGCCTATGTCCGGATTATGCGATATATCCGGGAAGTGATTCAGATTTTATAGACTACTCTGCAGGACGACCTGCAGCGATGATTCGCGGGTAACTGGCCTGATGAAGTGTGTTACACTCCCGCCCGTAAATTCCCTGTTTCAATGACCCTGCGAACGGCGTCATTGGTGTCATTTCGAAAACGTTAATTGCGGAAGTTACGTCAAAACGAAGATATTCCGGGAGATGGATGTCCATCGACAGGGAGGCAATTTTCGGTAAGAGGCCCGCAGTGGCTCTCGAGAGGACCGAATCGAGGTTCGTCCTGGTTACCATTTTCTCTCGTTGAACCTCTTTTCCGGCTTCGTGCACGTCCTCTGCCTCGTAATATCTAATTTCTTTTCTATCCCGGTGCGTTCTCTCGTGCAATTGCCGCGAATACGTAAAGAGCGCGCTCGCTCACTCGGCTCGTTCTTTTGATACCGATGAAAGAAGAAGTAGGTTAATCCGGGGCGGGTTAATCCGCGGTTAACCGGCCTGTGATCGAGTGCGAGCTGCAAACCATGCGGAGAATCGCGGGTCGAATAATATTCTCGAAAATACAAGGATAGTCCTTGGGATCATTTATGTGAAAATAGGCTTCCACGTTCCATCGACTTGTATGTATCGATAAATCCACCCACGCCTTTAGTCCGCGCCAAAAGCGGTCTTAAATGTATCGGAAGGAGAAGAAAGGCCGGAAATGGCCCGGGAAGGATGTTTCAAGGCCCGAGTGCCCCGATCGAATCGCTCGATCGTGTGTACGGACCTTAATGGACCGAGTGATTAAGGATTTAGACTAATGCCGCGGGTACTTAAAGCTTCTCTTTTCGATCCCATTTCCTGGGTTTTCAGTCTATAGAGTACTTTCAATTGAACCACCGTGACGCATGGATAAGTGCAACTTGAGTATGCCAAGCGTAAGGCGTTTTAGAGGACGTAATATCTAAAAGGGCACTTAAATTTCAAAATTTCGTTGCAATTGCTGCGCGCTGCCCAGTTCGTCATATTTCCGAACAACGAAAAAGCTCGCTGGGGTGTGGGCGGAAAGTTTAGAGACGAGCTGGAGGGCACGGGATGAGACAAATTCCGGGGAACTCGACTGCAGTGCGCCTCATAAAATCCATATTTAGTGGAACAGTGGCGCACTCATTGGACACGATCCGCCGTAAATCGTAACGCGACGTCCCTTACGCGCCATTCCGAAACCAATATCGCACTGCATCGCGCTCCGTATTCCTCCCAACTGGTATTGAAATTGGCAGAGCCTAGTACCTAATTCCGAGTCCGGTAGATACCGCTCCTCCAGAAACCGTATCTGTTTTCGTTTTATTCCGACGTTCCGTTTTTCATGCACGGTACCGTCGAATTCAATGCTCAATAGAACCAGAGATGTTTCTGCGTCCGTGCAGGCATTCGTAGATCATATTAAAAAATATAATTGGCCATTTATTCGCGTCCCGTGGTACTTTGTACCACAGAATATTCCATCCTCCATCTTCGTCTCGCTTTTTCCTCCAAGCCCTCGTTCGCTCTCCAGAAGGACTCGGAAGTTCCAGCAAGGATGCTTCCGATTTTTCTTACCGGTTGGACGAGAATCATCGATCATTCGGTGATTCGACGTGGCGGATCCGGCACTCTCGGGTTGAATGGTCCATGGCCGCGTCATAAAAGATGATCATACGGCCTTAGACGCATCCAAATGAGCGAATATAAGAACGAAATGCCGGCGCAGCGAAAGCAAACTCCGTCCGCACGTCGGCGTATCAATGGAGGGCGAAATCCCTCGTGGAAATTGAATTTGCTTCCTCGTCCTGGTACAATGGCCCTTCGGCGGATCCCGCGTCTGTTCCGTTTTCCGCGGCGTCGGCTCTGCCGGTAATAAACGTTTCTTTGTATCCCAGGAAACCGGGGAGCGCGGCCCGTGTGTGTAATTGCCTTTAAATCATTACCTCGTCCACAAAGGAGAGCAATTTTCTGATAGGTACCCGGGACGAGCACCCGCGAGTACCTTCCGAAGACTCCTAAGGACTTTAGCACCTGTATATCAACCCGCCACTCGACTCGCTCTCCTCTGAAACCCTGATCCCCCAATGAGCGTAAATTCCGCCCTCGCTGCCACAAAAGACACTCCTCGTCGATGGCAAATTTTCGCAGTCTCTCGAACACCGAATTTAAATTTCAAAACCTCCCCTAAAAAAAAAAGTGGTATAAACACCTCTCGTAGGTGTATATTTTTTTAAAGTCCATTTCCTTGGGTTGCGAAGCTAGCTTCGACGTTTCCTTTCCAGGAACGGTCGGAATCAAATCTTAGGAACGACGGGAGATCTCGAGATTCATCTGAAAGGAGGCTGGATGAATTCAGAGCCTTCCACGCGCCTCGATAATTCTTCGACGAACGCGTAATGTCCTCTTTACGACACGACGCCGTAAATGGCCGATCTGCCAATGAGCGTAAAATCATCCCCGAGAGCCGACTCGGTTCTAGGGGGACTCCCGATAAATATCAATGGGGTGGAACGGGTGAGGGAGATGGTGCTCGTTGGATCTCATAAGGATTACTCGGAGGCTGCGGCTTTTGCCCGTTAATACTTTCCTCGGATTCTCCCAGGGCGCGGATTTCTCCTTTTGGCGCCGAGCTTAATTACCTGGTTATAGGTGCTTCAGACATTTTTTAAGGCCTTTTCGAAGTCTTTCACAGAGTCGCATCCCTCGGGAGATTACTCGAATTCCTGCTTACACCCTCGCCTCTCCGCCGCCGGAATATTAACGATCGCTGGAATGTCGGCATGGAATCGCGTTAACTGCGCTGTCAGTTACGACAGGACAGTGTGAGGACGTTAATTGTCATCGTTAATTAGCCCGACACATCGTCGGGGAATGTGCCTGTCGGCGGTGCGAAATTATTCTCGATATTCTTCCTCCCAGCGGTTTTACTTTGAGATTCGCTTTGAAGTCCGGTCTTCACCCTTTCGTTACAAATGGACGTAGGATAATGCATGGCGTCGTTCATCGGTACGTCACGGCGTGCAGAAGGAAACGTTAAGCAAGCGTCCCGGAAAAACTCGCGCCATTAAAAAATTAGCCGAAAGTGTTCGCCGTAAAGGCGAGAAAGGAAGAAATTAACGAGAGGAGGCGAGGAACGGGGGTGGCCGGAAGAGAAGCAAGCGAGAAAAATGGCCGGGCAGTTATCGAACAAAAGAGATCCGGATGGCAATTAAAAGGCGGCGCGGCGGCGCAAGATGCGCGAGATATATATCACGGAATAATTGAATCAATCGTGACAGGGCACAGCCTTTGCCCCGGGTGCTTTTATCGGCGAGGGGAAGCTGCTTTGGAGCCCGGAGGCAAGTAAATGCAAGTAACGAAGACGGATGAGCCGAGGGGTGAGCTTGCATTGTCGCGCATAGGTGTCCGTCTCGAAAGCGCACCGCGAAGGCCTTAATCTTTTCCACGTCATTTAGACTGACTCGAAACGTAGATCCAGGATATTCTTGGGGTTCGAGGACATTTTTTTTCCTCGAACCCCCCGAAACGCGCGACCAGAAGTGGAGCCGTAGCGACCCTTCGAGGGGGTTCCAGACATTTTTTTCCAGTAATAATTTTTATTACGACGACTTGTGCACGTCGCGTCCCTTTTTGCAGAGATATTGCGCAGGGCTGATACAGGGCGTCTTTCACCTCGAATGGTTTAAGTGGGGTCTGCAAGGGGCGCTTTTTATTTCGCCGTTTACAGGATATGGAACCGTCCACCGACGAGACCTTTGTCAAAAGACTGCCGGGGGATTCGCTCTTATCCAGTCAAGCGTTATTTTGTTTCATTGTGATGCCGCGGGAGAAAAATGCGACGATAAAGTTTCGCTCTCGCCAACTTCCTCTCGGTTACTTGTTCCTCTTTCACCCTGTTCACTCTCCTTTTCTCATCTGGCCCTTCTCCCCTCTGTCCCTCGCTTCCTCTTTCTCTGAACCACCCTCATTCCACTTGTCACGCCGTTAAGCTCCTTTCGTGCTACCCCTAAACTTGACAAATCGTCCCATTCTTGAGAGATTCCCGAGAGTGTCTCGCAAACAGAGAAATCTCATAGATGCGACTCCAATTGCTGCTCGGTGAAAAATATCCGGCTTTTTGACCCCGATTTTCAGATCCGGAGATTAAGCTCGAAACGACGAAAAAATGACCTGGAAGTCTTTGGATCCGCGTTATCTTTACGAGGCGGTCCATAATTGCGGAATCAAGAGAAATTAGCTTCTTACCTTAGAATGGGGACTTCATCCGATTGTTCTTGAAAATCTACGAAACTGTGGCGGGAATAGAAATGGTAACGAAGGTCCTGACATTTTTGGGATAGAAATTAGCGGAATCGGGTTCTTGGCTCGGAGGAACCGAATCAAGAAAATACGGTTACTTTAGTAAAGTACCGTTTATTATTCGTCGCTTCTTCTGCCCCCCTCTCTCTTTTTCTAATATTTATAATATATAATTTATATACAAATTGTGTACATTCTGTACATTCTGCAGTCTACGTCGGCGTGTAATCTGTACAGAAGCAGGAGCCCTCTCGTAGGCCTAAAGCTAACTAACTCGTGTCTATCGTTCATCTTGCTACCGAGGTAATCCGAGGCTTGACTATTTAGGTCTCGATTAATTCAACCATTAATTGACTAATTTGATTACCTCTCTGGTCCTGAAAGGCGAGTTCGCGCACGCTGCTAATCTTGACGTCCCCTCTTCGATTCTTTTACGTTTTGTCTCTCGATCTGTCTAATACCGATGAGTTCCGAATCGACTGCTTCGCAAAAAATGGTGTGCAATATCAGCTGGAAAGATTATCAATAATTCGGTACAAATTTATAGAAGACGGTCAAACCTGAATTGAAAAGACTACCGAACAGTTGTTCAAAAGTATCCGAAACGCTCCTAAAGTATGATTAACGATCGTCAGTCAGAAATCTTGACCCCTCTTTTACACCCTTAACCCTGCGTTAGTACGATGAGACATAACGAATAGTTTATGATCGGAAATCAACATTCGACGTGACAATTATACAGCCCCTGCAGAT
Organism: Orussus abietinus; assembly: GCF_000612105.2. NCBI lineage: Eukaryota > Metazoa > Arthropoda > Insecta > Hymenoptera > Orussidae > Orussus > Orussus abietinus. The sequence goes on along the minus strand of NW_019396018.1, from coordinate 64,304 downwards.
TCCCTACGTTAAATCTAGATTGCATCCAGGGAATCTATGCCACCGAGCGTCCCGGAGAAAAAATTGATTTATAATCGATACAGTATTGGAATGTATTTTCGAATAAGTTGAATATAAATCGACGGTTAAATTTGCCCGGTACATTCGTTTACCCGCGTGAAATCAGTTAATACAGTCATAAACGATCGATGTTAAACTTTGCGATTTTATGTACACGCGTATTCTTACAAGTACTTTACAAGCATATCACCGCGTCGTTACAGATATATTGTTCATCGGTATTAACGCAGGATTAGCACCACCTTATCAGCGTTTAGATCCTTAGAAAGGGATATGCTCGTTGGTCCATTATTACCTATTTCACACGTAGAGTCCATCGGAAGTGTTCTTGGTAAAAACGAAGACGCGTTGCCTAGGATGAGGAGAAGTATCGATAATCGAATGATAACGGTAGTATCGAGTATAAATGCATCGTCGACTACCGCCGAGCGTGCGCAAACTATTTCCTAGGATGAAGGATCTGGACAGGGACGGTCGCTTCAGGATCGGGGGTGGTTTCTTCACCTCGTTTAACGATCGGGCTATCGCGTGGAAAAATAGTTTTCACCGGCAGAAAAGTGGGAATTTAATTGTATATCAGGTGTACGCAGATAAGAATACGTCTAAGGGACCGGGAAAGCCCGACCGTCGGCGATGGAAAATCGCGAACGTCGCTACGCGCGTCGTTTTTCACGAATTAGGCTATTTAAAGTCACTTTGGCCCGAAGTTTTGCAGGCGAGACCATCTCGCATGGCTGAATCTTAAATGAAAACTATTCGGTAGAGGCGCGCTTGTCGTAAAAATGGAAAGCTTCCGCTAAGTGGCCATCGCCTTAGAAAAATTCCTACGGAGATCCCCGAAAGTTAGCGCGAAGCTCTTCACGAAGTCTCCTTCTGGCCTCCGAATGTTCTCCCTTATGAAAGACCGTAGAAAAAATACCGATATGTTACATTTCCGGTATGGGAGTAACTAAGGGCGGTATGGAAAATTTCTTTGATTTTCTTCCTTTTTTCCTAGAAATTAACATCTGAAAGTTCGACTACGTACCTGTACATCGCATAATTCGGTCGAAGGTCTGTTACATGACTAACGTCGGAAAACCGCTGCCGGCATCACCGCTTGTTGAAGGCAGCAGTTTTCCTTGGGTGAATGTAAATTTTACGTCGCTTATCCTGTCGTTATAGACAAGTTCAATAACCGTTGCGTTATTTTGTAAATCCTGTACGTTACTCCATTAGGAAATCACAGAACGCTCAAATTTCCCGGATACATTACACGGGAGATGTATTTTGCTGGGTTTGGAGCGGACGTAAAATCAATTGTAACCGGGTAGAGTTTCACGATTTCGAACCTTCGGGACTAAAGAGTTGATCGACGTTTTCACCCACGGAAGGTGTTACGAATCCACCGGCTGTGTGTACGTGCAACCGAAAACGTTAATGGGTTGATTCCACTGTAGGGCACAGACGATGTCAAACTATCGGTTTTGGGCTAGAATCGAGCCGGCCAAATAAGCGGCTGATTTGTATGTAAATTAGTTACTGGCAGTGCTACCGAAATGCTGGATCGCGGCATCACATCGAGGGCGATTAATTCTCTCGAGGGTATATCGAATATAAAAAAGACGATAATCAATGTAAAGGCATATCTTATGATTCTTGGACTCGTAACCTCGATAATCGGAATTAAAGATACTCGTGGACATCCCGGGTAGACTTTCGAATGTATCTTCATTTACCACCTCCTGATGGATGTCAATCTGTTTGCCGATGGCAGTGATTTTGCAACGATTCATTGATAAGATTTATAAATCGACCAGAAAGAGTAGAGCCGTTAGAGTTCCGAATCAACCGTATAGATTACATTTTTTCTCAACGAGTCGAACGACGCCCTCTGGTCCAATTCAAATACAGGAATCACCTAGAATCCCTTTCCACTTAGAATTAAGGTCCGACGTTCTCTACATGATAAGATGCTCCGAAATGGATACCCAAAATTGAAGCCCGTCTCCATCAATTCCGCAGCATGTGGAATTACCTCAAAGCGTCCAGGGGACTTCGATCGTCATTACGACATTTACACGATATAACCATTCCCTTCCTCCATCCTTGACTTTGGAGCTCAGAGGCGTCTTCAGAACGGAATGGAAGCTCCCACGTCCTCCCTCCGCCTGGCCTTCTCCGGTGCACAGGATCCAAGATACCGATAGAACTCGAAAGTCGAGCCCAGATGATTCATGGAGCTCTGGGTGCCGACGCTCCTTTTCCTGGTCCTGGCCGCCCTGTCGGCCTTGTTGGGCCATGTCCTATAAATCATGGTCCTGCCAGGGTGTGCAACGGGATTCCGACCCACCATGGACGACGACCGAACCGGAAGGTGGGAATGGACGAAGCATCCGCATTGCTGCCTTGCCGGACATCTTGCGACAGGTGCGGCAAATCCGCGAGGAGGTCTGAGGATCAGCTCCCGGTCGACGTAGGATTCCGTTTGCGCGGCCCTGCTGGACGTGGCCGTGCACGTGGATCAGGAAGAGGACACCTCGATGGTGGAGGTGGCCGAGGTGTCGTCGTCCAGGGAGCTCTGGGTGGCCACGCTGATGCGGCGGTCGCTGGAGTCGCTGCTCTGACGGGGATGGCGTCTCCTATACGGTTCCCAATCCCCAGCCGCCCTGCGTCAGTGGGTCGCAATGACGTCCGGGGCGCTTTTGGTGCTCTCTATGCTGAAGGGCCGCCTCTGGTCCACCTCGATAACGGCCTCGGCGCGATACCTGGTCTCCCCGGACGGGCACTTCGGGGTGGAGGAGTGTTGCGAGCCACTCGTCGCGTTGCTGGAGGTCCCATGGCCGGAGCCATAGATCGAGCTCCCATACCTCTCCCCGGAACCCATCGTGGTCTGTCGAGTGATTCTCGGCGACGCGAACCTTTCCCCGGTAGGTTTTGGGCTCTGAAACCTTTGGTAGCTCGGGTAGTCCGGAGGCTCCTCGTGGTACTCGCTCGGCAGAATCTGGGAGTAAGGCGGGTCGTGCGACGACCACCCTGGAGGAGCTGGGATGGGGTCATGCCTGGGACACGACCCCGTGCTGCCGTCTCGTCCTCTGGATGCCGGACTGCATCCCGAACACTGAGACCCCGGATGGGACTTTTGCAACCGCTGCTGGTGGGGCTGGGAACTCTGGCGAGAGCTCTTCTGGGATTGCCCTGGACTCGGTCCATTGCTTAGGGCCCCATTCTGGGTGGATCCGCTGCGGTATCCGAACGTGGTGAAGACGGGGACCGTCGTCGAATCCGAGGATCGAGTTTCGAACAAACTCTCTCTGGTCTGGCAAGAACTGTCCCTCATCTCCGGCTCCTCGCTCGACTCCTGGAGCCGCTCCTGCGTGGCGTTGCTCACGTTGTTGCTCTGGTGGATGTCGTGAATGTCCTTGGTCCCGTAGTTCATCTCCAGGACCAGGTCCTTGGTATACTCGTGGGCTATCCTGGTGCTGGGAGGCAGCAACTCCTTGCTGGGAACCACTTCCAGGCTCGGTGACTCGCTCGACCGATCGGCGATGTCGGTCCGCGATGTCGAAATTGGACACGGTGTTCCCTTACGTCCCAACTCGTCCAGTCGATTTTCTCGGGATTGTCTTATGTGCTCCTGTAACGTACGTCACATGTATTCCCGAAGAGAGCTTTGAAAGCGTTCGAACGCTTCAACGTCCGTCATTGTTATTTCGACATATTCGGGGAGCATAAAAAAAAACGTCGAGTCGCAAGACTGCAAAACGACTGCAGCTGGAGCTATCCGAATACAACTGTCCGCGATATCGAATCGTAAATCATGTCTCGCGATCGCGCGATTGCAAAAGCAAATTTCAGGCACGTCCGCGGAAACGAGAGGGGATGGCTGATGCCGCACGAATTGAAATTTGCGTAGAGTGGGGCCCATTGAAATTCCGAAAGTATTGAAACGATGCACCACGTGCATCACAGGTGCCATGCAGTTCGGCACCGATTTTCTCGTTTATTATAAATACGGACGATGCGTATCCGAAGTGTCGATTTCAATGTTCGTTAGGTGTCATTCGTTGGGCGACAACCGTGCAGTCGGTGACCGAGCATTTTTTTAATTTTTTATTAACGATTCTCAGGACGCGCCGGAATAGGGATCGCCGGTCTTTCGAGCGCGATAATGGAAACAATGCGTTAACCGCATCTGACTGTCTCTGATACCGGCGGGACTAACGATCTCTTCGGATGGATGCGAGGTAGGAATATTAATTCGTTAAGCTCGGCTCGTTACGTCCTGGGCGCTTAACGCGCGACTTACAAAGCGCCCGTTAATCCGACGATTTACTACGGTGAAAAGCCCCAATGGCGGCCCGAGAGAAGTCGCGAGGGAATGCAATTTTGGGGTTTATGTTACGTGCTTAAAGCCTCGAATAACTCGTGCTCTAAGAGCACTCTTTCGCTTATTAACTTTAGAGTTCCAGGAGAGCCGTAAGGCCGTCGGAAAACGAATCGTGCATTCAACGGTAATGTCAGGTCTCGTACGACTGTCTGGCGGGAGTACGGGGATGCTGAATATCCCCGAACATCTTCAAGATAGCCAAAAAAAAAAATAACCATATAATTTCCTACTCACCTGGATGATCCGATGATCACGCACGAGTTTTCGGACACAGTTGAACAAGAAGGCGAAGCACAATCCGAACAAGATCAAGGAGAAGACGACCAGGATGATGACGATGTGTTCGGAGTCGATCAATGATCCGTTCTTGCCCTGAAACACGCAAAAGTTACTTTGACTCGTTTAGCACGAAATAGCGGGATTACGGGCACATATCGTAAAGAAAATTAAATCGCTGGTGGATTATTCTTCGGCAGGGAATTTCTGAATAATCTTGGATCATCGCGTTTCCTTAAACGAAGAGAGTCTGGAGCGTTGGCGAAGAAATTTCGGTGCAGAAATTCCAGGAGCGAACTCTTGACGATCTGCATGCAGGGAGCCTGGCATCTCGTCCCGAATCAAGGAACCTGCGAATATCGGCACTATCATACCGCTTCATTAAGAAGGTTGACTCTCCTTCGAGCTGGCGAAGGGAGGGCCTCGGTGTCTTAATGAGGAGATGTTACCTAACTGCAGCATACTAATTATTCCGACGTCATCCTTTGCCTTCCTAAGCCACCACGAGGGCCGCACCTACTTCGGCAACTTCCCGAATGGCAGGTGGATTCGGAGTAGCGAGAATGGCTCGAGTAGAATGCACTCGGTTAGGTTTCTCTACCCTTTCCAACCCCGAGTCATAACTGCTGATTCCCATCCCTTGCACATCGCGCCGAAGTATCCGCCCCGAATTCGGGAACGTAACGTTGGAATTCCCCAAAGTTCTCCAGATTCCGGGACACCTCAATGTCTGCACCGCGCACCCTAGTTGCATTCATTTCCGCCTGAATCTTGGAATTTCCCCTTTTCGCGAGGAAGCATCGGGAAGAGTTTCCTCGTCGAAGAGTTCCAGAAGTAACGAGGAATTGCAGGGAACTCTCGACTTGGGAAAATTAGTAGCCACTATCGATGATCGGCTGTTCGAAGTTCCTCCCATAAACGCTCAATTTCACGACTGGGAGGCCGAGAATATTGGCACTATTGCGCCGTTTGATTAAGGAGGACGACTCCTCTGCGAATCGGCAAAGGGCGGGACTCGGCACCCTAATGAGGGAATGTCAACTGACTGCGGCATATTAATTATTACGACGTCATCTACTGTTCCTTCCTAACCCGGCGAAGGAGCGATATCTCCTCGGAGAACTTCTCTAATGACAATGGATTCGGGGAAGAGCGGGAATGGCCTGGCAAGCAATAGTCTGCCGAGCAATGGTCCAAGTAGAATGCAGTCGGCTGGGCTGTTCCACCCTTTCCATCCCCCGACCCATGTAACTGCCGATCCCGTCCCTGGCGTTACGAACCGGGATCGGGAATTCGCCCTCGGGACTCGGGGTGCAACAAGGAATTCAACCCGCGAATTCTCCCGAATTCCATGAATCTGGGGACACCGATCTTCCATTCGTCCCACTCGTCGGGGTGCACCTCGACGAATGCACTCCGATTCTCCTCGGGTTACAGATTCCTCTTCGCCTCTGGATCCATCTCCCGAATGTTCACCTACGATTAAATTTTTACGAATTAAAATCCCACGGAGATATTTTAACACAGCCCGCGTTCAACCTTTGCATCCTAAGTACAGCTCGAACCGGGACGGCGATGATCGAATCATCCGATGACAACCGAATTGCTCGATGCGACGTCGCGGAATAACGCCGCATGACCAATTAAATTGATCGGTCGATCGAATTGGGGGATATACCAACGTGAGAGGATCCATCTACCCGGCATGAAAGTAAAAGCGAATGGCCCGATTGTCGACTGCAATCATCGAGTGGCTCCCCTGCCCCTAGACCTTGTTAATCGCTTTAACACCGTCTGCACTAGAATTATACCAGATGAAAAGTGTATCGAGCAAAAGTCTCGCGATTTCGGTGGGTCGACGAGAATAAATTCGATGAATTTTTTTACACGGGGCGGTTTTTAGCTCCGATCACCCCCTGAGCTCCAAATCATCCACTTTTGCCGGGGAAGAAAAGCAGCCCTGAGGAACTGTTTCCTCTCGGACAATTGCAACGAGCTGCCTGCAAGAGCGCCCGGCGACAATCCGCAATGCTTGTCGCGTTTCCTCGATGCATTGTACGTCCAGAGAGAGATTGTTGCGAACCCTGTTAAGGTTTCGCACGCACGAGTCCAACAGCCTCGAGCAAAAGTCCTTTCGTTTCGGTGTCCATTAAATCCTCCATCGGCGCGGCACTATTAACCACCCTGCTTCCGCGTTACTTTCAATTACGGCCGCGAATGCCGATTAAAACCGAGGGTGAATTAATTGCGAGACAATTTCTTGAATTATCCTTTAAAGCGGAAGAGAACTCGGCGGGGGGAAAAAACGAAATGGCTCGGAAGGTCTTGCCGACGAAGCAGAGTTTCCTCGACCGTTCTTCCACTCGCGATTTAAATTTATCTCGCCTCCACTTCAGCGCATATTTTCGAGATATTACCGAAGAGGCGGACGACTGCCGTTTAGTGGATCCCGGAAGGATAATGCCGAATGAATCCGCCTAGCACCGAAATGACGACGATGCACCGTGCGTGCCAGACATGCACGCGACTGCTCTCGCGTGCAGAGATGAGCGGATCCAAGCCGATGGGATTTCTACGCGCTTTGTTCCCACCTTTCGCATTCGAGTTATACCGCTGACGCGATGCAATGGCATCTCTGACAAGACGCGTCTCTGTTGCATCCGTAACATGGATATTCATGGGCGTGGGGGAGGTCAGGGTAATATGAGCAACGGTGTTGCGCCCGATGCGCCCTGGTCTCTGGATCTCCGAGTGCAGCCGGCTCGAGATGGCGTCGTATTCCGGAATACGGCGCGAATCGATAGTTTTCGATTTCCCGCTAGTCCGGAAATTCGGTTTTCGAGTTTCGCGAGGTCTCGGCGCATGGTCCCCGAAACTTTTCTTGCTCTCCCTGGCGCGGCTTCTTTGTTCTCATTCGCCACCACAGCCAGGAGAGCCAAAGCTCGTTTCCCCGTAAACCTAATCCGCAGGAAAGGGTGTGAAATATTCACGAGCTATCACAGTGGAGCACCATTTCCATTATCCCATCGAGAATTCGACACCTTTGTACGGGGCTGCATGACGCGAATATTATGCCTTGGATACCCCCAATGGCACGGATGGCACGAGAATCACCTCGCGGTGATTTTCGCAATCTCGCTTTTCTAGACTGCTTGGACTTGTCGGCTCGATATAAATAGATTTACCTCCACCGGGAATATTTTAACTTCAAATCTGATCGATCGTTGCTCCGGAAACGGAGGTCGAATCTTGAAGGGACATCCCGGGGAAAAGAATCGCATTGGCTTCCGCGACGCCGGAGAATCGGAAGAGCGTTTCGAAACGAGCGGCATCGATCCGGACGAGCTCGTCCAGTGATCTCATTTCGCACATTGGAGGCTTCGTTACTTTTCCTCTCTGATTACGGGAAATGTAATTAGTAATCAGAGTCAGAATCCTAATAAAATGTGCCGGTCTGCAACGTGGCTGTAACGGTGCTTGAAAAGCGAGCGTACAGAGTTTACAGGGATCCTTGCTCGAGTTAGTAATGGTTCGTACAGGACTCGTCCAATGCTGGCTAGAAGTAGAAACCATTTTGGAAAATCGGAAAGTTATCCAACGATCACTTCGCGGTATTTGGACAGGGAGAATCCTCGACTCCGACTCCAACTCTCGGCTAAATGCACCTAAATTGGAATCCGAATTGAGAGTATGGTAATTGTGTGCCAAGTACACGAGAATTGTAGGATCGACTCTCTCCTGAGACTTGATCCAAGGCTCATGGTTGATGGAACAGATATTTCGGTTTACTATCTCGTTAGATTCAAATTTAATTTTTTAATAGTCGAATCCCGGGATACCTTAAAAATCTGCAAGGGTGAATACGCGTCTCGTGTGAATTTCGTTGTTTTCAGAGTAAAAACTAGGCACGTCCCCGTGTAATCGAGTTTGAAAACTCTGATTTAAGACATGGGTAATGCGAGGAATACAAACAAATGTTACGCGTCTAATATGCCGTAATGTAAGGAAAACTCGGGAAAGAAGAACAGCTTAAGTGGGAACTGGATAAAACGAGGGTAGGCTAAGGAAAGCTTTCGCAAACTTTGCTCTCAAAGTTTAAGGTTTTCTTTCCACGTTTTTATCCGCCATTTTCTTTCGCCGCTGCAGTAAAAAAATATGGAAACAGTAGAGCTTCCGCTAATGCCGTGAGGGATTCCGGGACTTTGCCGTATAATGAAATGGTCGATTCGAACCCGTTTAAGGGGTAATGGATTTTCGGAATTAATTTCCGACCCATGAAAATAGGCAAAATGTAGTCCGAGACGAATGCTATCGAACACAATGGCGGACATTATTCCCAGTCGAATTAATACCCCGTCGGAGCCATCGCATCGTTTGTTAGGTCGTTTTGGTACTTTGCCAGAAGTGCAGTATTGTGCATCCCGGAACCGGAAACACCTATCGGCCCAACAGACGGTCACCTTTAAATTTTCCCGAAGTGGGAGGGACTCGGAGTTTTCGAAAAAACCGACCCTCGAAATTTGCAGCATCCTCGTATCGCGAAACGAAACGGCTAGCAATACGGGGGTGACAATTGGCCTCCCATGGAACTGCATTTGGCTCTCGAGCTGGACCTTCTCTCTTTTTTTTTTTGACACTGGGGAATTAAAATGCGAGTCCCATAGACCGCGGATGAGTCAAACCCGACATGGGACTCTGGAATTTATGACGCGCTATAGATTTAAAATTTTGACCAACCACTCACCCCACATGTGTTCTCGTCCTCGTCCCACCGGAAGCGGCAGTTCACGTTGTGGTTGCATTTCAAATCGGCGTCTATGCAAGTCGTGTCCTCGCAATCGTACTCATCCTCGGCGCACACTGGACAAAAAACGAACACGATTTATTTCCGCAATGTCGTCCCGTTGTTTCACAGCGGTCCTTGCGGAATCCTAACGCGGTTGATCCTGATTTTCGGAAAGTCGAGATTTTCGATACGTTGGGTACCATCGATTGTCACTTGCAACAGGTGAAGCAATAAAATGTTACCGGTGAGTTTCTACCGTTTAGTGCAAATTGTCGTCAGAGCATGTCTCAGAGTTCAGGTTTACACTTCGCCTATTCGCATCGGGCGAAGCTATTCCGATGGCGAATTGTCGTTGGAGTTTGCAGTCCTACTTCGGGTGTAAGTTCTTCGTATCGCGATGACACTCTCCTTCTACTTTGACAGATAAGTGAACCTCGGTAACGGGAAAATTTAGAGCTATCGAATTTATCTGACTCCTTCTGTGTACCGACAGAGTTTCACCGAGATCTGAACTTCCGAGTCTGCAAGAGTCTCTTGTGAAGCAAGAACGTACATCTTCGTAAACGGTTTACAGAGGAAAGACCCGTGAAAGCTTCCATTCGCGTTTTAACAATTTTTGTTTAAAGGGAATTTCCTGTCAGCTCGGATTCTACAGGCTCATTAGACTGATTAGCGCTTTAAAAGGGGATAATTTTCATTGGGAAGATAATTTAACAAATTTTTCATTACAGTGAGTGCGCTTCCGGTTGCAGACCCGGTGTCGGAGCGAAACGTACGGAGTTGAGCCGTTTAAAATATTAGATCCGGGAAGTTATAGTCGAGGGAGGGCAGCGTAATATCGCCGTATGCATTTTCAAAACGTGCCTTGCAGATTCACTAGTCGCCTTGAATAAAATTTCAATGGCAATAAAAATCTTGTCCGAATCATTTCATCCACTTTTAAACTTTCTAATTCAGTATTTGCATAATTGCCCGGCCAGCGTGAACGTTGACGGCATGCCTGAAAATTAGGATATATTTTCAGCGGCGTAAAGCCAGGGAGTCATCCCCATTAAACGTTGATGCGTTACATGAAGATGTATAGGGCAAAAATGAAACCAGTCGTTTATATCGCCGGGATTTTCCGGATTTTTGGCACCCGAGGGTTTTGGAAAAAAAATCATCACGCGCCCAGGGAATTTCCCGACGTGTCCAAAGTACTTTCCCATATAAATGATAACGCCAAATTTGTCGAGTCTCTATGCAAATTTGCGAGAGGGCGCGTGACATGATTTCCGAGCCGATGCGTTCAATCTCTTCCGGGAACTTACTTTTCTCTCCTGAATCCTTCTCCCTAAAGGCGGTCATGAGAAATTCGAAGGTACTGTTCAAAGCTTTCGGCTGGGCATGGTACCTCACGTGCATGATGTTGGACTTGGTGACAACGGTATCGGCGATGCTTCCGCAAAAGCTCTTGATTCTCGAGGTCAAGTCGGTGCGTTCTCCGAAAACCTCGACCACGTTGGATTCGCACTCGTTCGGGATTTCCAGCTTGAAAACCACATAGGACAGCTGGATCTGGGGCAATCGAGAACGCTTTTATTAATCCTAGAATCCTGTGGTCGGAATAATTCTCTTGGAGGATATCGGAACTAACACATATTGGGTATTTAGTTAAACCGCCTGGTGGATATAGACGGCAGCCTATAACACGGAGTAAATTATCCACCACGGGAGAGTTCCCATTGTGGAAAGCCCTAAATACGCAGAATGCTTTGTGGGTTGGGAGTAAACTCCTTTCGGTGCAACCATTTCCATAAACGGTATTGGACGGTCATATATTACGGCGCGCGTTTCATATCGCCCAGTTATGCGGACTTAAACCATCCGCGATGTCATTTGACCGGGACTCGATTTGGAAATTTTCTGGGCGGTACATTTTTAAAAGCGATTTCCGCGGTTACACTCGACTACCTACCTTGACGCGCAGAATCAGAGACACGAGTTTCGTCCCGAAAATCGTTCGCACGTAAAATTGCAGGACTGATAGAATAATGGTGGCTGTTGATATCGTCGGCACGGACGAGCCGAACACTGCGGGAAATTCGATGATGGACGATCGCGCGGATGATGCATGTTCGTGCTGATAAATGTTCACGCGTGACAACGCGTGTTCGCGGGTGTTCGCGCGTGCGAGCCGGCCTCGGTCGGGGGGAAATTATTGGGAAAACGAGGATCACCTTCCATCCTGGTTTCACGGTGATGACCCAAATGCATTCGAGGAACACGCCGTCCTTCTCGGCCTGCTTCTTCCGGGCCTCGACGTCTTTACTCAAGATCTTCGATTCCACCCCGGTCACGTTGACGACGCACGGCTCCACTTCCGGTGGCACGCCGGCTGAGGATCAGACCTGTTACAATTCTGTACTTGCACCAGGATAGGTTCAATTAACGCTCCGTTGGAATTAGGAAAGCTCGCGCTCTATTAGCGACATCGGACCGTCACTTGATCCTTGCTCGAGTCCATGGCGCTTTCCCTTGCACTCGAGGAAGCAAGAAAGGAAATTCAATGCACGTTCTCGTGTTTGCATAATTTTTATTTCGAACCAATCGTCGCATAGACGTTTTAATCCTCTTTTATTGGGGTAATTCCAGTACGCGCTGTCAGGGAGGTTCCTCGGCTCGCGATTCGCTGCAACGATCCGACGTCGATGCACCGCGGCAGGAAAGGCACAACATGGATCGGCACCAGCGGAAGGCATCTCTGAAATTTCTCCTCTGACTTCCTTTCACTATTGCGAATTCTCTCCTCCGAGATATTTTCCCTCGGATCAAGTTCGCGGCACAAAGCGAAGTTAAGTACTCTGACTTGCCGCGGTAGCTAGGAATTTCATTTCGAGGCTATGTACTCGAGTTCCAGCTCGAGGTGCGTCAAGAGGAAAAATGCATTTGACGGGTGAATGCGTGTCACTTCGAGCGATGCATCTCCTAGAGGTCCTACCGAGTCGAAGTCGAAGACCTCCACCTTCGAGACCTCGGACGGTCTCGTTGCCAAGGACAACGCAACTCGCGTCTGCCTCGACCGAAACGTCACCGAGTAATTTCTTGACAAAGCACGAGGTTAATTTATCGATCGTGAAATTTCGAAGTGTGGACGAATCCAAGAGACCATGAATCTGGATCCCGAAGATCGTGCTCATCAACCCGAGGGTCAGCAACGGTACGCTTGCCTCGGGATCCATGAATTCTAATGCGTTTCACCTTAGATACCGAGTCCGATAGTCTACATGACATTTGATATTCCATTTACGTACGCGTCATGCAACTAGGGTGCATATTAACTCGTAGCCTAACACATAACCCGCATTTCCATATTAATGCACAGGATACATTGAATGCATACTCCTATCCAAGAAGAATATTTCTAACGTTTCTTCAATTTGTCGTACAACACCGGGAAGGCGATGCGATTAAAACCTACGAGGGAATTTCCTCCGATCGAATTTCCATTTTTAACTGCATCATGTTGTATCGTTTGTTCCCTGAATTCGTAACCAAACTGTAGACGCGGATTTTCCTCGTGGGTCCAGTGTCAGAATTAATGATCCGATGTGCAATTGGTATAACTCGTTGAGCATAATTTTATAATCTCGTTCGGGATAATTTACACTTTGATCGTTCCGCAGTGCTAGAGTGCAGGGAATTGTGTGTTAATTTCCACATGTTGCCAACCTAAAGCTCGAGCCGCGTTAATCGCGCGCATTACGCATGGGATACGTTTCACGGGGACCCGATTGTCCAAGTTAATCGGCTGTTACCCGGTATCGTTGAATGCGAACGAGGTTTCGATTTCTCCGGGTTTCGCATGTTTAGGAATCGCGAATACAAAAGCCGAAACCCCGCTCGAAGGCTAGCGACCGATACGGCACCGATCGTGCTCTGTATCTCAATCAACTCTGTATACGTCTGCTTCCGGAATAATTTATGAAACTATTCACCTGATGAAATTGACTGTGGCCGGTGGGATCAATTATGGCTGCGATGGGCGATTAAACTCGTGGTGAATTGTTAACCGAGAGCAAACTCCAACTTTGAAGATGCACGTACGGCATGTCGAGAATTGCAATTGTTGAATAAACATTTTTTAGGTGTTTATCAGTAGACCGCAAGGATCAAGTAACGGCGATTGAGTGGTTTGCTAATAGCGACATTGGAAAGATAGGAAAACTCGACTTACAGTCGGTTGGCCTCGGAATGGTGTTCCATATCGCCTTGAAGCCGCCATATTCGATGGTGTCGTCGCTGTGGAAACGAAGCCAAAGGAATCTGGAATTCGAGGTGAGCTCCCTGGGGAATCCGTTGCCGCAGAACATGCCGAGGGAATCGGAGTAGCCATGTTGGCCGTCTCGTACTTCAAGGTAGTCGTAGCACTCCTCTTTTCTTTCGTCCTTATAATCCTCCAGGTGAAAACGATCTCGAAAGTCCAGTTTCAGTAGCATTCCTCTCTCGGCTGAAATGAAATAGTAAAGGTAGCAAAGGGGATTTAAAAAAGGATGGGAGATTTCTCTCCCCCTTGTCAGGCGGTAGCGTTTGAGTAAATGTTTACCGCGCGACCTGTGTAATGTACTATTCGCATGTTGCGCAAATTTGCAGAAAAAACAAAAAAAAAAATGCTGGGGGAGGATAAGGTCCCTCGAAAATTCGAAAATACCCCCCAGGGACTACGTGAAAATAATCCACCGCTATCGGTTTGTGCATTTACAGCGGATTCTCCCGCATATGTAAACATCTAATGTACACTTCATATATATGAAATTGTTGCCCTGTTCCACGTGATATGTAAATCCATTACATGCCGGGAGATTGCGGTAGGACCGAGTACACGTAATACAAGCGGAAGAGTATTATGCGCGATAATCCCATTCGATTGGTTGGCATCGAGGTTGCATGTTGATAGCGTTAACGGGACTGAGAGAGATACCGCTCTTATTGCACCCTGGTATATGCATTTTTCAGTTGCATTCAATTAACGTACGTCAATAGCGATCTGATAGCAAATTTTAATAATATATATTCTGTTCCGACCGACCGTTTATGAGTAAAGTCAAAGCAAAAATGTTGCTCGCTATCGACGTGGCGTTATCGAGGATGCTTATCCGCAAAAACCCCCATATTCATTTTAATGAAATTCCGACGGTTTTCTTCGCAGGCCTCCAAGTACTCGGTACAACCACGATACGCTAGATTGCATTTTAAGATACCCTGAAATTAGGAAAGGAGCAATTGTTGGAGATAGATACAGAAGAAGACAAGCTGTCTGAAATGAATTTTGAGGTATCTCCGGAGGGGTTATCGAAACAACAAACGATACGTGTCTGAGTATCGTTAACGCATTAGTAGCGGACTTGTCGACGCGTTTATTGAGGGAACCTTGGCAACAATGAAGCTTTTGTATCAGCTTCGAATAGGAAATGTCGGTGATTCGCGAGGATCGATTTTCCGACTTGCCGGGAACACGTTCTCGAGTGCGTAAATCCGCGGACGAGCCGAGTAATGAGTCCATTGCGATGCAAACGCGGCTTCACTTTCGCCCCACGTACGCCGTTTATCCGGAAATTATTCGGTCCTGGCCGATCGTTAGGATTCACTTTATCTTCCGGTTCCGTCTCTCGAGGTCGTCTTCAGCTCCGTTCGGGTCCAGACTCCGTTTCCCTCCCGAACCCGCCGAGATGACTACCCCTCGAAAATGGACCCAGACTCGAGGACTCTCCTCCGGGCGCCTTCGGGAATTAACCTCTCTTAATTGAGACCGTCTTCAATTACGGCGAGTTTACGGCGACCCGGTTTCGATGAAATGTGAGACCATTCGGTTATTGTTAAATTGGCTGAATCGCGCCAATCTCTGACATCTCCGCGGTTTGCCAGATTCGCGATTCCTCCTCGCTTCTGGGATTTCGTCTCTATTAATGAGCTCGTAAATTCTCCACGTTTCGCAGAAGTATTTCGTCGGTGCATTTTGTGTCGGTGGATGGGGAAAAAAAAAAATTGAGGACGATTTGCAGTACATCGAGTACCCTCGGTTCTTTTCCACGCTGCATGGGAAAGAGGTCGCACTTAGTTAAATTAGATTTTCGAGTTATTGATATTCGATTTTAGGTGCAGTTAATAGAAATCCACTCGAACACGTTTTCCTGCCCGACCGAGAACATTCGCACGTGTACGTTTCGTTTCCTCTCGACCGATATTTACCAATTCCGGGGAGATATCGAGTCGGAGAAACCGGAAAAGGAGTAATATCGAGACAGAGATACCTTCTTCGGGTCCCGAGGGCTCTACTTGCCTTAATTGAGAAAATCTTGAGAGACCGGATGATGTCGGTTCCGGAACTGGAAGGTCCGCTTCTCGCCGTCTCTATTGTCAAGGATCATTAGCGGATCGGTCCTGCATTGAGAAACACTGGCAATTCTTCCGCGGATTGAACCTCGGGGATTTTCTTTTCTTCTAATTGGACGGCTCAAAAGGAAACGAGGAAACTTCTCTTTTGGCTCTGTATGCTCGTGGTTCGCGTTTCTATTTTTTATTCACTTTGATTCGTCGAGTTCGCAGACGGAAGACAAAGATACCCGGGAGCGAAAATTCGAGGTAAAAGGAGAGCATCGTCACCCCGTAAACCTCCTTATTTTTACTGACTGAAGGGAACATTCCGCAATTGCAAGATGGTTTCCAGGAGGTATTACGAGGTGCACAGGTGTCACAGACTAGGAGAGAACATTCGATATTTTCGCACTTCCCGTGTACGTGCCATCGAATAAAAGGAAGTAGAAAGAGCGAGCATACGTCGTACGAATGTAGACGAGAGGAGAGGCAACGAGGCAGGAATTTCAAGCGAGACTTCCTTCGGAAAGAATTCTTTCGGTCTAAATCCCTTTACATGCCGCGAATATTTATTTAAAGGCTCCATCCTGCTTCTTCTCATACAGTTTTATAATTTTTCTCCAAAGGATTTCCTCAAAAAAATATTTATCAAGCGCGATCGTCGAATCTCTTCTCGTAACGAAGTCCTTCGTGAAATCGTAGAAAAGTTAATCTCGATAAATCACTTTTTTCTTTTTTTTTAAAGTCGTGAAAGGAACAATTTCTGGAACAAGTTCCGTCAGGATGGTGTAAAGGCTAAAGTGGTTTTACATAATGCATCGACGATGGTAATAAAAGAAGTGGAGCGATCGCATGTACCAGCCAGGATCGGGAGAGGGTCTAAACCTGCGGGCAGGATAAAAAAGAAAACTCATCCTATTTCCTGTTCCATCACACTTCGCCTAAATCCTCGAGCCCCTTGAAGTATACTTCCTTCCTCCCTCAAGATTCGCCCGAGACTCGCAGGTCCTTCTGCTCCTTTCCGTAGATCCTTGCAAGAGTGATGAGTGGAATTTACCTCGCTCCCGTAAAACCTTGAGGAATATCCCGAGGTAGGTTGGGCCGGCCAGGGAATTCCGGATGTTACTTCAAGGTTGGTACACCAGCCCTTAAGCTTCCTTCCGGGCCGTCTTTCTTCAAGATTTACATACTTCCGGACTTCCGCGTTTTTCGGTCCGTTCGGGAGAGAGCCATCTTTAAACGTCCCCTTTAAGGCCGAAGGGATTCAAAAATACGTTCCTTCTCGAAATTCTCCCTTACCATCCGATGTCTTACCGCACGATCTACCCACCGTTTTCAACAATTCACCGTTTATTTAAAACTTCAGTAAAATTTAATAACCCTCGGTCGCACTTCTTTTTCCGGGATTTTCCGAGGGAACTTTTAACGGTTCGGATTCGACTCCCGGCGATGAGATTTCATGGATTTCCTCGCCTGTTACGCCTGGCTCAGCGTTATGGAAAAGTCGAAGGGCTCCGGTGGGAAAAGTAGTCGTTACGAAAGAGCCACGTAGTATTCCTGGCTGGATACTTTGCGGGGCTGGAGGAGATAATTCGGAGTAACAGCAGCCCCGTAGAATCGAAACGTCCCCAGATATTTTCTTTAAAGACCCCTTCCCCCCTTGTTTCTTGCCCCGGAATTTTGTCAAGCCCGGTCTCGGAAATTTGGCCTTTTCTTGAAATTTGTCCAAGTCGATGGTATCCGAGTCGGTAAACATCGATTAAGTTCTTCATCTCGAAGTGTCGAAAATGCAAAGCGACCAAAGCGGTTCTCTCTCAATGGCATTAACTGCTCTTATTTGATGGGCTTCTGCTTCCTGAGTGGTCTGATAACTTGATTTGCTCGTCGCTTTGGAACTTGGCCATGCTATCCCTCCTGCAGGCTCCTTCCGCCTTTCAGTGACCATCGTGTTCTCGAAGTGGCTCTTAAAAATCACTGTTCGTCCTCTCGGACATCCGAGGAGACTTGGAGGGTTCGAATCTAAGGCGATGTAATGAAGCACACTCTTCGAGTTCTTCGGGGCGATTGGAACCTCGCGGTTAATGTATCGATCATAGTCCGGGGTCTCCTAGCCCAGTTCCCCTGAATTTCGAGAGCGAGGAAAATGGGCGACAAGGGGAGAGGGCCCCTTGACGGAGGAATAATTAAAAAACAGAGGCATCTCATCGGTCTCGGCTTTTCGGGGCAACGAGGCGCACCCGTTTAATGAATTCTCCCTCGAAAGAGGGAGAACTCCTTTCTTACTTCCTCCACGGCATCGCTTATAACTAGTTTGAGTCCCCGCTTGGCGAAATCACACACGTCGTAATGACTGAGGTCTCATTACCGAGGCCGAAGTCAGTAAAATGGTTAACGACGTCATGCGACATGGTTCCCCCAACTTCACCCTGACTCGCGTTAATTTCATTATTTCGCGGGTTATCTTTTTCATCCGCAACTGCAAAGTTAAATCCCCGTTTGAAGTTTCATGCCGCGTTTTTAACCCGGCACTGTCATTAGAACGAAGGCGAGTACAGATAATCCTAACGGCGGAAGTTTGGCAACTAAAGTCGTGGAAGGCTCGCGGTAACTAAAAGCTAGCAGTGAAAGCCCACGGCAATAAAAGCTTACAGGGATAGAAACTTGCACCGACAGAATCTAGCAACGTAAAAGCCCATAGTGACAAAAGCTCGGGACGATAAAAGTTCTCCGCGACAGAGATTCCCGAAGACAGAAGACCGCGGCGAAAAGAATAGGTGGGAAGCTCTCTGAGTCCATCGGTTAAGTCAAATTTTGGGGTAGTCCGGTTTTCGGATTTTTTTTTTTCATTATTCATTTTAAATTACGTTGATCTCCGACCCTCCGACATGTATATGGGGTGTTGAGAAGTCGTTAGGGCCATAAAACAACCCCGAGGAGCCCCAAATAGTTTCCAGGGTTGCGTCTCTCTTCACGGTCCCATCGTTCCTTCGAAAACTCGCAGGAAGTTGGCCAGGACTTCCTGCGACACTGTCCTTCGCGAGCCCTCCGGCAATTTCCCGGACACTTGAGGCCAACTTCCTGCGTGGAAAGGACGCGGATATTTCGCCGGCCGACGTCACTTCCGGCCCTGTAAATTCGAGGGAATTTCGCGAAACGAGGGAACCGGAGCACGCGAGGTTTCGCGGCTTGGAAACTCCCCGCGCTATCTTTAATTCCGATTTTCATCAAACGCCTCTTTTAAATGAATTCTTATTTCGGTAATTTCCGGAACTTTCCGGCTTAGAGCTTGGAACTTTAAGTAAAACCGGGATTATGTCCGGAAGAGACTCGGCCCGGTGTGTCTCTCTATTCGACATCATCCGTCGCCTCGGGGAACTTTCGACGAGATTCCCCTGACTCCCGGTGACGTCCTGGACGACGTGAGAAAATTTCGCCTCCGAGGGGGGAAAGGATAAGGAAAATTGAATCATCCGTCAAGGATGACTCGCTGAAGGAATCACTTACTGCCACCCTCCCTCTCTCTCTCTCTCTACTACTTTGCATTTCGGTGGATCGGATCGATGCACGAGTCCGGTGCCGAATAGCGGCCTTGTTTTCGCTCGAAGCGGGAACCAATTTAGCGGAAGCGGAATATGATGGGTCGGCCATACGGCTCCTAATGCTCGATCCTAATTCCCGCGGTATCTGCATTGGCCAGCCAGTCAGGTTTGGCTCCTCCTTTTTGCCGAATGGTCAGTCGTCGGCCGACTTTGGCCTCGCGGTGACGCGGAATCGAACGGCCGTCGATCAAAGCTCCGAGCTTTCCCCGGGCTATTAGATTCCGATCAAAGTAGCCGTCGGTCCTGACCATCCAGCATCGATTCCAGGAGTGGCGTGTATGCGATTAATGCCAGGACTCAGATTGGCCGAGTAATGGGTAAGCAAACATTCCGATCCGTTTGTCAACCGGCACTGAGCTACGCCATTTTGGCGAACCGGCAAGGACCGCCAGTTAAACGCTTTGAAGGATTCCGGGACTCTTTCACGAACTTGGTTTGCGATGCGTTCTTTCGGGATTCCTCCGGATTTCGCGTTCGATTAGAATTGACTTGATTCTCCCTTAAGACCTGCCTCTCGTTTCAGATAATTAGACCTCGGAGGTAATCCTCGCAGAAGGTCCAAAATAAATAATTTTCCTTTTTAAATTCTCGGGATGTTTTTAGGAAATAAATACGCGGGTAACTCCGGGTACCCTGGGCTTCCCCACGTGATGTAATTCAATTTCTTCCTACTTGCCGCTCAGGGGATGTCAGACATTGAAAATCTTACGTCCTGGGGGAACATGTAACTTCGTACCCTTCTTCTCCTCGGTTCACTTTAGGAATCCCAAGAAGGTTGGCCCGACTATTTCGTTCACCTAGGTGGTCTGTCGAGTACATTCTTCCCCTCAATTCGTAATTCCTATGTACCACCTGTTAATATTCCATCGAATCTCAGCAGCTCGAGCACTGAATTTTTCGCCTGCAATTTTAATCGCCTTAATAATTGTTTCACCGATTCCTAAGTACCGTTTCCTCTTCGTACCCCTATTTTCCTTCTGGTTTAAAATTGCGCCGGTTTTCGATGCTTTTACGAAATCGCTGGTATTTCTCGGAGGAGGTCTCGACGTGACGTACCTTCCCGTTCCGTACGCGAGGTCGCGAAGAAATTTCGCGGATTCTCGGCACGCTTCCGTAGCAGCAGCAACGGATTGCTCGGTGATCTCTCGTAAATAAAACCCAGCGTGCTCGGTACGAGAAAATAATTCATGGCAATGCTCGGCCGCACCCGAATGGCGCCGTAATTCAAAAATTCCGCTTCGGAAGGGGGTGAAAGTATTCTCTGCCGCAGGTGCCGAAGGCGAAAGTGGAGTCGGCGATTATATACTCCAACAAGAAGGGGAACAAATCGCGCCTGGGGAAAATCGAGTAGAGGATTTATTTCTTAATCCCGGCGGGGGATTTCTCACCCCGAAGTTCGGATCCGCGGGGAATTTCCTGAAATAATCACGTAAACTTTTGCACTCCCGCAAGGGCTCGTCCTTGGAATTTGCATCTTGTATTCCTCAGGCGTTTTCCCTCGGACGTGGAAATTTCTAAACAGGCCGCGGTGGTTACTTCGTTATGTATACTCGAGGCGTAATCCTTTGAAGGTAGGAGCTCGAGAGGAGATGAAAAGTGCTAGTGAAATTTCCTCGAGTGCTCGTGACAGAGGGAATGGAAGGGAGAAGAAATGAGCGGCGAAGACGGTGTGGGAGGGAAGAAGGAAATTGCCATCAAGAATTAATTGAGGACATTGCCGAAGAGGCGAAGAAAAGGCCGCCTCTTCGACCGCCCTTTTTCCGCGGTCGAGGATTCAGTGTTTAGAATTTCAAGATCGATGGTACTCCGATGGAATCATTTTGTGGAGGAAAGTGTCAGGCATCGACTCTACAAAGGCAGGTGCAAGGTGGCAAACTGGCTTTATCGGGCCTACTCGTTAGTCACCGGTAAGCATAACAGGCGCCATTGCTTCCCGAAGGTGATTACGGTGTATTAAGCCCACCTTGTAAATTACGTCAACTAATTATCTGCGACGGCACCGTGCCGGGGCCAGGGATTAAGGAAGTTTCGCCCTGTGGATCCGCATTGCCGATATTGCCATGAGAGCCTCGACTTCGATTATCGACCAGCAGCTCGAATTCTTCCTCCCCTGAAAAATTGCTCGGCAAGTCGAAAATCCAAATGGAAAGCTTCCTTTATTAAATCCCGACCGCGTTCCTAGAGACGGAAGAAACTGATCGAGAAAAATGAGCGCATCTTTAATTAAGATTTATGGACGGGGGGACTAAAAGAGAATAACGATCGGAAGTAACGGCGGAAAAGTTCGGATTTCATGTTCCGAGGAAAGCTTCGTTTAACGAGGACTTTCTCGGCGGCAAGTCCAAGGACTTGCAGCACGAAAATGGCCGCAATGACTCGCGCTGTCATCGCGACACCTCACGTGCCGTGTAAGTGCGATCTTAACGAGTGTTTGCAAACCCGGGTAAGGTCGAAAAATTAACATCCCGAAGTGAAGCTCCTCGAGCCCGTAATCGTTAAACGAACTGAATTCGAAACGAGCAGTTAAAGAGGTTAACGAGTACCGTAAAACGGGCGTATTGTAGACCGGCACCCCGTTGCACCAGGTAATTGCAGCCGCGGAACTTGTTACGCGGTAGCTAGTCGTCAATGTTTACCAAGTAAACGGGTCGTGGGCTCGAAATATGAGAGATCACTTTTGCTCGGTCGATCAAAGAGTGCATCCGCGCGTTGCAGCTATGATAATTGCATCCCTTTGGAGCCGGTGGGCGTTCACCGATGGAGGCCAGAGATCCGACGAAAAGTGGACTCATTTCGTTCCTATATACAGGTAAAATCGGCTTAGAGAGGGGAACCAAACGCGTAATACATGCTAGGAATAACACATCGAGTGGAATATCAAATAGCGCGTTTTAGCTCTAGGACATCATGTATATACAGAATATTCCAGTCCGAGATTAAATCTCTTTAACGGCCGGCCTTTTTTTCCTCCGCGCGTTGCCACCGAAAACATTGCTTTGGTCATCCAATCGAACGCTTACATTGGTCGAGAGCCGGCCTAACAGAAAGTGGCGGCTTTTTGCTTCTCTCTCCGTGAAAGAGTACCCTCTCGTGTCGGCATATCGATTCGTTATCGAGACATCGGGCTCGGTGACAACGAAACGGGGTTTCCCGCCAGGAAGAATGACGGGAAAGCCAAATGATTTATGACTTCGCCCGGCATTGGCCACTTTTTTACCAATTTTTTACACAGATACTCCGCGCCACTGTCGGCCCCCATTGTGACCCAGTGAACATCGAGAGCGAATGAAATTCCTGCCTGCGGAATATGCACCTCGAGATAAATGATGCGCCGATGTTGTCGTTGGTTCATCGAGGGGGAAGTTCGCTTTCGACACGGGCGCCGTTACTTACTAACGAGGAGATTTCTATCCAGGAAAACGAACTCACCCTTCAGCACTCTGACGCAGTCCACGTTGCTGGGATAATTGTCGGGATAGTTCGGACTGTAGAACTCCCTCTTGGCCTCGTCGCCGATTTTGAACTTATCGCAGACGTCGTCGGCGTCTCTCATGTGGCGTCGAGGGACGATCGCGTTGGTCGTGGCCGAGGTTACGTTGACAACCCCATAAGTGGTTACGGGAAAGGACACTTCGGTTGTTGCCGCGGATGGGATCATCTGAAAGTCGAGGAAGCGTCAGCCGTTCGTTAAAATCCAGAACGTTGAGAGAATTAATTTCCCATCCGCAATTATCCGGGCGCGATAAACACGATAAACTTCGTCGTATCAACTCACGACCGTAATTAACGCACCGCCAGCACCGGGGCGTTGTTTTAATTTAACGGAGGATTCAATAACGCGAGCTTAACGCTCCCATACACGGCTAGTACTCGTTAACAGTACTTCTTTGTGGCCAATATTTCTTTACGGGCCGATCGTTAAGAAGATGAATCATAGGCGTATCACGATAGGCCCTTTTCATGCCGCAATCACGAGTCGGCGATTTAAAACGAACCTTCCCGCGGGTATTTGCCAGTTTATCTCCCGTATTCGCGGATCGGCCGAGCGATATATTTAAAGCCCGATATCGATACCGACCGATAGCCGATAGAGCGTTTAATACGCTCCCCAATTTATTAGCCCGCTGGAGCCATCACGATATAGACGAGCCTTACAATTTCATAAAGTCACGGGGGATATTCCCAACACGGAATAATCCATTCTCAAATATCAATCCCCCGACTCCAAAGGACCACATAATCCATGAAAAGGTTATACATTAATGCAGACATAACTCACATTAAATGTTGAAGAGGTGGGAGGCCCTCTCGTGGTGGCGAGCTCGGTCCACGATGGATCAGAGGTGGATCCAAGAATGGGTCGACCGGATCCATCCGCGATCGATTTCTTCGCCATCGATGGTCCTCCCGCGAGGTCGGTGGCTCCTGATCGGTTTTCGATCGATCCAGGAGAAAGTGATTCGAGCGATCGATCTGTGATCTTTCCTCCAAGGGAAAAGGATAATTTTCTTTCGGAGGAAAAACCCGGTTCCGACTGGTCGGGAATCGATCCAGGAGAAAGTCGTCTCGCCAGCGGAGGTCGTCGCGTCCGGGCGGCGCCGGGCCGCGATTGGTCCTGGGTCGATCCAAGGGAAAGTCGTTCGCCCGCGGGAAATGGCTTTTCCACGAGGAGGTCCACGGGGCGCGGAAGGGCATACCGCGTCGTCCGCGCGAAGAGATCAATTTTTACGACTTCCTCCGTCCCGATAGCACTCCTGCTTCCGGTCGCGCTCGCTACTTCCGTCCCGTCGAGGGGGGTCGGCGTCCCGATTACGGGAGTGCCCGGGAACAGTCGGGGGCCAGACCTCGCGGTGGACCCCTCGGAACCAGTGGCGCGCGGCGCCCGGGGCGTCGCGACGCGTGCCGGCCGGCCAGTCCCGTGTGCACCCTCTGCGGATCCTGCGGTGGCGCCGGAAGCTGCAACAGCAAAACAAAATAAGCTCTAATTTACCGCTCAATTTATCCCACGAACAAAGTCGGACTCAAAAACGAGCCATGGCTGATTCGAGTCGTCCATGGACCATAATTTGCGCGACGACAAATTGTTGTAATATAATTAACCGAAAAGGGGCTTTGCGCGCTGCCGGTATCAAAGGCACCCCCGGTGCGCGAAAGACAACCGTACTTTGGGACGTGGAATTTCGCACTCCGCGAGCCGCGGTTCCAATTAACCCGGGCCCTTCTCCGATCCTTTTTGAAATATTTAACGAGCTGCCAGCCCTCAAAATGTTCGGATCCACATCGGGGCAAAATCCCAACTGGCGCCCTCCTAGCGAGACGCGGAGTCGCTTCCCCTCTTAGGCACGTCCAATTAGGAGTCTACTTTAATTTATCCTCCTCCGCCAACCGCGTTCGATGAAACCATTAATTATGTTCGTTAAATAATGCGCCAGGGGATCCTCCGAAAGGTTAATCAGTCATGAACCACGCTCGATTTTCCCAGCGCACGGGGAAATGATTCTCCGGTAAAGATTCGTATTTTCGACGCGACGACGATTCTTTTCGTGGCATCGTGGAGTGTCAATTTGCCAGACGATGATTTCGCGTCCTTTCCGTGATATTAAATGATTATTAACCCTTAGCGCTCCGCAAGTTTCGTAACGTTATGGCGAATGTTCCCGTGGCGGAGCCAACGGAGTGCTGAAGGTTAATTCTGCTGGACCTGCTGGAGGGATTTATATTCCGTCGGGGTGGAACGACGTTATCGACGCTTAACGCCTTTAAATGGCAATGATTTAACGACTGCAAATCGATTTGGGTGAGTTAACGCTACAAAATGAACTTCCATGCCAACGCATTGGATTTATTTCCATTAGTAGGTGGATGGATTCGCGAAAAAGGAACGCATTTTATGAAGCGCCGAACGAAATTGGTGGGAAGCTTCGACTCGATATGGTTCGCGAACCAGTTTATTGGGAATTTCGGATTCCCTTGCAGGCAATTCTGCAATCCCAATTTTTTCCAAAAAAAAAAAACGTTTTTCGCCTGTAGGGATCGTTTTCTCTGGACAGAGGTTAAAGTTCGCTCTTTGCTTTTTGTCGGCATCATGAAGTTACGCCCAACAGTTGCGTTAAAGAATGCGCTTCGTCGTCCATAGTGAAACGTAGAAAAATAACGAATTCCGGTAATTATCCGTGTCCAGGATTTTCCTCCGTGTACGGGTCAGCTCGTTCGGGTTGAGGTCCTCGGGAATCCTGGAACAGGAAGGGCTCCAGGAATCTAAATCCCGACCACCGAATAAATCAGTTGCGCTCACATGTGCACCAGAATTGCGTCTACAAATTCATGTTCGCTACACACGGTGGACGCCCCGATTCTCTTCCATCTTCATTCCGGCCTTTTTCCTTCATTCCTCTTTCCGTAACCCTCCCGGGAACATGACTGATTTTCAAGATCCCATGAACTTCAGGGAACCCTCGAGTGCCCCCCCTAATGGTGCCAATATTTCTCCCCCTTTCCTTTTTCGTCTAATTGGACCTTGAATAAGGAAAATTGGAACCCCGGATCTACTAATGGACCCTGGAGTCCGAATCCTAAACCGCCTCGTAAATCACATGCGCCCACGTGTGCAACTGATTTGCATCCTCCCGTTCAGGTGAGGTGCACATGGTGGAGGCGATTTCCCCCGGATCGAGGTAGCAGCAACTTAAAGGGAATTATAATTACAGGGATTTAGAGTAAAATTATTCCACCGATAATTCCCGCTGAGATCACCCCGGAAGTTTATTCCGGAAAATTTCCATGTTCCAAAGAATTTCCTCCGAAACAATGGAGGCACATTCGGGTGATCTTTGCTCGGCGTGATAAAGGAACGGGCTTTCAGCGCCATTATTCATCGATCAAATACTGCAGCCCGTGTAAGTTTCATTCATTTCTGGGTTGTTTCATTTTCCTCAGCCTTCTTTCTACCTCGTTAGGGAGGCGACCGAAGCCGAAGTAACCGAGCAAGGATATTCACTCTCCTCGGAAGTCGGTCCATCAACTCCTGGGAGAATAATTTCTCCGCCAGCTGTCTGAAGACTCCGCTTCCGAATCATCCCAGATTCGGTAAATGATTCCCAGGAGAGATCCAGGGTCGGAGTGCCGGTTCGGTTCAGTTCCATCGAACCAGGTGACGTCTTCCTTTCGAAGGAACCGGACGTTGGTGACATGGACACGTGCAACGTGAAACGATTTGACGGCTTAGGATTCTCGATACGTCGGCGAACCGTTCGATATACGTCTGGCAGACAAGGTTGGGGTCGCTCCCCCGTCTCGAAACTTGGTCCATCGTTTCCTGGGAGAGTGATTCCTCTCGCAGATGTCCTCGATTCCGATGCACTCGTAATACTACTCCCCGAGAGCCGAGTTGTCCGAAAACCGGAGCGCGTTCGACAAGCGTCGCGACTCAGACGTCCCTAACTTCGGTAAAGGACTCAAACGAAAGTGAGGGACTTTCTGCAGATGGATAGGAATCCGAGGAATCTCCCTGAGAAGGGCTCGACGAGCTCGGAATGGCGAATGGATGCACATCCATCGTGCACTCGGCTCTAAGGGAGGAGAAATCTATCGCGGAAAGCAGAGGTTCGGCCGACTCTACCGGGACTTGCTCCACTTGCAGAAGACGGTGCGCGTCGCTTTCATACCTCTGTCGCTCCTCTAAGGGATGAAAGATGGGCTCGAAGTCATCGAGAATCGGGCACTCGTTCGGCGAATCGTTTAGGGACTGGGGAAAAGGCAGATCGTAGATATTCCTTCGAGAGGGAAAATCGAGAAATATTTCCTCCGCGATTCGCGGGAGACAGACAGGAGGAATCGCGAGAAAATCTCCCGGGGAAAAGTCGCCGCAAATATCGGACGTCGAACGCCAGAAGTCCTTTCAATTTGTCAGGATGAACCGGCTCAGAGGCCGATACAAAGGCAATTTGCAATATTTACGCGATATTGTACCCAATGTGGAAAGAATAAATTTGCAAAATGTCGAAGGTGAGACGTCTTGCTGGATTCTCATGGCTGATCCTTGCAGGGTGCATTCTTACGCGAGTTACCGGGCGAGACGCCGGGTATGGTATACTTATTTTTCTCGCACCGAGTATTCTCGTTTCTGCAAATAGAGCGGAGAAGGATGAGTCCCCGTTGGGGTATGATTCGCCGAAGGTACGAGAAGCATCGAATTCCGGCTGGATGGATCGGTATCGATATATGTAGATTTCATCCGGAGAGATTACCTTGGGCGGACTCGAGCCCAAGTCAGAAATTTGCAGGCTGATAATCTCTGCGAACAAAGTTATCGAAGTTGGCTTTACGGTCATTACGGGGGCGCGGTAAAATTATTGGAGCCGATAAAGCTCCTTTCGCATTGCGCACCCCAGACGCCGGGGAACCGGCTATAAATCGAAGATGGCTCCTCGTACCCGTCGTAAAGCTCTGCTCATAAACAAAAAACTTCTCTATTTAGCCCGCGATTTATGGCGTCACATTTGAAGTAGCCCCCTATGTTAATGAGCGTTCCCAGCACGAGTCTCGGCCTCGCGAACTCTCGCCGAGTTCGAACCTCGAAAACGAGTCGGAAGGTGCGAGTTCTTAAACGAGTCCTCTTAATTGAAATAGCTCTCGTCGTTCGATCGAATTTTCCAATCGCCTCCGAAATACTTCCCTTTCAACCTGGAGATGCAATTCCATTCCATTCGGCCCAAAGACCCGGACTGGCGGCACTTAAGTCCAGGAGTGCACACTTCGAGTTTATCCACCTTCGCAGTTTCGAGGGACCGACATTTTTCCGCTATCGACCGTGAAGACCCGCCATTCTCACTTGTCCTACGTCTACAATACGTCGCGGCATTTCTCTGTTCATATCTCAGAAAAAGCCCCGGCAACGGAAATAAACCCCCTTAGAAAATATAAGGAAGGGGGCAGCCAGATTTGCTGACAAATGCGAAAGCACCTGAAAGCAAATTCCCGTCAACCGTGCTGGATTGACGTTTTCTGCCGAACGGAGCATTTCCTAACAGGAAAAATTCGACGCTTTCCATCCCCATTTAAAGCGTGGATTTCTCCTTAATTCCGCAACGGGGGCAAAGGATAGGGTGAATATCTCAGGTGTATTATTTGCTATTTAAATCGGGGAAGAAGGAGACGATGACGCAAAGTGCCTTTCGTCATTTGTCATCCAAATCGTCTAAAAGCTAGCCTTTCTGGCGTAGAAAAGTCCCCCGAAGCCGGAGTAATACGAGGGCGGGTACCAAAGTGATACCCCGTATTTCCATTTTTCATTCGGAAACATCCCATGGCGGCATTAATGCAGACCCGATATAGCTCTGCTGAGCTCCCCTCTAGCTGCCGTAAGCCATAAATCTCACATGTAATAATACCGCGAACTGACGCCGTACCTCGGCATCCCTTGCGACGAGACGTCCCGATTGTCGATTTTCTTTTTGCGGTTGTACGACTGACTTTTCCTTCAAGCCGGTTTGCGGTTATGACTCTTGGGCTTTCGAGTGGAAGTCACACGATCTAGGGGGGAGCTATCCTTGGAGTAAAGGGAAGATTCACCGTGACTCGTGTCCGGTTTATAAGGGTTGGAAAAAGGTGGGGTTGCCCCTGTTAAATTGAAATCTCTGGTGGGAAAATGTCGGACCGTAAAAACCTTCACCGAAAAGAGGAATTGAACGGTGTACCTGTACGGCATTGGAAATCAAAGAAGTATGGACGGACATTTAATAATTAATAAATTTACCCGACGTTTTAAGCGGGATTTATATTTTCTCTAGATGTCCCCTAGTCCGTGGGGAATAAGCGGAAAAGGGACGATTTACAAGAGAAATTTTGAATGAATACCTGACAGCCCTCAGCAAGCGACACGTTCGCAGAGAGGAAAATGCCGGTGTACGTTTTACGTGCACTTTCACTGCATCCGCTGCACGCTGAGAAATTACAATTTCGCTCTTTAAAACCGAGGGGAGTATTCAGCCGTTGATTGCGCAGCTAAAATTACTTTGCTAATATTCGACTTTCTTAATAGGCATAATTATGTCGCGCTGCGTGAAAATAATTGCGTGAT
Organism: Orussus abietinus; assembly: GCF_000612105.2. NCBI lineage: Eukaryota > Metazoa > Arthropoda > Insecta > Hymenoptera > Orussidae > Orussus > Orussus abietinus. Next base: position 34,782 of record NW_019396018.1, on the reverse strand, counting down.
TTTTCAGATTTAATCTCATTATCCTGGCCGTTTGTAAAATGTCCTGGCGGAATCAGATTGCCAAGGAGAAGAGGTTGAAATGAATTAGAGGAGGGGCAAAGTATTGTAGGGCGATCGTACTTGCAAATTATCCCGATACACTAATCGAGCAATTAATCCTCGCGACTTCCCAGAAACGAGAAAAAAAAAAATTACGATTAAGAGCTCGAATGAGAATATTAATTTAAGTTCGATTTATTTTGACTACTTCATCCGTCAGCCGTAAAAGCGTTTTCAAAACCGACCGAGCATTTTGCGACGAACAATTGGGTCGATGTTGGTTAAAACAATCCGCGATGCGTTTCGCCCCTTCGTGACTGAAAATTGAACAAGCCATTTCATTGAAAACGTTGACGCACTTCAATCTTCGTGCAGCGGCCAGAATAAAGCGTGCAAACACTTCTATTGAACTCTATTGAACAATTTTTCATTCCCTCGCAGAGATGCCATGCCTGCACTCTAACGAATGCGAGTGCATCAAACGCGTCCATAAAAAACTGTAATTCCGTTAAAAATTCCCTAAATAATGAGCCGCGAATAATACGTAGTAATTTATGCCGATAAAATATGCATTGCACGCAAATTCCCTTGTCGGTAGAATTAGCTTCGCGTACCCTTTGAAACCTGCAATACGTCCTTGGTAAATAATTAACGGATGCAATAGCCGTTGGTACTGTTTCCCTGGGAATGAGTACAGCGGATCGATTCCATCCCTTTTCCTCGGTGCGCTTTTATGTTCTCCCTGAAATTAAACAAGCAGGACACGAGCCTCGGAAAAGGGATGAATTTGAAAAATCGAAGGGTATTGGTGTCCTTCTCCGGTAATTGGAGTACCTCGCAAACGGAAGTTCGAAAATGTTTAATGTTTGCTCGTAGCCCTCTGATTCTCCAGTCAATTATTTTCCCAGCAAATGGTACATCCGAAATGTGTAATTACGATCCGCGGAGATATTGCATCGAAAGGAATCGTTAAACCGTGCGCGCAATTATAATTTATTCACGCGAGCGTGAATATTGCTCGCTCTCGTTTTCCAATTTATTTTCCACGTACGACTCCATCCATTTCGTCCATTTCATGGGAAACCAGGGAGCCTGGGGAGTTACATGAAATTCTGAACGAGGGAAAAATTCGGGCTACCTAGATGCTCCCTTTTACATTTTCGCCAAAAATTGGAAGTGTCTGTGTTTTTTTTTATCCAGCAGTCCCAAACTACGCGGGGGGCGTCCAAAGCGTTTCGCAGTATTTGACTAGATCACCAGATTCTAGGGACGCGATACTCCAAATCCTCTTAATTATTATCTAGCACATCGGGCTTTGAACTTCGCCGCCTGCGTGGCTGCGCGAATGCACCTGTATGTACGTACACGTGCTTCGACTCTGGAGTGCAAATAACGCTTACATGCCGAATTAGCGTGTTCTTAGGTACGCGTGCTGCCGAATTACGACACGGCAATGCCGACTGCTGTATTTCCATGCTCGTTCCGATAAACGTTTATTCTCGCCGGTTCCGGTCGTGCCATTAACTGCTCCGAATTTCGCGGAAATTACCGGCAAAGATTTCGCGCAATGGTCCGCGCTCTTCCCGAGTTCTCGTTCAGAGTCTCGTTCGGCGTATAAGTGGAAGGAACGCGGTCTGGCGAAAAAATATTTCCACCCTTGAAGTCAAAGTTCACCGACTCGTTTAACGGATTTCTTTTTTTCTTCTCGGCTTCGATAGGAGGAACTTCGCGATAGGTCGAGCACTCGCGCGAGTTGGGTGAGTTCTGACAATGCTCGGTATGCGCTCTTCTAAATATACGACTCGCGGTCCTCTCTCTGCTCTTCCTCGAACATCGGCCATCTCGCTTCGTCGAATCTGGCGAGGAGCGAGTCCGACTCGAGATTCGCCTTACTATCCGTGTCGCGAAAATCTCCCCGGGGATTTTTCGCCCTCAAAGAGGTCGCTGCCAGATTTAGGAATTACCCTCGGATCTCCTCGATTTCCCTCGCGACGGCTGCTTCGTCTTCATCGACCTCCATTGTGGATTCATCTTGTCGCCGTTAAACGGGAAACAAGAATTAAAACGGAGCGAAGGCCCGACTTGACGATGCACCGGGGAACGAGATAGATCAGATGAGTAATTTTTCAATATTTCGGGGAGAGGGAATCGATATTTATTTTCGGCTCGTTTAGGGATAGATCGCCCGGAAATAAATGGTTTCAGGGGCAACTAATGGAGGGCGAGGAAAAATCGACACGTCGGTGTTCTTTGCAAGCAGTGTTCACTTGCGCCCTGAAAAGGTGCACTTTGCGAACAGCAGCTCGGCATCATCTTCTTGACAACGTATGCGTCAAAGTCTGGATAACTCGTTAGCGTCGTTTACGGGAGAAGAGATGCCCAACTTCCGCCCTCGGTTATTTTCATTTTCTATTTTTCTTTCATGAACAAGTACAGGGAAATATTTCGATGTCCCGACTCCCTCGAAAGAGAAAATATCTGAACTCGAGCTCTGCATCGGCAGAAAGTTAAGTTCGACTTCTGAGAGTGGTACATACGCTCTCGGACAACAAAGCGGAAGTTCCCTTCTCATTTCTTTTCGTCTCGGGGCGTATGTTTCCAATATTCCATCGACCCCTGGAAATCGAACATACGTTCCCAACTTTCACACGTACATCCTGTTCGATGGTAGACTTATCGAGAATTTTTCTCATGAAACGTGACTCGGGCAAACAGCGGGTTTATTTTTAATAACAAGGACAAAAAGGTTCTTCAAAATGTCTAGGCATTTCTTCGCGCGTATACGCACAGAAAAGAGAAATTCTCCGCGACAATTGCTCTCCTAAAAGGGAAGGGCGCCGTTTTAATTAAAAATACTTGCACCGGGTAACCGTACAAAGGCGTCGCTCATAAATTACACGACGTATCTGGAGAGGACGAGAGAGGTGCCAAAATGTAACGCGTCGTGTATTGAAAGCATAAACCGACCACTAGAAAACTCGACATGTGACCGAGGAGGTCAAAGCAGACAGAAATTTGCCTCTCGTAATTTATGGACGACCCCAGGAGGAAATGTATTCCGAGGAAGGAACGGTTTAATTATTCGCGCTAAATAAATTATCCGTTCGAGGCCGAGTGAAAAGGATAAGCGTCCCGGTCCTCCGGTCCCCTGTTCGTTTATTCTTAACAACCATGGAGGAAGATTCCAAGTTTCATCCGTCCCATTCAAAAGAGGGAAGATTTCGTAAACCTCGAGGAAAGTTAAGTCGGATTCTCTGGGGCAACACTATGGGTCCGCTAACAAAGCAGAAATTCGCGATTGTTTCTCGAAAATGCATTCCAGAATTATACCCTGCGGAATGTCAATTCAACGGAAAAGAGGAAAAACACTCCGACCACTATTCGGTAATTTCTGTGACACGATGTAGAATGTTTCTGCAACGTTCGCTGGATCTCGACTACGTGGTTGAAATTCCACAATTATTGACGGATCAGCCTTTTTGACGACGATGACGGAAGAAATCAAAACTGTTGCGATTACGTCGAGTCGGTCGACGTCGGCTCAACTTTCTCTGCCGATGATCGGCGACAATCGTAAAACGACATTGGCCCAACATGAACGACCGGCTTTGGCATCAGCTTGGCTATGTTTAGCTCCGGTCATTGGGTGACGTTTGGGCCAAGGCCGACCCGGTTTCGCCGAGTATTCGAGCACGAGATCAGCAACATTTTGGCATGCCAATCATCGACAGCGATTTCGGAACGGCGAGAAAAACTGCCGAGCCATTAAAAGGAGCGGTTCAATTCGCACGGCAAACTTGATATCTCTTCGATCGGATATTTGGAGGAAGGAACCGATTCGCTGGATCGGCCTCTGCGTTCAAATCATGTTTCCCTTGCTAGCGAATCGGTCAGCATTTTTGCAGTTTGATTAAAAATCCACGATTACGGATTTGATGGAACCTATTCGAGTGTTCCCTCCCTGACCAGAGAATTCGCCGTTCGAGTAATTCGACCGGCGCTTATCCGGCGAACAATCCGGCCGATTATTTGCTTATCACGAGCATAACGGTAATATCCGTGGCAGGATAACGATGGCGCCTAATCGTTATGATTCATTAGCGAAGCATACCGTTGTTTTGCAATCAGCGGTCCCGTGGGCGGCCATTAAGCCGCGGCATTAATGCATTTCGGGGTCGAATTAGAGCAACGATCGCGAAGTCAAGACGAAGTTAAAGAGCCGAGGGAGATAAATCATTGGCCGAATAAATTTCGGGAAAAACTGCCACTAGCTGTCCGGCTACTGTTTTATGGAACGAGCGGGAGCGGTACATGCAATTGCGTGCATTTATGCCTCCGGGTGCACTGTTAATCATGGAAAGTACGAACGCGGAAATGTAAATGATTTCACCTCACTTCGGGGTAATATCTGTGCGACTAAAAATTGAGGGAGGATAACGAAATCTTTCTTTTTCTGCCGAGGAATAAAATAAATAGTGCACCGCTACGCACTATCGGTTTTCCCCCTCGGCAGCCTCCATTTCCTCCACTTTGCTGAATGCATTTTCCTTCCGAGAAGCGCATTTCTGCGCAGTAATGCATTTCTAATCTTGAAGCGAAATGCATTATCGGTCCATTCTTGCCACGCTCTTCGCCGCCCTCTCGCGGTGGTGTTTCTTTTTCGATCTTTTAATATCTTTTCGATATTTGCAGCGAATGAGATTCGGGGAATAAATCGAGCGTGTTTTTATTTTCGACCACTAAGTGCATCCTTGCATGTGCAGCGCACAAAGTCGGCCATTAATGCAAGCCCACGAGGAAGTTTGAAATCGGCCTGCAGACAGGAATTTGTGCATTTATCGAAAATCGATCCCTCCGGGAAGGAGCCAAGGGAAGGGTATCGGGAATCGACTGTTTCATTCGATATATTGTCTTCCTGCCACAAATCAAATAGGATCAGCTCCGATGCGACTTCGTGCCCCTCCGGCGCGACAAAAGACGTTTCTTTTTCGAGGAAAAGGAACCCCGGAACTTTGAGGCGTTATCGGCTGATAATTTTTTTTTCTTCTATGCGTTATTTTGGCATGAAAATCGGAAAATTAGGTACGGAGAAACGACAATATCAAGAATAGGTAAAAACCGAGGGTAATACGAGTACGATCGAGAATGCGGAAAAGAGCAAACAGACGGAGCGGAAATCGTTCTCGAAAGAAGGAATATTTGAAATTGAAATATTTGAGTCACGTGAAAGTTCGACAACAGCAGTTTCCGCAAAAGAACTTATCATAACTTTCGCGGCGGGAAAGGGAAGTTAGCCAAATGTCGTGAGAACGATCCTCTCTAAACTTTTCGGAATAACACGACTATGACGGACGAATAGGAATAGGAAAAGTGAGCTTTCCTTGGAGTATCGTCAGCCAAAACGCGTAAAGCTTGCCCGCAATTTAGGTACAATTCCCGACATGTCTTTTTCGTTCCAATTGTCGCTCCCAAAACGCGTAACTCGCAAGGCGCGGAATTCAAAACGTACCCGGAATGCGTTGTATTTCATTTTGCCGGATAACGAAATTACTTTGCCGACGACGCACGGAACGTGGAAACATTCCCCATAATGCGAAATATCGCGCGAAAAGTAATTTACTTTGCATCGCAGTCGTTCTGATACATAACGCGGGGCGAATAGGACGAAACCCGGAAAAAAAAAAAAATGGAAATTATCTCGCGAAGCATAATTTCATTCTGAATTATTATTCAGCCTAGAGCACCTCCAATGTCCACATCGCGGTTTTATAGGAAACCACGCGATCGCATCGGCGTTGCGATTATTGCAAAAGGGCAACAACACGGGGACGAATTAATTTTTACGGGATGGCCAGCGTTTTGGCAACCACGAAACGTAAACATTCCGTGATTTCCAGGGAACGTGTTACGGATTAAATTTTCGGTTCATGGCCGACTTCGGTTATTGAGCGTAACGTATACGGGGAAGATATACGCAGTATGTACGGCATAAACGTATCGTATATCAACAATACGCTATGTGAAGCGTACAAAACACAAACGTTACAGTCTGCAAGCGTTTCCGCGCCGAGGGGGAATATGATTTTTTCCTCCGGGCATTGTGGGCGATCGATTGATTTAAATTCGCTAACTCATATTCCAGAGTGTATAATTCCCCGCAGGGCCGATCGAGTGACAATGGCGAATGTCAAAGGAGCTTTCCAGGTTTTAAGGAACGCCCCGTTAATGGCGGAAGAGTGGACGACGTCAATTCCGGCGATCGCGGGGCAGGTTTCCAAATGGAACGACGGGTTGACATCGGGGATATCGGCCAGGCACAGAGGGAGGAATAATGGAATCGAGTATTATCCGAATCTAGCGTAAGTCTCAATAAAGTTTCGCAATAAAGGAGGAAAAGGAGTGCTCCGACTGCGAGCTGCTTCCGGATAATCCACCGGCAAGATTGATAGGTGGGTTTACGAGGTCGACTCCTATCCTCGTTATATACGACTCTTTTTTAGCACCCTGTATACAAACGGAACGCCCGATAAAGTCACGAATCGTGACAACTCCATCCTCCCACCCAGTCCCGCCATCTTTTATTTCTGATCCACGTACATAAATGGTGTCGACTCGATCGCGTTTCCATTGAAAATGAAAAGCCTAGACATTCGTACGAATAATTTATTGACGGCTTATCCGAGGCAAGGTTCCATCAAAGATTTAAAATAAAATGGCCCCGTGTCACCTATTCCAGGGATACAGGAGAGGCGATAAGTCTCCGAAAGGGGGCTTCTTAACGCCGATCGCAAACGCGGTCGCTAAAGTTCGACCCGGCTTTATAAAGTGTCGCGGACGATTTCCTTGGGCGATTTCTCCGTTGCGGAACGAGCGCGGGATCCGCGCGTAAACCCTCGCCCGGCCGTGCGGGCGTATCGTGTATCGTGCATCTTATCCTCGGGACAAAGTGCAGCGGTGCAAGTACAAACAAAACGATCTATATGCAGATGTGGCCCAGGAGGGAAGAGAGAAGGAAAGCTCGCACGCGCGTGGATTTATGGCCGTGGACGAAGGCGTGTGCATAAAAGTGGCCGAATGCAAGCAAGACGTCCGTCGTGCATCGCTCTCGTTTCCTGTGGCATATTAAGCGATAAAATGCCACCGTGGCAAAATTACTGGACACGCGACCAGAACCGCCCCCTCGATTCCTTGTTCCAGGCTCCTTTAAAAAGACAGGAAATCAAAAAACGCCGAGTCTCTTTTCACCCCATTCGCACCTGACGCGTCCGGAGGCGAACAGGTGTATCGGCTCCTCGGTTAATCCTAACTGGCTTATCGAGTTTCGCCGCCCCTGGTTTCGCTGGTGTTTTCGCCTCACCCTGAGGCGCGAACGCCGAATCCTCCTCCAACTATAAACGTGTATGCATCTAAGTGCAGTTCTACATAAACGGCGCCCACCCTCGCGCGGTGTTTCGCCTTGGCGAGGGATTACGAATGGCCGACAGCGTGTCGGCGTGCATACACGAGTCCAGTGGTGCATGGAAAACATCGATAGACCCGAACTATAGGCACAAACGACGTACCGAAGTTTTCGGACCACTGCCCTCCCCCTGGTGCACGTTGCACCCCACGATCGCGGATTCGCCCCCTCCCCGCTGACGGTCGTTTTTACTCCCGGCCTCTATTTTTTCGCGGGCATGAAATATTACGACACCCGCCACGGGAACTTGGCTTTTACGGCCGAGACACCCACGCCGGACTTCCGGTCGGGGTTTTAAAGCAGCCCGACCGGCTGCTGCACCTCCACCTCGGTACAGGGTGGATTCTCGATCCTCGATCCCAGACTCTCGATCCTCGATCCCGAATTCGCAAATCCGTTCGACGCTCCTCCTCTCCCTCCGGACTACTTCCGCTTCCGGGTGATTTCGTTCTTAATGTGGATTCGGAGGAAGCGAGTGCTCTCCTCGAGGAGACTCCGAAGAGCATCCTGGTGTGGACTAACGAGGACGGGGAAGAACCGGGGCGGGTCCAGACCCAGTCCAGATTCGGACGGGGTTGAACTCGACTAGAATGTCTACAAGTTTCAATTCGCGATTAATCGAGTCGAGTATCGACCTGGATGGATTCGAAGAGGAGAGCCTGCTCTTCGGGGTTGGTTGTGGGGCGCGCAATCTCGGGTCGAAAAAGCAACCTGGGGCCGCACGTGCCACGAATGCAACGATGGGCCGACCTTGATTCGCATGCATGCCAGGTCTGGGAAAAATCGAAGGGGCAAAGAAGAACGCTCGCTTTCCATCTCTTCCGGTTTGGGAAGCTGGATCGCCGCGATTAACTCAAAGCCGCTCTCTAGAGAGGGCTTCGCTTTTGGGGTTCGAAAGTCGGCCGAAGGACCGGTTACTATTTTTTTTCTCATTTCAAATAAATTTCTGGATTAGGAATTTTTTCTCGCGCTTCTCGTGCGACTTTTTAGGATGCGCCTTCGGGAGGTGACGTTTGGCAGTCCCTCCTCTGCGACTATAATTAGACAAAAGAACAAGTTCTCTGGCGAGCTGATTAAGTGACGGCTAAATCGACATCTCGCTGATGCTCCCAATGGTAAAACTGTTACATACGCGCAGGAATAGTCGTATACGGCTTTATCGCCCCGACTCTTATGGAAGAGCATTAACGGCCGGAGAGATAGTGGCTGCCATTTGCAATATAATTTCCCTGAGGCTCGAACGCGTCAGTCCGGGAATTAAAAGGAATCGTAAAAGGACGATAACTAGACCGGGACTGCCTGCCTGACTTCGAGTGGAATACACTTTTCGGATCTTTACTAGCTATTACAGATTTCTTCCCTGTTTTGCCGTTCCTTTGGAAGTATTTTAAACGCGCCCGAGTAGCATCGCAACCCCTTTGCATTTCACGTTAAAGGGGGACGCGGTTGTATAGGGTGAACGTTGACGTATACTTTGCCGAGGGGTCTTAAGATCTGGAAACAATAACGGAAAGTTTGTACAAACGTATCTTGCGTTTGACTTTGTTGCCCGGCTGCGACGGTTTCGCGGAACAAATGGAAAACGTTCTCGGTCCCCTTCCGTAACGGCTCCTTGTCTTTCACACATCGTTTCCGACGAAAAGCGCGCTGAAAGTACGTCCACTTAAGCGTCGAGAGAGTACTTGCTTTACAAAGTGCTCAAAAGCACTGTAAACCCTCCCGGGCTCCGCTTTCGCGGTAACGAATTTCCCGAATTCCTGTGAAAATTCCATCTCGCATGAAATTATGTATTTTTCGCTGAACCATGGATTGGAATTTCTGGGTCCTCGCGGACTTGATCTCCCGGACGCGTCTCTGGATTCGTTAACGCAATGAGAAGAATTTTGCGAATTTTCTAAAATTCCCCAACTGCGAACCGCTGCCGGGAACTATCGTCAACTAGGGCACTAACTCTGCTTATCAAGTTGAGGTTTACAGAAATAACTAACGTGGCTTTAACCGCGAACTTCTTTGCGGTGTTCCCTGCGAGCAACTCCTCGATTGTGCACTTTGACCTACGAAAGTTGGTACTTAACTCAAACCTGAACTTTGCAACGTAACCACCCTCGCGATATCGGTTTCAGTTCCTTTTTTAAAGTCAGGTCCCATTAAATCTATGCCCGCGAGCTGTCGTTAAGTTTACCGCTCCCAGAGAGCAAATCCGAAACCTTGAATCCGTTGCATCAACTGTATACGAAACACGCAAGAGGCTTACTCGATTGCGAATTCGCAACTCGAGAATCCTCGGATTCCACGGATATTCCTGTCGGGGATCATACTCGAGACGCGTAATTAGTTAGAGGTGTAACCTGCAGGAGGTTTAGCCTCGTTGGACACGTAAACGACTTACGTCTTGGCGGGAAAGTAACAGGCAGGACGTGTCAGAAGATGGGCTAAGTTTCCTTCCGACATGCGTCATAACGAATGATGTGTCTGCCACCGGAAGGCAGTCCGATTCGGATAATTTGCGAAATTTCGAGACAGTTGTTTCGGACAGAGATTAACAAATAAATGTTAAATTAAAATTAAATTTTACCCGAAAATTTCCTCATCGTGAATGTAATGCCATTATGCATCGTCTGCGCCCAATTTCGAGCGCTTCCACCACCGCGGAGTAATTCCCTCTCGAAATAGAATCTGGGATAAATTTTGATTCCCTTTCGAGGGCTCTCGTTCCGAATTTCCGGGCGCAGCAACGCGGACGCACAGCCTCCGTTTCTTATTCACGTTGCGTGGGCGGATCGGGCGGTACCGTAACGAGATGTGAATTATGCACGAACTTCGCCCCTGAATTGTGAGCCGAGAGTTTGGCGAAACACGGAAATGTCGGGAAGGGCTGCTATTGTAAGTGTGGCTGACATTATTCGGCGAAACTTCTTTCGCGACACGAGCGAAAATCCAGATTCGATGGATCGAATTTTAGGGATGAAAAATGTAGAACTCGGCGGCTCGGATTCTGTAAGGGGAAAAAAAAATGGTGCCTTTTGCTGGGAACGTGTCTGGAACGTGGGAATGTTTGCTCGCCCATATCATGCAAGTTGCATGAGCCGCGAACGGGCCGAATAACCTCTTAACCCTTTAAGGGTCGAAGGATAAGGAGTCACCGCTCAGCGGGATGCCGAGAGCCGACAGGACTCTTCCTCCAGGACTTTATTCCGATACGGTCCGACGTGTGAGGCCATTTTCTTCCGGGTGCACCTTACTGCTCTACCTGTGCGGCATATAAATCTCACCTAATGTATCTTCCCTTGCTTACCGCAGAATTATGGACTTCCTGAAGGACCTCTGTACGTGCCACCTGGGTTAGCTCCTAATCTCGACGAAGATTACACCTCGCGACTCGCTTTAATACTCACCAGTTGCCATTAAACTTCCACTGAGCCGAGTTTTTTGACAGCTTTTATAATTTTCGCGGATTGCTCGCTCTCCGAGCTCGAACATTTTCTTTGACTGCCGCGCTTTTGACGATGAACATTTAACATTTGAAAGCCACCATTTCTTGCCGTATAATCTTCCGTTCATGGAAGTAATATCCCCGAAACTCTGAACGGCCATTGAAACGTGGATAAAGTCTTCTCTGATGGAACCGACAGAGAGAGGGTGCTTGGATTCTCTCGGTTTTCTCTTTATGCAGTCGGAATGGGCAGTTCGTATCTTTGGAGCAAAACCTAAAGTCAATGGCTGCCGCACACCGAAATGTGGCAAGCGATATGAAAGCGGCCCAGGATGAACGTTCGCTTTTCAAAATGCGGCAAGACTCAATGTAGGACTCAAACTCGAGAGAATCTCGGGCGAGGATTCTGGTCGATTCGCTATTTACCGATCGGTTACTACAGAGACCATGGTAGATATTAATTTCGCCAAATACGCGCCTTACGCTTTTCACGGTACTTGCAAAGATCCGTGAAATCGCGGCCGTTCCAATTTCTTTTTCGGATGATGTTCGCGTCGGCCAATATTGTGACAGGAAAGCCTTTGTTTATCCGACGTATCCACTGTGTCAATATGTGTCCTGGGTGATCTCCCATTGGCCTGTTCCTGCTTCTCGGGTACAGTAGCTTGACGTAAATTTCAAGTAAAATAACAGACCCGCGGGAACTTCACGAGGGGAGAAATAACAAATCCTGGATTGGAGGGATAGGGTCGTCAGACACCCGACTTAGTACAATCTCGATTGATTGAGAAGGAACGGGTTTTAAATTTCAAGAATCTTGGCTTTGATGGACTCGAGAGAGTAGTTCTCTCTCTTCTTCGAGTCTCTGGAGTATCTTCAGAAATGGATATCTACTCCTTACTTACGTTCACCGGATTATTGGGACGGGTCGATTAGAAGTTGTCGAGATTATCTCCCAGCTGTTAAATTAATAAACGGAAGATTGCCGAGGAAAATTACAGCTATCAGAAAATTGATCCTGAGGCGGTCTTAACACTTTAATAGGAACGGCGCGAATTCTGCGCTCCTGTTGAACGGTGCGACCTGTATACGTGCAATTTGGATTTTAATACTGCGCGAATGAATTGAATGGAAACCCGTAAATGGAAACAAATTCCCGGCCGAGTGGTAACGCGAACGTATTCGACCATTACTCGACGTTGTTTAAGTACAAAATTTCCCTCGGCATTTCTCCAATGCGAGAGGAACAGTATTTTTTAACAATGAACGCTTTATGAATCATATTTTACGAATATCAGCCGTGAATCGAGAGTCGACGCTTCATAGAAATTAAGTTTCAGGATCCAACACCTTTATTATCCGGTGGGAAAAGTTTTTCATCTCGAAGCAAGATTACCTCAGTAAAAATTTTAAGCGGCTTAGAAATGAAACATCAAGGCCAGCGAACCGGAATCCCGCAACGCCGTTGACAAAAAGCTTCTCGGTGTATGAAGATCAGTCAGTGTAATGTCCGCGGCATGATTTTGCGGGGAAGTTTTGGCCAAGTTGTATGCAAGAACGGGGCAAACGTTGCCAGAAATATCAGCAGTGAGTTTTTCCCCCATTGGAAGGCAGATTTATAGCCAACTCTTGTCCCCCTGTCTTAGACACTGCTTAATGAGAAATGAACGATGTCATTCTTTAACAGCCCGTGCCCACAGCGATCAGAAACTACGAGTTTATTCCACCGGGAATTTATTTTACCATTCGTTCGCAAAACCCGAACGGAATTTAAGATACGGAGCCGCAATTACGCGAACGCAACTCTCGGCAGGATTTTCGAAGTACGTAGGATAAATAGAAGAGAATGTCTCGGGATTCCAATTATTGCCGGAAATCGCGAAAGACGCGAACCCGTGCAACGCCGGGTCGCAGAGCATGAAATTAACAGACGAGACTATTTCCACAGACGAACTGTTCATAATAAGCCAACAGCGAATAAATAGTCGATGCAGGTTATCCAGCTTGTGCGAAGTACATTCAGCTTTCGAGAGGGAACGAAAGCAGTGCACCGTGCAGTGCATAAAATAAAGAGCAGAAAATTCCACGGTTAGTAATATACACCGGTAAATATCCGCAAGAAAGATTACGACTCGTTCGGACGATATTTAACTTTCGTTTATTTTAATTAGACTGAAAGAAAAAAAAAAAACAAATCGTACCGTAGCGCTGCACCGTACCAGGATCGTATGCAGGGGGAGACCGACATTCCAGCAGGAATATCGTGTTATTGCACCTTGCGGACTAAATTCAGTTCCCTTTAGAAGGAGCAAATATTGCATCCGCGGCGGTGGTCGTTAGTGATTTGCATAGCTACCGGGAACGGAAAATGCGGGAATAAGCAAATTTTATTAACATCCCTCCCCGCGGTGAATTTTCCCACTGCATTCGACAAAAAACTTGTACAGTCGGTAGCTATTTTGTGGGTAACACTGGGTACACCGGGAGGAGAAACAGGACATACGTTTTTACGGACTTTTTTTTACGGTTTTTGGGCCCTGAGTCCACCCCGGACGTGGTTCCCGCGCGTTATGATACACTCCGCATTACAGGAACGTAAAAGAGATTTACGGGGTTAGTAAAAGCAACATTTAGTTAGGAGCTTCAGCCTTAATGACAGGGTCAGCGCCGCTTTGAGTTCATATAATTCAGTTAGGAATCTCGAGAGAGAATTTCTGGTTTCTTCTCGCCGGGCTTTCGTTAAACCTCCACCTTTTCCGTGAAAGGATCAAATATTAACGGCCGGATTACTGCATGCGTTCTTTTAAAATTATCTTCCTTTGGCTACTTCTAGGCGACGTGTCCGTGTGGTCTACGTTTGAGCCGGTCCAGAGAGGTCTCGTTTGGTAACTCGAGATTACAGACGAGATCGGAGCCCCGAGCCAACCCGATCTTGGTTACATCTCGAGGGAGCACCCGAGGCCAGCCGCCATTCTTCTCGCAGCTTCCTTCTTTCCCCCATTTTCCCCAAAGGTTCTGCCGCAGGAATCGGGCAATCATCTCCCAGGGCTTAAAGCGATTCGCCCCTCTTCTCAAAGATGGCCTCTCGTTCATCGAGTTCGCCTTCTGTATAAACATTCGTTAGAGCACCGAATGCGCCTTCATTGCCCATTTTGCCCGAATCTCGAATTTCGCGAGAAAGCAGCGACACGTCGTTGAGGAACAAAAGCTCGGAATAATTTGTCCCGACTTGGCCTATTAGCATCCGGAGACGCCTAGGATGTGACACCTTCCTCGGGAAGCCGTAATGGTTTCTTCGGGTACTGACGAAACCATTTGGTCAACCCTCGTAGCCTCGAAATCCCGCGAATTCAGACGGAATTCCGAATCCCCAATTCTGGATTCCGTTATGCCCGCCCGCCTTGGCGCTTCCCGCAAATCCCCAGCAGTTCCTACTAAAAGCCATTTGTGTGTTTAATTAAATGTGCGTTAAAAGTCGCCGCCTCCTAACGGAAGGGAACGTGGCGAAATTGGATGCATCCGAGTTGAGCCGAATTGCCACTTGACGTTAACTTCGGATACCTTCGATATTAAAAAAAAAACCTGAAACCGAAAGGTGAGTCCTCTGAATATTTGATTGATTACAAGTGGGATAGGAAGTTCCCTCTGTGATCAACTGCGCTTCATTTACTCGATCCCGTTGTAAGTTTTACCGGTGCTTCAACAATGCCGACATTACCGTGCCGTTGACACGGCAGTGAAACATGCAGCGGGATGCCCAGACCCTGAAGTGGATAAATCGTGGTCAGCCACGGATGCAGTTTCCACTCTTCACCCGGAAGCACGACACGGTTGTTCCATTTTCGCCCTGCCGAAAAACCTGGACGGACTAATTTTTCATAAACCCGCGTCGCCATGATTTTGACGATCACTCGGAAGACGGAGCAAGTTAAAGGACGCGAGTGTTACACGCTCATCGGACATTTTTCGCCCATCACTCCTCTTCGCTCGTGTAAACTTCGATTTAGCAGTTGCTTGTTTTAAATACAGGGGAGGATAATAAACACGTCAATCGCTCGCGGTGGTTGGCGCGAGCAAGAGGAGAAGCGAGTGCTTCAGCGTTTCCTCCTCCGTCCCTTTACCTCCTTCCGAGCTCCCAGTTCATACCCACCGATTTGTTTCTTGCGTTAACGGAAAGTCAAATAAACTCGACCACAAGTCTGTCGGCGTCAATGGAAGGCACGTTCGGGTGCCGAAGTAAATCTTTTGACGGTCAAAGAGGTGTAACGATCCGTGAGCTTTTTTTTTTCCTCTGCTTTTTTGGCGGTCCTTTCGATCGTTTCTGCGTTCTTTAAGCTCGCTCTAAAATTGAATCCGTTTGAACACTCGCCGTTTGCGGTTATTTTTTACACGTACCCGGCTTTTGGGGAGGCCGAGATATTTGTTGTCACCGCGGTGGGGCAACTTATTGGCCGATTCCGCGGAAACCGACAAGCCTGCAAGAGCTGCAACGCGCCGCTGCAACTGGAGCGATCGGAGGATGGGTCAAACAATTCCCAGCAGGGTCCCAATGGGTAAACGGGGAACTTTCTACGGTTGACCCGAATGTGTAGCTACGCTTCCTCTTTTTCCGACTCGCCTACGAAATCCTGCAAAATCCGAGCGGGGGCGATAATGCCGCAAACGCGGGGGCACTCTTTCGTGCGGAACTTGCACTTTTTTAAGCATCCTCCCACACGTTCGTCGACATCAAACGGAGTGCATCCTCCTGGTTTCGTTGGGAGGATTTTAACGAGAATCGGGATTATCCTTCGAGAAACAAAAGCTGGGAGGATTTCCGCCGAAAGTCGAGCGTACCTATTTGATCCTGGCCACTGTTTCTAATTAAAGTAAAAACGCAGGAAAAGTGGAAATTAAAATTGCCGCGGTGTCGCGGGAACCTCCGACTTCTCTTTACAATTATGCACCCCGACCGCATTGAATCGGGAGAAATCGCGTCACCTGATCGCATCGCGTACTACGGATTCGGATTGAGACGAGGATGAGATATTAATAAACCCCTCTTCAAGGTGAGCTCGGAGTCTGCCGAGCGACTAGACTTCTTCCGAAAGGTGCGCCATGACGAGCCTGCGACGAGATGCATTTTCGAGCGGCCTTAATTTTGGCAAGACCGCGTCGCCTCGGTCTCGAAACGTGGAGGGGAACGAACGGAGAAGTCCGTTTCAAAAATACATAAATATGTAAATGTACCGCCGGAGGGAGAATTCCATGAAACGGAATACAGGAGGATCCGACTTCGAAAAACGAGGAACAACCGAGGAGGTTGTTTCGGGTCTGGCGATTTTTATACGAGTTAGGTTGCCGAGTCTCATCTCCTATCTATCAAGTCCGTCAGCTGCCCCGGAAGATGCACCACCCTGTGCAAACCTGATGGCAACTTCTCCTCGAGATTGTTAGGGAAGAAAGTGTTCTACGATGGTTCTTTATGATGCATCTCCCGTGGCCATTTACTTCGGTATACGCGGCACAGCTTGCGGAGATTTTTCTGAACAATTTGCATCCAAGGGGACATAAAAATGTCTGATCCGAGATAGACCGAGCATTAGCCGACATGGACGAGTATTAGTTCGGGGACAGGCTTGGAGTTCAAAAAAGTCGTCGATTTGGTACCGAGAAATTTTGTCCCGTGCAGCAATTCATTTAACCCGACCGAGAGCATGAGAGACACGTAGGGGCTAAAACTATCATAAGTTTTGTCACCAGAGTCGACCAGTTAGCTCATAACGTATGCATGAAATTGCTGGGCGGTTCTTTCTTTAGGATCCAAGTGATTCCCTAAGGTACAGTACGTTAACGGTCCTACATTTACTGCTCGATGCATTTTCATTTTCATCGGACGCAGTCGTTCCATTTTATATGCGCTCAGATCTTCTGGCCCTTTCATCCATCAAGGTATCAACCTCATCAGTTGCGCTGGAAAATGCACCTCCCTATGCAAACCTGATGGCAATTTTACATCGCGGCAGTTATGGAAGAAAGTGTGCCGCAATGCTTCTTTACGGCTCACTCCCGATGGCCATTTACTTCGGCCTGCGCCGTGCAAACTTTGAGCGAACAACCTGCATCGAACGAGACATTAAATTTTCGCATTTCGGCTCAGCGACTCGAGCCATTAATTCGCCGCCGACGACGGGGATCAGCGGAATTTCGTAATTTAAGATCGCCTGTGTTATTTCAAAGGGTGTTTGCCGAAGGAACGAGCAGTCCCGGCTCGGCGAGCAGTCATAAAAATAGAAGAAAAATCGGAAGAATTAAATAAGCAAGGCTCATTGGCCGACTTCCATAAACTTTGAAAAGTACAGCAAACACTCCAACGGCCCTGGCTCTGGTTTTCAAGGAAAAGGAAATTCTTAACGTTTCCCTCGTCCATGGGACGAGCGAAAAACGAAGCCTAGAAAAGATGGCATTAAATTTCAATTCATTCGTTAAAAAATTCTGGGCATGGAGAATCATTGCGGTAATTAATGAGTCCGATTTAAAGAAATCTCTTATAAGCGCTGGCGCTCCTCGAGCACGATTTCGCGGTTGAAACTTGAACGCTACAAAAGTGCACTTCGCGTAGGTGCAGCACTTTAACGATGACCGGAGGCTGCACTCTCGACAGGCTGCAGCTGAAGCGTTGGGCAATACGCGCCGCGGCGGTAATTCCGCTAATTCCACCGGTTGTCGAAAATAAAATCAGCCCGAAGGCCGCCTTGGAAGTGGCGAAGAAAAATCGCCGACCAAGGATCACGCCCCGTTGTTCGGTATCGGTCGAGACGGATTGTCGTATTTTCCGGGCGAGCGAATCGCCCGATAATCGCCGATATCCGAGAACCAGCTGAACTCGCGAACCGGACGTGGCTCGAGTACCTATGGCCAGACTTATTGAAATTTCACGCCAGCTTCTAAATCGGAGTCGAAGCCTTTCGCGCAATGACTCCGTCCCCAAAAATCCCACTTTAAACGTCAAACCAGTTCAAATTTATTACACCGAATGCTGCCGAGTCCTTCCATTCGTCGGCTGCCTGTTTCGTTTTTAATAAAGCTCACTTGCACGTAGCTCTTCGCATATTTGCCTCCACTAAACTATGCAGGAGAAGGGGATTCAATATTTCGGGTATGTTTTTCACGAATTCCGCCGACCAGAAAATTCGGAAAATATTTGCGATTAGGAAGCAAAGAAGCGAAATGCATCTCGAGGCCGCGACTCGTATTTGCGATCGCGGTAATAATGGTAGGTAATCCTTCGATTCCGCCATATTCGGAGGATAAAATCGATCCCGGGAATTTTTTGCTCCTACCCATTTCGTCGTGAACAGTTGCACGGCGTTTCCGTAAATATTTTCTCCGTCCGCGTGGCATGTAAAGGGGGATGGAATTTTTACGCGTCGGATATTCCATCTCGGGAGCCCACTGTCACTTCCCTTATTTATTTCAAACTCGGATGGCCCTACAAAGGTAAAACTCAAAGTTGCCAATGCCCCGGACTCGATACTTATAACGACGGACGTCGGTCGGAAGTAAACTCTCTTGTTGGAAGTTGGCGCGAAGATAAAGGGAAGGAACTTTTTCGTGAACGCGCAATCGAGAACTTACATCTCCAAGGTGGGGTGCAAAGGATGCAGTCGAGTGCATCGGGTGCATCGAGGCGGTCCGAGGCATCCACCGGCGATCCGGGCCCGGTACTCTATCATATTAGCGGCGACGGAAAATCCGCGTGGCACCGGGCTTTCCGAAGTTTCAGGGAAAATAGGTGAAACGGCCCGACGGGTTTCGAAAACTGTAGAATTCCGAGAGCCCTTGAAACGAATCTCCGAGAATGTAGGCTAACCTACCAGCGGCTCCCGAAATAGAGCCAACTATTTTTGAACACCCACCGCGATTACCGGCGATTAATACGCCGACTATCCGCGGCATCGACTGCATCCCAACGTCAATGAAACTAATAATTCAGGGTTAATAATATACCGCGAGTAGTGTCCACTTTACTGCAGTTTTACTGCAATCGCCTGCATTCGTGGAGGCAGGGACGTTTCATTGACCGCGGCAGTCGCCAAATCGTTTCTGTCAAGTCCGCGAATAAGCCGAAGTATTTATAAACAACGCACACGACAATCGGCGAGTATCGGTGCAAAATCCTCCTTGGATGTCGAAATCGGATGGATCTCATTTAACCGGTTTCCCGCAAAAAGAGGATCGTCAAGAGGGATACTCTTATTAAAGAAATCCTTCCAAGGCGCTCTCCTCTCTTCGCCATAAAACCCAACAGGACCTCCTCGAGGCTATCCAGCGGTCGGCGTAACGAGTGTCCGGGTTAAGCGTTGCAGCGGATTCCATATTTCTTCGAAATAACTCGACGGCGGGTCCGCTTAAATCCCACCCCTACCGCGAGCTCCGTTTATGCAGTTAAAGCCAGCCCTCTTGCTCTCGGAATTCCTCCCCGGCAATTTCTCTCGGCCTCCGCCTTTTGCTCTTCACTTTCGCCGCAGAACAAAGCCGGAAGTGTTTTTGTCACGGTTTAAGATAATACTGGCTGCAGGCGAGAGGAACACGTCACGAGGTGGAAGAGTGCACCCTGAGTGCACTCCAGTGACCGAGGGGGCGATCGCCCTCGAAAAATCCGGAAAATGTCTCGCTTCCTTCTCGTCGAGACGAGCCACGGCCAATGAGAGGCCGGAAAATCTCCCGGCTCCAACGGAATTAATTAGTCCTCGACGCGCCTCGTCGACGAGCGCGCTTTCGTTTATTCCCGGAAACCCTGGGGACGCGGGATCCCCGGGAACCCCGTTCTCCGGGTGAGATGTGCTCCGGATTCTTGCGATTCCGAGGATTCTCCCCTACGTCGACCTGGCGACCAATTAGTCCACAGCTGCCATTGTCAATAACAAAGCTCGACGCGGCGTGACTTTAAGAGATCGAGCGCGCCGTCGAGTATAATTCACTGATAAAAAGAAAATTATTCAAACTTTGTACCATTTTTATTGAAAGTTTTATTCAGACATGGTATACTAATTTTGGTATGGAGGTGTATGAATTTTGTGAACATTTTTAACAATATTTCCATGGGGGAACCAGACCATGGGCTACCTTAGTTTCTCTTTGGACTCCCCGGAATTCCGCAATCCCTTCGTCCGCCGGAAATTCGACGGATAATATCTCGGGGGAGTTGTCCAAACGCTGGCCATGTAGTTCTCTCATTCAGAGGTGAAACGATATCTCGGGGGACGGTTCGATCGATTTGTCGTGAATAATTCGAATAATTCCCGCCGCGCAAAGCAGCACTCCTCCGACATCCGCCCCGGGGATTTATATGGGAATATATATATTTTTTTTCCCCGCCCATGATCTACGCCGTTCGCTGGAAATTATACAGGGTAAGTTATGTACCGACGTCCCCGTTCTCGCGTCCCGTCCGAATGACGTTGTCCATTTTAGGCTGTTTAATTATCCCGCGGCTCGTCTCGAAGCCGCTTTACGGGGAAAAGTGAGGGCCGTCAAAGCGAGGAGATAATTAGCCGGTACGTAGCATCGTTGCTGCTGCATTTAGTGAGCCCTCTCCTCTTGCGGGAGTTGCCGCAAAATGGGCGGCCCCTCCCTCGCGAGTGAGCGTAATTTTCTTTATTATTCCTGGTGAGACTCGCCGTTGTCTTGCCCCGGCCCTTCGGTCCTTTTTAATTTTGCAATTCAAGTGCACGGTTTACTTTAACGACTCCAAGTTTGCAGGCTTCGTTGCGCGCTAAAGAACCCGGTTCCTCTCGCTTCCTTCCAGGGTGTCTCTTTGTAGGAGGCCCCCACTTTCCCCGGGCCCCCTAGCCCTGCTGCACTTTGATTTGCAGTACTGCAATTTTCTTTAACCTCACAGAGGAACGACTTCGACTCGCTCGCGGGGGCTGAGCCGATCGAGTGGGATTCGGGTTCGTCAACCCAAGTTTGCGACCCCAGAACGATTAAAGGGTTATCGATTTTATCGATCGGTTCCCTGGACTCCGCGCCGAGTACCTGGTTCCTAACTTTTCAGCCTCGTCTTCGCTGTCTTGGAATTAACCCCTCTTCACGATGCCGCCCCTCTCGTGTGAGGTGAATATTAATTTCTTCCCCGTAACTCCCCCCCGAGTAAAGATTGTTTCGGGGGAAACGTAGTTGCACAAAAGCGGCCGCGAGTGCGATCCGAGGCTCGCAAAGTGCAATATCGACGTTATCGAGTTATACGGGGACGGTGCGAACTTCCTTGTTGCTCCTTCGACAAGGGCGGAGTGAATATCGATGCCCGGCGAATGCCTCGACGAATATAGGCCGAGAAACCTAACGTGCATTTTGTTACTCGATAGACCACCCGTGAAAGTGCGGGGCGTAAATTCATTGCCTATGAGAGAGGTAACAAAGTATGGGCTGGGGAATAATCGCGCGGTTTCGTGGTCCCACTTTTTCCCTTAATGAGTTCCTTAAAAAAAGGACTCGTCTTGTTTCCCAAATGGATTAATTAGATGGTTGAGGAGCGAGGAGGGGCTTCGAGACTAAGTCATTTTGAAGGGAAACATCTCCTTTCGCGACGCTTCGGTACTCGGATGAAAAGTAAAGAAGAAAATGGGCGATGAAAGAAAGACGATCGAGAAAAGGCATTAGCCGCAGCTGAAGTCGATTACTGCCTTTCATTGTGATCCCGGAGTGTCGATATTGCCTCGCGTTGTTTCGCCGGAAGTCTCCGGGAACGACTTAGCGGGTTTGCGCTACCTCTGACAGGACAATCTTTTCTTTGGAACGACTTTTTCTTTTCGGGAAAAGGATTCTCGAAGGAAACCGACGTCTCGACGTTGACGTGTGGGAAATTTAAGATGGCTCCTCTTCCTCTGAAAATTATCCTCCGAGTGGCCGCGCGTAATCGAGTCGTCCGTGTTTTTGAATTCTCGTAATAAATTCCAAATGATATCTTATTACCCTCTATCGTTAGGAGGAATCCCTTTGGAATCTCTTTGGAATCCTTGTTAGGAGGCGACCGCGGCTTTATCACGAGCTAAGCCTATCCCGTAAGACGGGAGATACAATTTTCTCAGGAGGTTGCAGAAACCGCGGAGTGCGTAGTCGGATTCCCGTAGCGTCCTCCAAGGATTTCGAAATTGGAAATGTTCAACGGAGCGAGAACCGATTGCGCCACGCGGCAAGCGTTCCGACTCGATTTCCGCAGGTTCAAAATTTCCCGGGACGTAGAGTCCAGAGATCCGGAGGACGGTCGCGATCGGGAAATCGACGCGCGTCAGGAGAAATAAGTCAGCGGGAACAAACGCGCGGCCGTTCGCACCAGGTGACTTATTCGACGTTGGCCCGTCCGTCGGACACCGAAAAGCATCCCCATGAATAATAACCGCCGGCGAAAAAGAAGCCGGCGAGGACGGCGGGCCATTAATCGCCGGTATTCTATCTGGTCCGGACGCGTCTCCCCGGACCCGGGTTTCGAAAACGGCGTCGCAAACGTCGCCGAGTCGGATCGCGCGGAGCGCTTTTGTCTCCGCTCCTCGAAATGAGATCCGCAAGCTATCCCGGAGGGTAAATGTGTCATAAATGCGATATCACCGGCAATCTAGCGCCCGACGGTCGCGTGCCTCTCCGCATGGAGGATTTCGCTCCCGGCGGCCATTTTGGACGCCGCCATATTGGACAAAAAGCGCCGTGCTGATGCTTGCAATTATACATCGCGCGAAGCATCCGAGACCGTAATTCTTGCGGTTACCAAGTCGATTCTATTTCGAGCCTTCGGAAAACCTCGTACGGAGTCCGTTTCCCGAAATTCCCGAGGTCGTTCGAGACGATTAGGGGAAACTACCTTTACGAGGATTACGCGCAAATGTTGGAACCGAGGGATGATGGTTCCGCCCCGAGTGTAATTATTCGCGAGAAACATCTAGGAGTAGCTGGCACGTGTGCATTACGTTAACGGTGGATGGTCCTTTGCGTCGAGAGCCCGCTTTCCCAAAGCCCCCGCTACAATCGCGATAGTTACGGCGATCAAAAGCGAGATTTGACGTAACGCGAATCGACGTTCCGCAAACTTCGCCAGTGCAGTGGATGAGGGTCCGATGTGGGCCGCGGCAAAAAATCGGACTAAGTTTCCGAGAGGAGAAAAAGGAAACGAGCGGCCCCCGATGGGCGTTTCCACACACCCGCCCGGTGGAAACTACCCTTTTCGCGTGATACCAACTCCTGCCCGGGGGTGGTTCGAAATTTCTATTGGAATAGCCGTCGTTTAAAGAGTGCCGGAACAGAGCTGCAGGCTAGTAAATGTGCTCACTTTGATGCGTCGAGATTTTCGGGAGTTTCCCCTGCGACGAGGTAAATTCCGACGCGTTTTTAAATTAATGATCCCCGGGTCCCACGGGGATGTTAAAGCTTCCTGGCTTAAAATATCGAGTTAAGTCTAATGGCTCGGGATCAAGTCAAACTCGGAAGTTCACGAATGGATAAAGTTTATCTGCACGGCGGAACTCGGGGGGCTCAAGTTCCAGCGGAAATATGCGATCGAATTTTGATAATACCGTATCAGTTGTGAAGTTTTCAGCTCCTCAAAAGGAAGTTCCTATTATGTACCTCGAGTTAAGGGAGATTCTTTTTTCCCCCCTGTGGAAATTCAATTTGGCAGCGAGAAAAGTGACGCAATCTCCCCAGCGATAATATTCGGAATTGCATCTCGCGTTCCGAAGGAAGATACGGTTACCCTAAGTAGTCGAACTCCATTTCTCCCCGTAATTATACTTCTTTTTTCTAGTCCACCGGATATCAGCCTTCTGGAAATAGCCGTAATTTATCGCCGCCTCGTTCGTCGAAGATTCGACCGGCTTGGGGACGCAATTTTTCTCTTTGAAAGAAGTTGCATAATCTCGACCGGCGAAACTTTGTTAATCCGCTCCCCCTCCTCACTTCATCGGACAGTTCCAGTTAATTAAACTTCCACGTCCTTCCCGGACCCCTTTGCAAAATGTGCCGAACCGCGTTGGTGTCATTTTTCCCCTTTTCCGAGCCGTCGTTCGTTGATAATTCCCCTTAGAGCCGGACGGACGGCTATCGAGAGAGACCTGGAATTTTCTTCGAGGTGTCCGCTCTTCGGTAGGAAAAGAAGTGGAAACGATGAAGCTGGCACCACGCGCCCAACGGGGCTGGTTGATCTACATAACCCGGGCCGTCGCCTAAATATAGAGCACATAGTTGCACACATATTGCCCACATATCGTGCACACAATCGGAGATGGACACGCGCAAAGGACTCACCCAGTATGAGCAGCAGCAGAACTTGTTGCGGGATCCGTGCCACCATTGTGGACCCCTCTCGAACATTTATGAACTCGAATTGAGTGGCCCTGCCTCCTTTGGCTTTTACTATCGCTATGGCCACCGTTGAACCTTGCAACAACATTCATCCACTGCTGCTACTGCCCCAATCTTCGGAATGTAACTCGGTACCACCGGCACTAGATACGCGGTACGACGTCTCGCAGTGCGCTCCAACGCACTCGGATGCACTTACACATTATTCCCCGGCCGATCCGTCCTTCGGTCGCGATTTTCCTCAGCTTGGCACTCGGAAAATCGAGGATATCCGTGCACCCCAGCTTCGCAGAACTCGACTCGGTCGAAGGTGTCCCACCGCGAGCCTTCTCACCCCATGGGTCACATTTTTCTTTATTTTTTCACCGTCGTTTCTAATTTACCGAAATTGCCCCGAGTCACGCCACTTGGCTCTTATCAACGACACTGGAACCGCGCGGCCACTTACACTTTTAGTTTCAGCCCTTCCGGTGGTTAAGCGTGAACTGTAAAAGGAAGTGCAATTCGGGTGGATATTTAAGTGCAGAAGCGGTGAACGTCATCTAAGGGAAATGCCCCAACAGGTGACCATGTGCTAGTTGACTTGAACCAGTACCTGACCGACTTTTCATGACGTTAATTGACCTAATGCCGGTCATGTAACCACTTAATAGCTGATTAAACGGTCGCATGCAAGGTACAAGTACTTTCGCAGAGGAATATGCCTGCCGATGTATAGAAATTATTAATTGTGATTGCATCTCGTTTCTAGGGAGGAAGAGTCAAATTGACGTATAGACAGAGGGAAAACACACGTTACGGAGGACGTCCCGATAAAGTGAAATATTCCTAGGTATCGATGACGAGATGTGCTTTAAAGCCGCAAGGGAAATTGAAAATCGATCAGGTAGTACGTCGACGTACCTTCGAGGATTTATAGTCAACAGCCTGTGAATTTTCCTGGGGACGTCTAAATTTCGAGCGAAAACTCGACAAATTGTCAAGTGCATTAGCGACTTGCGCGTAAACGATAGGCGGAAATGGGGAAGAAAGGGAAAATATTTTTGTCGGTCTCCTTTCGTCGGATCACTGAATATGCATGATCACGCGGGTGCTGTATCGTAAAAGTGCCATTTCTCGTGTAATCCGAGCCGTTACGCGTCTCTTTTCTAAGTCTAAAATGGAATAAAATGGAAATTCATAAATCACCTCCCTCTGTTATGCCGTTACAAGTGCTACTATTAAAGGAAGTAAGTACTACCACCCACTTCCTATTTTTTTTCAACGACTTGGCAGAAGGATATCCCTTACAGGACTATTCGGGACGGTTTTACGCTCCAATTCTCACGACAGGATCGACCATTAAGCGATCTTTCTCGTTCCGTCGACCTTACCCGATATTTTTGCGGTCCGAGGTCAATTGGCAGAGTGCCGAAATTTCGGCCCGTGTAGACTATATTTTTATCGACATGGTGGCATCGGCCTAAATCATTCGTCGCGCCGGTAAATTCCGATAAGTCCTGCAATGGCATCTTCGAGGAAGATATTTCACCTTTATCCTACGGAAAGGAGCCTGCTCTTGGGGGGGCGCGGCGTTATCGAGCATCCCGATAAGGTCTGAAATTTTGACCTAATCTACACTTTTATCTGAATTGACTGTAATTATTCGTGTGGAGAATCGTGGATGAAAAAATTCGAGAACACGAAATTGATCTCGCCTAGTTTTTTTGGAAACTGCAGAGGGACACGAGCATGCTTCGAATGCGTCCTTAAAGGGATATTTGAGGATCTTTGGGACGAAGCATTAAGCATGAAACGATGAAACGTAGGTGCACCGTGCCCGGAACCTTGCTCCGGAGCTTGCAAACAAAAGTGTCAAATTTAAACGGAAAATAATACCTCGGCTCGGAATTTACGAGGCATACGTACGACACGGGTTGATCATTGCAGGGAGCTCTTGCGAGAATTGCACAGACACTCTTTTGAAAGTTCGCAAAGTGTACTAGAATGGTAAGTACTGCACATTACGCACGGCGAGTAGGACCATAAATGCATCAAGCCTCAAGTTTCGCACGAAGCTTGAGAACTGCATTGTACTGCAAGTTGCGAATTTGAATTTTTAAGCGGAGCCGTAAAAGATTTTCCCCCATTTTCAGTTAAGTACAAAGATGTTCTCGATTCAAACGAACGTTTTTAAATTTCCTATCCGTTTATCGTATAAAATCGATATGAATTAATTACGGAATCAGTTACTCATACATCCATGTGGCCCACGTTGAACATAAACGATGGCCAAATTCAAAGTCCTGGATGTAATTCGTATGACAACAGAGAAAGCTTTTCACCGAGCTCCGAACTCCAAATTGCATTGTGCCCGTTTCAATTAATTTGAATATCTCTGTAATGCTCGAATAAATCGTGACACGAACGAGAAAGAATTTGAACGTTAAAAAAAAAATCACCTCTCGCTGAATTTTCCCTCATTTACTGTATCTCTGGTTTCGAAGTGTTCTGCGCGAATTTCAATGAAACGTGCCATTCATCCGACCAGGGAAGAACACTTTAATTCAGCTCGTTTTTTAAATAACAAAATCATTCCCCCGATTATGGTGATAGATTCCCAACCGAGTCAGACATTCTCATAGCTAAAAAAAACCCTGATTATCCAAAATAAATCTAACACTCTCACTCCAGCAATTTGAACAACGAAACTCGAAAAAACAACGGCATCGTTGATTGAGTCGAAATAAATCGGCGCTTCCACAGTGATCAAATAAACACATTAATACACTCGTGTCGAGTATCGATAATTTTCACGGAGAATGTACAAAAAAAAAAAGAGTAGCATATTCAGTTTCGGCACAGAGTGCAGCTATCGATTGCACCGTTCCAGGCTGCATTCAAACATTTTCCTCAAATTATTTATTTTAGTGGACCGCGTGAAACGCGACCAGACGAGCTTACGCGTTCAGAATCCACTTTTCACAGTGATTGGCATTTCCGTCAGGAGCCGCTAATCATGTAGCGGGCTCCAGGAAGGGACTCGGGGTACTACGTTGGGAACCGTGACCGACGGGTGGTTCACGCACGTGTCTCGCGGTCTCGACGCACGCGAGCTCGGGAGCAGTCCGACCGGACAGATGCGTCGCACACGGAGCTCGGACGCCGACTGAGCTCGCGCCGGCCGAGCGCCTTTATAGTCAGACGCCCAGAGCCGCCGGCCTTATTTCGCCTAACGCGACCGGTGCGCGAGGTGCGTACCTATGCTGCCTCCTGCGCCAACTCTAATCTCCTCGCCCTTGCCCTTCGCATGAAACCGTGCGTACCTGCGCTCCCTCCTGCGCCAACCTTAAGCTTCTCGTCCTTGCCCTTCGCACGTAACCGTATTCCTATTAACAAGAAGAAACGTCAGTAAATCGGAAAAATCCTCGCAATAGCGGCACAAAGGGCGATCCAACCCATCCGTACTTAGCCTCGGTACTGCACCTTATTACCGAAGTTGCCAATTGCATCGCTAATTGGGGCCACCTACTTTGGTAACTTTGAAACGGCGCGACTTTGTACCGTTGATAAAACGCTCCTTAACGGTCGCTACGAGTGAATTGATACAGAAATGTTGAAATTCATTCCAAGTAATGTTACCTTAATATTACATTAGGCTGAAAGTTTCCCGTAGATAAGCAGCGCGACCTAGCGATGATTTATGTCCGAAGGTTTTGCGGGCTGGTAAAAAAAAGTATTCCGGCGGTAAATTCTGCTTTTGTAGGTCAGGAACGTTTATAGACCGACAAGAACTTCCTACCCGGCGAGAATGCATCGCCCGACGGAAATGTTCTTGTTACGCTGATATCAAGCGAGGGCCAACGTGGATTGAAAATTTATAATATCGATCAACCTAGGGGCGATAGTACGGTATCTGAGCATAAAATCGCCCTGTTGTACGATCTACAATATCCCGTGGCAGTGCGCGGATATTTATTCCAGGTTTGATATTTAATGAAATACTTAAACTGATTTTCTGGTGAAAGGAATGGGTTATACCAAACGCTGCCGATTTTGCAATTTAATTCGTAAACCGACATTGATTTACAGCGCTTAAAATACTGTGCCAGGCCGTGAAATTCCGTTCAAATTTGAATGGCACCGATAGTGGTAAAATCGGGTTTTTTGACAAATCGAAAGCACGAAAAAGCATTGTGGGTGTACCGGTGTTATCGACAGCTCAGTTTTTACTCCTTCGATGCTCGGCTCCGTGAAACCGTGTTTTAATTTTCCCTCTCTCCTCTCCTATTATAAGGGTTGAAAAGCAAGGCGTAATCGATGTATTTGAAATACTCGGTAGTTTCTACACCAGCGTAAAAAAAAAAAAAAATAGGAGCATCCCGTTGTTTAGTGATGGGCTTTTAATTTGGAGTTCAGCCTCGGATATATTCCGTAACGTCATTGATCGAGTTTATCCTCGGTTGGACTGAAACGTACATCAGCTCGTGAACCATCCTAGTCTAGGTTAAGCTAGGTTTCAATAGGCTAGGTTCTTGTACCGGACACATGACGGGTTCCCTCGTAATTGGTGCAATTATTTCCCAGACATGCACGTCGGTGGAGTCGACAGTTTGTAAATTAAACATCGACGAAAGCAAAACGCTGCGGCACTGAACCCGGCGCCAACTTGAAAACTCCTCAAATCGGAATTTTATCATTTGCTCTAGCAAAATGAAAATCATTCGTCTTGGCGATAAGAATGAAAAGTACCCAGAAAATCATTAAACGCGAATACTACTGAATAAATAAAGAAAGATTTTCTCTGGTTTTCTCTATCACTCGTATATGCAGAATTCCGTCTACGAAAGGATGAGCTATTCAAGCGAATAGATCTGATTAAATGGACCGCTAGTAATTGCCGTTAATTTCTGGCGGGGCTTACTAATAAGTAGCTTTCAAAGTTCCACGACATATTAAGTTAAGCCATTCCGCATTTTACTATTTTATGTACCCTTTTGCGACTGAGCGGGAATTGCAATCGCTTTCGCATTCCGGACAGTAATTATAGGGTTCATTAAGTTCCTCTTAAAATCGCTGTAAAAAGAATCCCCTTGAAAGCGACGCATTTACCCTAGGGTTCGGTCCGTCTGAGAAATGCGACTTCAATCGTCTCGAGCTCAATTTTACTAGGAGCTTTCTGCGAACGGAATTAACCTCCCATGAATAAATATTAGTGGACACTAATTACCCGTTACATACTTTAATCGTACCATTCCTCTAAATCTACGTCAAAATCTAAATACGTTTCCGTAGGTATGAAGATTTAGATATAATATTGTTAACTACTGTACCAAGATGTCAATTTCTGATAGTTTCGCAGGACAGATGTAGACAATGGCGTCTTCTGCAATTCTCGTCGTAACAGGTCGCTGCAGGTTTAAATTTGCACTCAAAACCGCGCGAGCCGTGCCGCCATCTGTCAGGTGACTTTTGAAACTAGTAACAAATTATTTCCTACCGTTAGGTAACGTAGATACCTAGATATCTACTCATGCTTCCAGAGATGACACGGCGATCTACTTCGTCCTTTTCCTCTCCAGTTTTCTAGTCTTTCGGAGTTACGCATACGACGGTGCATCATTGACAGCAGAGATGAGTTGGGAGATTGCTCCCGGTTGTGCAATTGCGAGTACTCGCTCGTACCCGTTCGTACCCGCTCTACCCTATATACCGTCAGCCACCACCGTCAACTGCCAGATGGTATTACCATCACGAGTGCGTGAACCGCCAGCGGCGACTGTTAGATGGCACAGCCATCGCGAGTGTGCGAACCCCCACCAGAAAAAAGTTGCGCCGTCATTGAGGGTTAACAGGTGGTAAGTGCGTTAGCCGTCCGCATCCTCCACCGAGGGGCAGCACACGTCACATAGCGCGACCCTGCCTGTGAGCAATCTCCCAACTCATTTTTGTTGACAGTTCCTCTTAGTTCCTTTGCGACCTTTGTAGTGTGAATTCGGGTTTGATGTAAAAGTTCATAAGGGGAATATCCGTCTTCCGTCTTGGAAGCTGAGTCGACGAGTACCGGATAGTTTCAATTTTTGTGATATCTCGCGAAACTTGAATTGCGGACGAGTAACAAAAGCGATGGATTTTTGCATTTGCGTGACATAGCATATGTGTGCGAAAGAGAGAGTAAACGGTGGTTACATGCCAGTGAATGAAGAGATATAATAACGAGATAGAAGGAGAGTCGTTTATGGTATTCACGTTGATGTGAGAGAGACCGAGAGCGCGGCCGCCATGATGGAATAGGGAGAGAGCGAGATAGATACACCGGTGGAAGAGAGGGGTGGGGCGTTTCGTTTGTGGGAAAAATCACAGATTTTTCTACAACAATGTTCGAGCCCGACGAGGAGGGAAAGGTAAGGATTTCAGGCGGTGTATGAAGTTAGAAATCTACTTTCTAGCCGGAAAGGGGGAAGACTTCGGAAACATAGACAATGTGAAAAAATCTCGGCCGAATACATGACCTACTGTCGATTGTAAACAACTGCGTTTGAAACTGAAATATTACAAGATGTGTATATGAGCGTGTAATTGAAATGGCGATCTATGTTGGAATTCCTGTTAATAAAATAGTAATTTGACATATGGGTTGATAATTTTTATCTGTATTACGATGGAGTGCATTATAACGTTGTGATATATTATTAATCGTAAAAGGATGTAACTTTTCATTAAATTGTTTGCCCCCTGTTTATGACATTAACAGTATCGATGATGCTTCCTATTTCAGGATCTCTGTATCCATACTGGTGTTGTCCTCAGAGGTGCAAACACTAGAGAGGATGAAGTACACAGTTCGGGAACGTTGAACATCGTTGAATACGTAAGAATCGGTAATATTCAGTTGTATGGTTGGATGTGTTGAAACATATTCCATTTTTAGAGCTTTGGAAAGTGCATCGAATGGAAGCCAATAGAAGTGTCAGTAGTCTCGGAGAATCAAGACCAAGACCCGGAATGGTCCTTAGTAGATTCTCATACAAGAAGGACCAGAACCTCGTCCGAAGGTCCTGACTCGTTAGGACGAACAAAGGCCGTCCGGATTCTTTTTTCGGATCTTAAATCCTTCCGAATTAATTACGGAGGTCAACAATTGATTTTCATGCAAAGAGATGGCACCACATATGTGGCCTTTTTCCAGTTGTCAAATGCAGAAAGTTTCGTCAATTCTTTAAAGGGTTTTATTAACTTTGTCAAATCGCGAATGGACAAAAATATGTATTTAGTATTAGACGAAGTTAACTCAGTAGTGAAGAGTTTTTCGGAGTTGGATATTTTAGGGGAAAACACATCCGATTATGTGTGGAAGTTTGTTAAAAATCTTCAAAACCATCCTTACGAGACCACACTCGAGACTTTCAGCAAATTAGCTGACATTTGGAGTGAGTCTAAATTTCATTGGATGAAATTACTTTTCTTCAGTTAAGGATAACAAATGCATCATTAATGTCATCCTATTGTACTTTGCTACAAAGATGCGTTCCTTCTACTTTTAGTCTACAAAGAGCCGGTTAAACGACCGGTAGAAGAAGCTGTAGCAGATCTTTTAAATCGTTCTCTCACAATAGATGTCCCACCAACAACGGTCTCCATGGATTCGGGTGAAGAATATGAAGTCATAGGCGAATCAAGGATTGGCATTGTACTTCCTCCTCGGCCACCCTGTCCACGGGGTAATTATTGTACATATTTTATAACATTAACCAATCCTAGATTTGCGATGTACAAATTAATATAGTTTTACTAAATGTTATTATATCAGGTGCTTCTTTGACGGAAGATCAATGGGAAAGATATAGAGATAAGGAAGGAAGAGTTACCGATCCAGATGCTGTCAAAGAAATAATATTTCGAGGGGTTTGTTTTTATAATTAATTTTTATCATCTGCACTTCAAAAGGAACAGGGAAAAGATGTTTCTGTGGTTAACTTAATTTTTTTCCCTGACAGGGTATAACTCCATCCTTGCGATATCAAGTATGGAAATTTTTGTTAAATTACTATCCATGGAATTCGACAGCCATGGAAAGAATGGAACTCAGAAGGAAAAAGACTGAGGAATATTTTACAATGAAGTTGCAATGGCGATCCATGACTATTGATCAAGAAACCAGATTTTCCGGCTATCGTGATCGCAAGAGTCTTATAGGTAAAATAAATATTGTTAACTCTTTTCAAATGTCCAATGACGCATGAAATGGCAACTATGTCTAAAATGTTTTTTATAGAGAAAGACGTAAATAGGACTGACAGAACTCACCCTTATTATTCGGGTGAGAACAATCCTCATGTAGCTCAACTGTATGATGTTTTGATGACTTACGTTATGTACAATTTTGATCTGGGATATGTACAAGGTATGAGTGATCTACTCAGTCCAATATTATGTCTAATGGACAGTGAACCCGACGCTTTTTGGTGTTTCGTCGGCTTTATGAACAAAGTGGTAACTAAGAGAAAAAAAATGCTGACCACTGACTTAAATGACTTTTCAATGTTAATATGATTTATTATGATTTTTCAGAGTACAAATTTCGACATGGATCAAGCAGGCATGAAAGCACAGCTTTGTCAACTCCACGCCCTGCTTCTTATCACGGAGCCACAATTGTCTCAATACTTGGAGAAAAATGACTCCAGTAACATGTTTTTCTGCTTCCGATGGTTATTAGTTCTCTTTAAAAGAGAGTTTAACACTGTGGATATAATGAAGCTCTGGGAGATTCTGTGGACGGATTTACCTTGCAAGAATTTCCACTTATTAATCTGTGCTGCAATTTTGGATACAGAAAAGTCAATACTCATGGAGAATCACTATGGCTTTACCGAAATCTTGAAGGTTTATATGCAAACATCGTTATTTTAATTTCAATAACTCTCGCTAATATTGTCACTTCAAATGATCGATACTATTTTTTGCAGCACATCAATGACCTCTCCCTGCACATTGAGCTACCTTGGACTTTATCTAAAGCTGAGGGAATCTATCATCAACTGATGTCTATCGGACCTCATCTGCCAAATAATATTCGAGCCATAATTGGTCTTGAACCATTGATCAACAGTGAATCCAGTGACTCAGAGGATGAACCATTAAATCTTACTCATTCAAACGGTGAAAGCGATCAAGCGATCGCTTCTAATGGCAACGAGGACGGAAACGTCAAAATCGGCAACGATGAAGTGTCTTTCGAACGTGGCTTAAATTTATCATACATGTGAGAACAAGACTGTCCTTCGTTACAAGTCCGTAACCTTGTCGCAATGAGTCTATGAAAACTACAAAAACGTGGAGGGTTGTGCCATGTAAAAGTACTGAAAATTTAATTTTAAAAATGTTTGAAATACTCAATGTTTCATTTCATAGTGCTCACAAATTCAATACGTGTACAAAAATTGAAGAAACATTTCTACTTGTACAACTCTTTATGTTAAGTTTATTCTTATTTCATTTGCATAGTAAAAAATTGTTTTAAATCATTTCTTTAAATACCTAAATTTGGTACAACCCTTGCAATTAGCTCATTAGAAAAATAGTTGAGAAACAAATATTTTAACATGGTATTTAAGACCAAATTTACAAGTTCGGGGTATGAGAAAAAGTTTTGAGTACCGTTAGCTTACACTTTATTGACTTGAGGCAAGATTAAGAAATTAATGTTGACAGAGAGACACATGAAAGTTAGTTTGTTCCTGCATAGCTGCGCCGAAGGATACGCTATATTTCAATTGTTTGTCAATGCAATTATTCATACATTTGAATATTGAAATATTTATCTAAATATGAAGCGTCCAGTTAGGACGAGTCTATTGAATGAGAAAGATCGTTTTGGGTAAGGTATTTCAATCGTAACGAAATATCAGGTTTTAAGGACATGTCGGTGAGATCAGTAAAACACATGTATAAAGATGGTCGAACTTAAATTCTTACAAAAAAAAGCTTCCACTTTTTAATCCATTAATTTTATACTAGTTACCTACGTCCTAACAAAATCCTGCAGAATGTACATTACACAGATCAAAGGTCTTAACTCGATATCAGAGATGAGTTGGGAGATTGCTTATGGAATGGGTCGTGCGAACGCGTTCTGTGCTGCAATTGATAGAGGATGCAATCCAATTCAGAGAAGAGGAGGTTCCCAGAGTTAGGCAGGCATTGGGGGAGAGTTATTAGATGGTAAGTGCGTAAGCCGCTCGCATTCTCCACCGAGGTAAGCACAGAACGCGATCGCGCGACCTAGCCCGTAGGTAATTTTCTAACTTTTCATCTCTGACGACCAGAGACAGAGATGAGTTGGGAGATTGCTCACAGGCAGGGTCGCGCGATCGCACCGTGTGCTGCCCTCTGATTTCGTACGTTAGCTTTCCCCGTTTTTTTCCCCCAAGGGCGGCGCAACGAATTTCTGGTAGGGGCCCGCGCAATCGCGATGGCTGTGCCATCTACCAGTTGCCGTTGGCGGCTCACGTATTCGCGATGGTAATACCATGCG